>NW_015169777.1:2339454-2345196 GCF_001447785.1 Gekko japonicus
TACGAGCCTCCACACTGCGAAGGCAACTAGCTGCGATCACCACGGTGATTCCTACTTTGGAAGGGGTGAGATTGTCCAAACATCCTCACATCCAACTGTTTCTTCAAGGAGCGATAGCCAAGTCTCCTCCTCAAACGCACCGCTTTCCGACATGGAGACTAAACGTTGTTCTGGACGCTCTGATGAAACCACCATTTGAACCTCTCCGAGAAGTCGGACTAAAATGGTTGCGAATGAAAACACTGTTTCTAGTCGCCATTACTTCAGCTAGGAGAGTCTCCGAGTTGAACGCATTATCGGTGAGGTCTTCCTGCTGCACATTCCACAAGGACAAAGTAGTACTTCTGACTGATCCTACCTTTCGGCCCAAGGTGGATTCTAGATTCCATCGTTCTCAGGAGATATGTTTGCCAACCTTCTGTCCGCAACCTAAGCACCCTAAAGAACGTCTTTGGCACACACTGGACGTTAGAAGGGCCTTGAAGATTTACATCGCGAGGACGGATTCTTGGAGGAAGTCCGATTCATTGTTTCTTGGCATCTCCCCACCTCGCATGGGAGAAAAGCTATCAAAATCTTCAATCAGCGCGATACTGAAAGCTTGTATCGTGGAAGCGTACAGAGCCGTCGGTCAGGATCCTCCAGCTGGCATAACAGCACACTCCCTGAGGAGTGCAGCGATCAATGCAGCGCTAATAAACAGACGCTAATAAACAGAGCTTCTGTGGAGGAAGTTTGCAGGGCCGCAACGTGGTCTTCACTTTCTACGTTTACAAGGCATTACAAGATACACACCATGGCATCTGCAGAAGCAGCTTTCGGGAGAAGAGTTCTACAGCATGCAATCTCCCTGGAAGAAGATGACAACCCACCCAGATAAGGGACACTGCTCGTGGAGGTCCCATGCAGATGTCCTCCGCCTCAGAGGGAGAACGACCATTGGACACTTACCGTGAGTGGTCCTTCTCCTCTGAGGACAGGAGGACATCTGGGCCCTCCCGCTGTCATCTTTTCTTCCTGTTCTTACTGTTCTTGTTCATTTTTTCTGCTCTATCTTAGTTACAGGATAGAGTGAGTATTCAATCGTTATAATTGTTCGCAGTTATGTTTTTTTATAGGGCAAGGTTAGTTTTTCAGGCTGCAAGACTGCTTTCGGAGTCCCAGAACTGCAGTTGGGATATTCCAAAGGCACCAACAGGGGGGGAAAAATCTACGTCCTGCCTCCCTATTGGCACGGTGGGAATAACCCATGCAGATGTCCTCCTGTCCTCAGAGGAGAAGGACCACTCACGGTAAGTGTCCAATGGTCGTTCTCTGGGGATGGTCATATAGATGCATAATGGAGCGGTTTCCTTCCTAGGAACTGCAGAGTTCAGTTTGGTGTAGTGGTTAAGTGCGTGGACTCTAATCTGGGAGAACCGGGTTTGATTCCCCACTCCTCCACTTGCCCCTGGCTGGATGACCTTGGGCAAGCCATAGTTCTGATAAGAGCTGTTCTTGAAAAAAGAGCAGTTACTGTCAGAGCTCTCTCAGCCCCACCCACCTCACAGGGTGTCTGTTGTGGGGAGGGGAAGGGAAAGGAGTTTGTAAGCCGCTCTGAGACACCTTTGGGTAGTGAAGGGCAGGGTATAAATCCAATCTCTTCTCTTCTTCTTCTCTTTTGGAGAGAACATTCAGGGATAGGTATTTCCTTAGCTAGCTAGTCTCCTGACTCTTTGACCATTATCATTTCTGTCATGTCTGGTCTGAGATTGAGTTCATTCACCCTCATCCATTTTATGTCAAGTGTAAGCTTCATTGTTTGAGTAGTTCTCTCCCAGCTTTCACCCCTTTTATTCTGTTAATGGGATATTTCAGTGAGAAATGTGATACCTGTCATATCACATGAGGGGATGGAGGAGAAGGAAGCAGGCTTTCAAGACTTAGTGGTTCTCCGTGCACACATGCAGAGGACAATCATGGATGGAGAATTTTAAAGCACCTGAGGTCCTCCTGCCATTTCATCCACCAAGTATTAGGATAAGGACTTATAGGTTTCTCTTTGTTAACAGGATTGTCGCTTTGACAATGAATGGAGAGTGGATAGAGGGGAAGCTGAGCTATGTTTTGCAGAAATAGCATCTGTTTTCTTTGCTGTAATATATATAGTTGGTTTGTCTGTTCACTGTCTGTGTAGGTGTGTTAATGGGCTTTACCTGTGGAGAGACTCCTCTGTCTGCTTTCCAAGTTTTTAAGTGGTTCCTTTATACTCACTTCCATCAATGAGTCTGGGGCAGACAGAGCACAAGTCAAACTTATTCCACATGGTGCTTGTGAAGATAAAAATCGGAAGGCCACATGCAGTAGATACTGGAAGTGCCACTTTAAGCAGAATTACACTCTTCTAAATCCATTGAAATAAATTAGCTTAGATAGGTGTGACTCTGTTTAGGATGGCACTAAAATACCATGACAAGATTAAGGTTGACCTAATATTAGATACAGAAGAATCCGCCATACCTAAAATAATTTTTATGCCAAGTAGGTGTATTATTACTTTCCTGGATTCAACCAATTTAGTGTTATCCAATTATCTACTGTTTGCAGACAAACGAGTTTTTCTATTAAAAAATAGAACTGATGTCAGTATAATCAGAATACCCAACTCAAGAGTTCTGAGTGGCCTCATCTAGAGGATTCATATGCCTGTTGAACAGGTTCTACAATAAAATAAAGCTTTGAGGAATACTGTGCATCAGTTACCATTCTGCTAGCCTCTTTAAATACTGTAGTAGAGATAATTTGGGTATCAAATATACAGCTTCTTCTTGATAGGATTGCACTGTGCCTGAAGAATTTGGGGGAGCTCTGGGATTCATCACTGCTGCTGAAGAAGCAGATACAGTAGTATCCAGGAGCATTGAACAAGGTCAGGCAAAATATTTAAGTACCAGCCCAGAGTGGTATGCTCAACAGCACAAACAACTTCCAAAGGTGTCTTAACAGAATCCAGTCATTCTCTCTGTCAAATCTTAAAGTAAAGATAATCTCTCAGGCCCAACACCATGTATACCTGGTCTAATCAGAGATTGAAAAGGGTGGAGAAAATGTGGTGTCTTTCTCCCTCGTGCTTGTAATGATTCCTTGTTTTGATATGTGTGTGTTCCTTTAAATGTTAGTTTGACTGCAATAATGCAAGGTGGGTGATAGGGGGAGATGTGTGTGCTGTGATTGGCTGATGACTGACAGTGTGGGATGAGATGTTATGAGAGGAATCTGTGTGTGTGTGTGTGTTTTATGACAGTGTTCTGTGTATGTGTCTTTGGAGAGTGAAGTGTGAAAAGCTTTAAAGAGAGTCTGTGGAGGTTTTGTGAGAGAGTCTAAATGGAAAAGAAACAAGCCGTGTATAAACTGTGTGGTTAGAGCAATGTTTTACCTTATGTGAAAAAGTCAAATAGTTTAGCCAGTTTAGCTACGTATATGAGAAAGAGAGAGAATCCTGTCAGAGTGGAATTTTGACATCTGAGAGACTGAATTTGACACCAAGCTTGCTAGTTATATTTCCTTTTTTCAGAAACCTATTTTGTTCTTATTTCAATGAATCTATTTTTGTTTAAATATATCCCAGAATTCAGTACAGTACTTCTTCAGGGCCACATAGTCCTCTGAAGTGTCCAGACCCTGGGTTACACTACCAAAGGGGAGAGATTTGGAATTTTTAATTCCTGGTGGCAGCAGATAACTACCAACTTTATATACACAAAGTGTGAATTAAAGGAAAAATCGTTTCCCATATAAGCAAGCATGTCACAGAGTATGTTTTAAAGGAAAAACAGCCCCCCCCCCAATAGTAAGGACGTTACAGTGCTAAACAACCTTCCCACAATGCGATCATTTGAAATTGGCTGAATTATCTGGTTTTTAAAGGAGAGGGTTGAGAAGTGCAATCTAATACAGGTGGCATCATGTCCTCTTCCAGAGAAGCACTGATATTCATAGCCAGTGTCCTACCAAGCTCAGCGTTTGTGAGCATAAATGTTACATATACATAGTAGGTTTCATAACCCCAAGCATTCAATTCGCTTCATGAAGGTAAATGGCTAAACTGATCTCAGCAACTGAGACAAGCAAGTTGCACTGACACCCTAGCATAGATATACCGTGGAATCTGTCAGATTGGATGCAAGTGTTTTCTGTTAAGAGTCACTGTAATAGGCTGTAGATACTTTGCCTTCTGGTATCTCCTTTTTTGTGGAGTTAATGTCTTCCATTAACTTCACAACAGTTCAACTGTATGCAATTCAGCCTCTCCTCAGTGTGATGTGAGCAAGGGAACTTAAATATCCAAGTACTACCGATCTGAGTATAATGTCCAAACTGTGAAACTAGTTTATCTTCCCTGCAAACAAGGATTTCAAATCATGGTTGAATCCTACTTTGCCATGGGGGATGAAATCCTTTATTAGTTAGCTGCAATTTTTTTTGTGATAAATTTTTATTGGTTTTCCAAAAAACAAACAAACAAACAAAAACAATACAACATAAAAACAGCTTGGTATCTTGTACTAAAGGTAAAGGTTTCCCTTGCTCGAAAGCCAGTCGAATCCGACTCTAGGGTTGCAGTGCTCATCTCCGTTTCAAAGCCGAAGAGCCAGCGCTGTCCGAAGTTGTTTCCGTGGTCACGTGGTCGGCATGACTAAATGCCAAGGCGCACGGAATGCTGTTACCTTCCCACCGAAGCGGTACCTATTTATCTACTTGCAATTTCTTGCTTTCGAACTGCTAGGTTGGCAGGAGCTGGAACCAGAGACGGGAGCTCACTCCGTCATGCGGCACTCGGGTCTCAAACTGCTGACTTACTGACCTTCCAGTCTGCAGTTCAGCGTCTTAACCTTTAACTTGTACTACATCAGTTCAAATCCCTCCCATATAGCTTAACTAATGTAAATTAACTAATACATTAATATTTTGCAACCCTAAATGACAAATAGTACGTTAATAAATTCATTTGAGAGTTATCTAAACATCCTACCATTGTTTTCCTCTAATAATGCAAAATCAAAGGCTCTGCTACAAATTTTCCATATTTATCCATCTGTTCTGATCCTTGATGGAATTATTTCTTCTTTTTTTAGCCCCCCGGAGGGAATTTTTTATTGCATTTTTTAATAGATTACAAGCTACAGCGAAAAATTGGGAAGGGCTAACTGGAGAAGTGAAGGCCCGGAAAAACCCCGGAAAAAATCGGGGGAAAAACCGTTCCCCCCCCCTTTTTTCCCTGAAGCCTTTTTGTTTTTTCCCGAAAAATTGGAAAAATTGAAAAAGAAAAGAAAAGAATTTTTTTTTATTATGGAACATTTTATTTTAACATGATGAATAAAATATTTTAAGACAAGGTGTTCAAATATTTTTCAAATCATTTCTAAAATATATATATATAGTATCAGATTGATCTAATTTCTGTGCACTGAGGACAAGCAAGTCCTAGGTTACAAACTGAACTCTCCAATGCAAGAACAAGATGCATTTCTTCCTTTAGGAGGTGCGATTGTCAGAAGAAAAGAAAAAGGTTTCAGTTTTGTTTTTGCATGTGGGTGGGTATTCTGTTTGTAATAATTGTTTGGGTACACTATATTTTTAATATGCTAGTTGTGATAATTTCATGCCAAGTAAAAATGTCCATAGTAATATTTTATGTTCCTAAAGTAACAGAATGACTTTCAATCTAGAAAAGACAAAAGAAATGCTAATGTAGCATTTTTT
>NW_015169777.1:2345779-2363318 GCF_001447785.1 Gekko japonicus
TCACTCAGGAGTTGCTTTAGATTCTCACCTTTTAATTCTGGGACCCCTTGAAACCGTAGGACCAAATTTGCTTTTTCCATTTGCAGCTGTAAAAGTTGTGATTCTTCCGAGGCTTGTTTCTTTTACAGCTTTTGCACCTTTTTCTTGACTTTTTTAGTGTTGGCGTCCATTTCCTTCACCTTCTCAGCCGTTTGCTCTGTTATTTTTAAAGTCTCAGACAGTTGGAGCTGCTGAGTTGCAAGATTCTGGTTTAGATTCGTCAGCTGTTGTTCTATGTTAGTCATCTGGTCCAGCAGAGGGCGCAAGGACTCTGCCAACATTTTGGAGAGCTCAAGATTCCGGCTGGTTTCACTTTTACTGGTTTGTCTTTCTCTGCCCTTTTCCTCACCATCTTTATGGATTGTTTACTTTTATAAAAACTTGCTAAAGTCTCTGAAATACGGCCACACACTTATCCGCGCTCTGGTAAGTCTCTCAAAACAGATTTCAACACTTTTTCTTCCACTCCCCCCAAGTATTTCGTTGTTTAGTTCATACATATGGGAGGGGCCCCTCCCCCGCTCACTTTTTTCGCCGTTCCCAGGGGGTAGCTTTCTTTTTAAATTCTCATTTTGCTTTAACCCGACTCACAGTTCATTGTTGGTCATATGACCTCGCTCGGCATACGTTCAAAACGCTCAATCTCTGATGCTTGCCCCGGTCAGCGGCTTTAGATCCATACGGACACTCAGCGGCAGGACCATCAGGGCAGAGGAGCGCCTCAATTCCCCAGCATCACGCTGGCGAAGAGGCCACGCCTCAAAAGCCCCATGGCTAGGAGCCTTTTGCCAAGGCTCGGGGGGGTAGCGACCCATCGTCATCCCCCTTTCCGCTGGTGTGCAGATCACAACCTCGGGAGGTCCGACAGATGCGTCCGCCAGCGTGTCGCCATAAACCGGAAACTCCTTGATGGAATTATTTCATTTTCTGTTCTTCTTGCCAATACAGTTTACTGCAAAACATATATATACATCTATTTTCATTCTGACTTGGTATTTAATTATTAATGAACATAAGCATTAGAATCCTTCTGTGGTTTAGTTCCACCTATTATTCTATGGTTTCTCCATCTTTTAGCTTATCACTAATTTTTTTTTAGTTTTCCAAAAAGAAAAATACAACACAAAAAAAGAGCTTAATTTCTTGTCGTACATCTTGTGGTACATCAGTTCAAATCACTTCTTTACAGCATGACTAATGCAGATTAACTACTAACGTAATATTTTTGCAAACCTAGATAGCAAGTAGTACATTTATAAATTCATTTACTAGTTATCTAAACATCCTAGCATTATTTTCCTTTTCCTAGTTAGTTAGCTTCATTCTTGTCAGCCCTCCCCCCCGACTTCCTAGGCAGCCCAGGCCCCCCCAACTCTCTGGGCTGCCCAGAGCACTTACTGCTGCCGCTGCCACTTCCCTTTCCTCACCTGCCAGCAGTTGCACAGCTTGCCGTCAAGATGACTTTCCCAGATGCTTGTTGAATTTTCTCAGGAATTCCCTCACTAGCCAACTGATTTTCTGGAGGGTGTGGTTGTGCCACACACACACACCTCAGGCAGCTTCTCTTTTTGCTGCCTTAGGACAAGCAGCAAAAGCTGGGTACTTCCTCCTCACCTGAGGGGGGTGGTGGCATGGAGGGAGATCCCCTCAGTTTTCTTCCACAGCAAAAAGGGTGGTGGGACCTGGCGGCTGCCTGAGCAGCACACATGTGGAGAGGGGGGGTGCAGTCCCTGGGGCCCAGCCAGCCTCTCCAGGACTTTCCCTCACATGCTCCCTCCCCGGGCTCTGAGCAGCTGTTCTCTAATGGCTGGTGAGTGATGGCCAAAGGCTACAGCAGCTTGTAGCAGCAAGATCCAAGCGGCATGGGGAAGGACAGAGCTGGGCTGGAGCCAAAAGCCTGCACCACTCCAGGACCTCTTTCGGCACCCTGGAGAGAAAGTTGGGTGGAAAAGTGCACGAGAGACAACTATGGAGGGAGGGGAGAGCTGGGTGGCTAGAAACAGGCGGGAATGCCAGAGAGAGAGAAGGATGCCGGGGGATGCTGGCTGCATTGGAGATCTGGGGAGGGGGCTTGAGGGAGAGGGGTGAACAGGAGAAATAATTAAATTATCTAAATTGGCTAAGTGCTCCTCCTCAAAAAAATTAAATGCCCCCTGACTTAGAAATTCCTGGCTATGGGTCTGTTCTGTCACATCTGAATCAGTAACTGAGTCCAGTGTAACTGTGTTCAGGACTGCTGACTTAAGACATGTGTTTCTAACAAATTCATTTTTTGAGGCAGAGATCTTGCTGCTCTCGAACTTAAATATGTAAGTGAAATATTCATGCTACTATTGCTGGAACTTTACAGGAATCTTGGACAGTAGCAGTGATCTGAATAATTTCTACTGTCCAGTTTAATCTCAGGCTTCTGTTAACTGAATTGGAGAGAACAAAAGCTGCTTTCATCTGATGTTATGCAGACATAAAAGTTCTTTTTATTTAAAAAAAATCTGAATACCATTGCTGTATATTATGAAGATAATGGGGAACTGTTTGGAGACAAATTGAATTTGAGTTTAACAGTTACATGCCTTACTTATTCATGTTAGCCTTCCAACTTGCGCTGGTCTTAATTTAGGGCCCTTCTGCCCGAGAAGATTCCATGAATACTGAAATAATTTGTATAGTCTTGACTTTTTAACAGTGTGTCAAGGTTGGAATTCCCCTAGGCTTTTAAGTGATATTTAATATGCTAGTGGAAGAATGAAATTAGACTGTAATTGTGGTATTAAAGTTTTAAGTTGCATGTTAAGTTCTTGTAACCATTTCAGAATTCGGAAGGAAAAGTAATGTACTAATTTTTTTTTTACTTTACAAAACAAATATTCTGCTTTTACGATATGGAGAACATACATTTCCAGGTGGCAATCAATAGTCTCAAAGTAGACAGATAAATGAGCTCAAGAACTAAAATTCACCCCATTGAGAATTTCTTATACCTAGCTCTTCAAACCAACAAAAACCTATTAATCATTTGACCATGCATGTAATTACTGATTTGTTGTCTAAAACAAGCACAACCTTGTGGTAATGGATATCATCAATCAGATGACGGCCCATCTCAGTCTATGAAAATCGGCCCCTGCTGACTATTAAATGCTATGCCTGCATTATTTACTATAATGTCTTTTACTAAGGATTCCCTGCATGTCTTTCGGTTTGCAATGTACTGTCACAAACTAGCAAACAACTGATATGCTTCTAAATATTGCTACAACTCTTGCTTGAGCATTTTGGCATCAGAATTCAGCTGAGCTGGTAACATCAATGCTAAAACCCAACCTTAATTCACTATGCTTCCTAAGGGAAAAGGTTATTGTGATTAGTTCACTATATACTTTAAGATAATGGAATCTGTTCCAAGGAAAACAGCAAGTGTATTACCGCAGACCTATTGATACAGTAAAAAGCCTGTCATAATATTTCTAGGATTGCATTAAGATTTATGGTGAAAGAGGCTTCCCGCTATCTTGGGAAAGTTAAAAGAAAAAAAATCTTCTGTAACAATAAACAAAGATGCATAATGAGAATATCAGATTTCTGCCTTTATTTCACTACAAACAAATGGTAGTGCTTGTGGCACAAAGAAGGGCAAGCAGCCGAGGCTATTTCAGTGAAGACTGGTATAATTTATTAGCAAGGAATGAGATACTGGGTCATACTTTAAGTGTCTGTTTATCTGTCCATAGTGAGTTTGATAGTACTGTGCTGATCTGTAGGGCAGCAAATTGGGGCAAACTTTAGAAAAGGCAGGGTTTCTTCATTCTTTGCAGGGTGGAGAACCTCTGCAGTAATGCAAGAATAAAAATCAGTTTGTGAATGAAAGAATATTCAAAGAACTGCCTAGTAAGCACAGAGCATGCTTATTTTCTTCCAGAATATTGAGGACAGTTGAGTGTCTGTTAAGAGATGTGGAGGCAGAACAAGAAAGGGGAACTTGACATATTTGAGCCTCTAACATTTAATAGCCCGGAGGAAAGTTCGGGGTTAGATGATGCAGACATACTGTGGGGCTTACTTCACTGACCTTCCATTCTAGGGTGCTACATGCTTTGAAAGGCTGTGAAGATTTTGAAACCAAGAGTCCTGGCTGGGTCTTTAGAACTTTCTTTGGTCCCCAATTATATCCCCCCCATCCCAATCTGTAAACTGCATCCCATAGCAATTTAGAGTATCTGGAATGGGAGTGAAATTACAATTGGTGGATGCATCCTATGAGTAGCTCACTTCCTCCTCCCTTTTTCTCACACTTTCCTATACAATACATTGAAGCTCTGAAAATTAAGGTCCATCACAGGGAAATACCATGTCTGTTGCTCTGGCACTGTGACTTGGTTATACTCAGCTTGCATTGAAAAGGATGCCATCTCACTATTAGTGACACAAATCTGAACTTACTCAACTGAGATGGCACATAGCAATGAACTACATTTACTGAAAACTGGTAACAGCTTGTGTAGTTATGCCAAACTCAGTTATGGTTGAGGCTGATTCGATCTTGGGGGAGCTACTCACATGGCTGTGGAATGAAACGGTCAAAGATGAAATTCTTGTCTTCACTCACGGCAAGGCACAGTGGGTTTTCCTAACCCTTCCATGTCCTCGTGACTGCTTTTTCACCAGAAGCTGTTTGATACTTTGTTACCTTACAAAGAAGCTTGCAGAAATAAAATAAAAGTGTATTTGTAACAAAATCCAAGATTAGCAGTGTCTGAGTAGCATCATTTGAGTCTGTGCGAGAATGTGCTATTTTCCAAACAATACAAATGAAGACATTTCCCCCCTCCCCTATAAAAGACAGTCAAAGAAGGGGTTCAGTCTTCAATTTCTAGAGTGCTGATTTTTGAGAAGTATGCCTCTTGCTCACACATTAGAAGGCACAAGAGTGGTGAGAGGGACAGATAGGAGTGAGGGGAGGGAGGAAGTATAAGAGGAAACGTGAATGAGGTGCTGAGTTTTCACACCCCTCCTGGCTGGTAACAAAAAACTTACAAACCACATGATGATCTCAAGTTTTTGAAAAATGGTAGACATTGTTGGAGTTTAAATATTGCCAAAATATTTCAGTTCAGGAAGTCCAGTTTTCTTTTCTGCATAATTGGTGGGACTTCCCAAGGCCTAGAACATAGAAGACTATTTCATACAGCCTTGGTACAAGTGACAGGTCTTTGGACTATTTAGGCTTATATGCACGTGACACATAAGTTTACTAGCTATAGAAGAGTGTACCTGAGGCTTAGTCTAAAGGCTAGGAGTAAAATGAAGATGTATTCACAAACTAATATGACAGAAATTCATTTACTAGTGTACAAGTATACACTTGTACATGAATTGACATTAGTAGAGGTGGAAGGAGAGCAGGGATTGAGATAACTGACCTCACCAGGCACTAATCAATAGTAGTTAATGACACTAATATAAGCACTGATTTAGTGGAAGGGAAAAGAATAATTACTCTTTTTTTGGTAACATTTGTTTTTTAGTTTTAACAAGAACATAGATATAAACTCCATAATTTCCATACAATGCGAGTCTATCGTTCTACATCACAGTTTATCCATTTATATACTCTTGACCATCTTTTCAAATAAATTTCCTCATCCTTGCCTTGCATTATTAAACTCAGTTTATCAATTTCTGCTAAATTCAAAAGTCTATGAGTTAGTTCTTCCCTACTGGGAGTTTTCTCTGATTTCCAATATTTTGCTAGTAAGATTCTAGCAGATGTTATTATCAATATTATTAAATGCTTATCCTGAAACTTTATATCTTCTGGGATTACATTAAGTAAATAACATTCTAGGTCTAACTTTAGGTTCACATTAACGATTTCCAAAATTATTTTCTGGACCTTTCGCCAGTATTTTCGTATTGTGATACACTGCCACCACACGTGATAGAACGTACCCACATTTACTTTACATTTCCAACATTTGTTCGCACTGTGTTTATAACATCTTGCTATTTTTTTCTGGAGGCCAATACCAAAGGATAATTACTCTTGATGGGGTTAAAAATAGTTATTCACCAACAACTTGGAATAGAGATTCCTCCACAGTGGTTCCTCCATAGTCAGAGAGCTCATTCCCCTTAGCATCTGGGAAAGGTCCATCTTATCTCTCACTGTTGCTTAATTATAAAATCATAAAAGATCATTATCCATGATTACTCATAAATTTAATGCATTCATGTACTCTGGTAACTGAAAAATCATGACTAGCCCTTTGAGAATGTATATTCTGGTACTTAAGCCAGTTTTCACGTTTCTTGAACAAATCATTTGGACATCTCCAAGTAAATCCTTAACATTTTAAATATTAAGCAGTACTTTTAACAGATGGATTCTTGCTTGAAAGCACTTTTTTATCCTTGTCATAAATAAAAATATTCAGATCCCTTTAAAGAGAGCCTTTTCTCTGACCTTTCTGGGTACAGAAATCTCAGTTCAGAAATACTCTTCTTATCATTACAGTGGCTTTCCATAGAAAAGATGTTGGAACTAGCTTGTTGCCATGTTAAACACTGATGGTGTAATCCTACTGCAACACCTTATGGATATCTCAAATTTCTTGTAATTTCTTAGTCTTAGTAAGCTTCAGACATTAAGTTATTTCATGAACTTCAAAGCATCCCAATGTCAACTAGTAACCATTGTTTATGGTAGAGAGGGTTGCTGAAACATTGTTCTGCTTATAGCCAGGTAGTAGTGTTATACCTGAGTTCTAATGAATAAGTTGCTGGGAACTGGTCTGATAACTTGTTTGGATGCTTTTCTTGCATCTTAATTAGCATTTTCTGCTTGGTTGTGATCAGAATGGGAATACATTTACATAAAGTTAATCAAGCTCTTGTTCCTAGCATTTGGAAGAGGGTAGAGATGATTTTTGTCCATATTGCAAGTGTTGCTTTAACTGTACATTACTGTAATGTGAATACTAATACCAATGGATTAACATTTGAAGATGCCCTTTTAAAAGGTAGGATTTGAAAGGGCTATGATTCTGATTAGAAGTACTTGAACACATTGATGATATATGGAATTAAGGAACATTAGCTGATGTACTGCATTTTTTGTTATCTGAAATATATTTTGTAGCTCATTCTTACTAAGGTGTGTTGTATAATTTTTAACCCTGTACTAACCTTAGTTAGTAGTCCTTAAATTTATGCCACGAAACACATACACAGAATTTGGAAGAGCAGACTGTCTTTGCTCAGTATGATTTTTAACAATATGGATAAAAATTTCTGGGTTGAACCAAGCTAGCCGCTTGATTATTGGGGCTTTTCTGAATTCCCCTTTTACTGCAACCCACCATATTCTCAAAACAAAAAAACACTAGGCAATCAGGGATCCTTAAACTGTGTGGGTTGTGAGGTAGGAGGGCTGCAGCTGAAGAGGACATTGCTAACTTTCTAGTTTCACAAAGAACTCTTTCGATCTTAATTTTAATTGATTTTGAAACATTTATATACAATGTATCATCTTAAACATAACCTGCTTTAAAATTTCTACAATATAGCTTGTTAAAAATCTACACTGACCTGAACAAGCCTCTGCCAAAAATACTGAATAAAACATGCTTTTCTGTGTAAGAACTTAAGAAGAGCTCTGCTGTATCAGACCATTGGTCCATCTAGTCCAACATGCTGCTTCTTCATACAGCAGCTAACCAGCTGCACTAGAGGGCCAACAAATGGGGCACAGAGGACAAGTCCTTCCCCTGATGTTTTCTGATAGCATCAACATTCAGAGGATATGGAGTTTCCCCTTAGTTATTATGGGTACTAGCCACTAATGGCTTTAGCTAAAGCCTTTGACTGTGTGGATCACAACAAACTATGGCAGGTCCTTAAAGAGATGGGAGTACCAGACCACCTCACATGTCTCTTGAGAAACCTGTATAAGGGTCAAGAAGCGACAGTTGGAACCAGATATGGAACAACTGATTTGTTTAGCATAGCAAAAGGAGTACGACAAGGATGTATAGGAAGGCTGGCCAACACGCAGCCGTGCGGAAAACGACGGAGCCAAGCCAGAAGACGTCTATACTGGGCAGTGATGGCGCGTGCAATTAAAAATGAATATATGTTCCCTATCCCCTACAAACATTGTTAGTCCCTCTATCGGGCGGGGATGCCGGGGGGACAGATGAGGCCAGGCGGCTTGGCCTGCCGGAGCCTCGACTGCATGGCAGGAGGTCAGAGGACAGGGGGCTGGGGAAGGAGACGTGGGCCCGCCCGAACTGCCACCCATTGCAGGGAGACAGACGGGTCTGGTCCGCTTGCCCCGCTGGGGCCTCACTCGGCCAGGGATGGCGGTGGGAGCGGCGAACCCAGGCGCCTTACCCACCGGGGCCTTGACCCCGTGGGGGGGGGAGTGCAGGCTGCTTCCCCGGGTTGGGGAGACTGGGAAGTTGATGGCGCCCTGCGCCCGGGTCGTGCCCATTGTGGGGAGAGGGGCGACTCTGGCCGGCTTCCCCCGCCAGCACCTCAATTGCACGGCAGGAGGGCAGAGGAGAGGAGGCTAGGGAAGGAGACACGGGCCCACGGGCGGCCACCCATTGCAGGGAGACGGACGAGCCCGGTCCACTTGCCCCGCTGGGGCCTCGCTCGGCTGGGGGTGACGGCGGGAGCAACTAATACAGGCGCCTTGACCCGCTTGGACCTCGACTCTGCAAGGGGGAATGTGGGCTGCTTCCCTGAGTTGTGCAGGCGGCGGGAAGTGGGTGCTTCCCTGCACCTGGCTGGGCTCACGCCCATTGCAGGGAGAAGGGCGAGCCTGCCCAGCGTCTCGAGCGGGAGGGGGGAGGCCAGGCACCTTGGCCCGCCAAAGCCTCGACCGTGTGGGGCAGAATGGCCAGTTTCGCCATGGGGGGGCAGATGGAGACGGCGACCAGATCTCGCTGCCAGTTCCACAACGGGCATTCTTCCTAGTTTAATATATATGCAGAGTACATCATGTGAAATGCTGGCCGGAATTAAGATTGCTGGGGAAAAGATCAACAACCTCAGATATGTGGATGATAGCACTCTAATGGCAGAAAGTGAAGAGGACCTAAAGAGCCTCTTATTCAGTGAAAGAGGAGAGCGCAAAAATGGGCTTGAAGCTCAACATCAGAAAAACTAAGATCATGGCATCCGGCCCCATCACTCCTTGGCAAATAGAAGGGGAAGTCGTGGAAGTAGTGACAGACTTCACGCTCCTGGGATCCCAGATCACCGCAGACTGTGACAGCAGCCATAAAATTAAAAGACACCTGCTCCTTGGGAGGAAAGCGATGGCGAACCTAAACAGCATAATAAAAAGTAGAGACATCACCCTGCCAACAAAAGTCCGCATGGACAAAGCCATGGTATTCCCAGTAGTCATGTATGGCTGCGAGAGTTGGACTATAAGGAAGGCTGAGTGCCAAAGAATAGATTTTTTTGAACTATGGTGCTGGAGAAGACTCTTGAGAGTCCCTTCGACAGCAAGAAGATCAAATCAGTCAATCCTAAAAGAAATCAACCCTGACTGTTCCCTGGAAGGCCAGATAATGAAACTGAAGCTCAAATACTTTGGCTACCAAATGAGAAGGGAGCACTCACTGGAGAAGACCCTGATGCTGGGAAAGATTGAAGGTCAAAGAAGACGGGGACGGCAAAGGATGAGATGCTTAGACAGTGTCATAGATGCAACGAACATGAAATTGAGCAAACTTCAGAGGACAGTGGAAGACAGGAAAGCCTGGCATGATCTGGTCCATGGGATCGCGAAGAGTCGGACTCAACTGTGCGACTGAACAACAACAACAAAAGTCATTGAAGGGTCTGTCCTTCATAATCAGCCTTATTCTCTTTTATGGTTGTGGTCATCACTATTTCCACTGGCATTGTGCATACTATTATTTATTCATTGAATAAAGAAACACCTCCGTTTGTTAGTCCTGAATATGTTGCCCATCAGTAGAAGGGGAGGGAGAAAAAGCAGTCTTCCCACTGTCTCTACCCTGTGCATCATTTTATAACCCTTTGTCATGCCCCCATCATCTTTCTGTAAAGACGCTGAAATGCCCTAGGCTCTTTTTCACTCATAGGAAAAGTGCTGCAATTCCTTCTTCTTGGTTGTCCTTTTCTGTTCTTTTTCCAGGATTTTTTTTTAGATAAAGTGACCAGAACTGGATGTAATATTTCAAAGGGGACTATGCCATAGATCTATACAGGGATTATACAGTACTGGGCGTTTTATTTTCAATTCCTTTGCTAATAATCACCAGCATGGAGTTTGCTTTTTCATTACTGCCTCATACTGAGTCAACATTTTTATTGAGTTATCCATAACGATTCCCAAGATCTTTCCTTCCAGGTCCCTTCAGGACGTCTTTTTAAAAATCAGAGTAATTGTTTGTTACTTTCCAGGCCTAAGACACAGAGGCCGATTTTAGTGACAATTTACATACCCTGGTTGGTTAGATCCACAGTTTCACATTTGAATTTAAGAACCTCGATACTGAAGACTTATTAGTGCTTAATGTGCCCATAGTCCTGGACCTTCCTTTCTGATCACCTGCATTTTTACTCCAGACACATTTCCCCAAAACAGGGACTCTGGCATGACATCCACAATGAAATGGATGCCAATAGCTCATCCAGTTTCTTTGCTGTCTCCCTGCCTTCGTTAAACAGTCTTTTTCTTCCTTTGTCATCCAGTGGCTTGACCATTTCCTTTGAAAGTTTACTTTACCTTATGTATTTGAAAAAAATGCATTTTTTATCTTAATAGTCTGCCTAAACCGCACAAGTTGATGAGGTTGCAGAATCATCCATGTATAATAGAGCCTCAGTCCTGTTTTACAGTACTTTGTTCTATGATCAGCCTTGTGTCTGAATCATACTTGCTAGTTTCACACAAAGTTCAAATAAAGCTTCCATTGTCCCCTTGTTTCTTTAGAGACCTAGTTAAATCAAGCTATTGAGCATTTTTGCCTTGTATTCCTAGAGAGTACAGGAAAAACAAAACTAAGAAATATTAGGCGGCATAACCTGTTGATTTCTACTGTAAAGGAAGTAAATGTGTTATAATTCGTAGCTAAATAGAAAATTTATGCAAGCTAGGAGAGATAATAACCTTTGCAATCAGAACTATGTACTTCAAGGTGGGCAATTGTGAAATTGGTGATTTTTTGTTTGGCATTAGTTAGAGCTCTGATGGCACTAGTTTGAGCTCTCTGTAAGGTAAGGAGAATCCAATGTGTGCAGCTCTGCTAGAATATTAGTGAAACAAAATTCAAGTTTAAAATTAACGCAGTCATCCAAGTAATTATCTGCTTCACTTTCCTTTTAGGAATTACTTTATGTACATTTAATATAGTATTGCTTTTCAAATTGCTTCTTGTGAGATAAGGTGGTTTCGGGCAACTTTTAAAATTTTGGTAGAATTATCATGGTGCCCTTTTTGTGAGCCGCCCTGAGCCCTTTCGCGGGGAGGGTGGGGTAGAAATATAATAATAAATAAATAAAATTTAAAAATCATTATTTCAGTTTTTCATTTAGAGAAAACTTTACCTTTCTTGTTTAGAAGAAGGGAAGCAGGGTCTTCAGAGGGCACTGGACCAGCATACAAAAGAACAAAAGTGTTGAAAGTTTTGGATTTTGAATAACACAGGATATTCACAATACCTAATTTTACAGTACCAGCACTCGTGTTTCTCAGTGAGCTGCAAAATTCAATGGCACTGCCAGCAGGCTATGCTGCATGTTTATTTATTTAGATTTATAGCCTGACCTCCCCACAAGCAAGCTCAGGGCAGATTACAATATACTAATAAAACAATATACTAATAAAACAGATTAAAAACAATCTCCATACAATCCAATAAAAAAACCCAACAAGAGACAGATTCACATATGATGGTGAGCTAAAAAACATTGATAAAATTAACACATCTCAGGAGCATGGTATAGATGTGTGCGGGAAGCCTGTGTATCAGCAGATAGGCCCAGGCTAATGCCTATGGCATAAATTGGTACAGTGCATAATTTGTGTGTTTGTGCATATGATCAGTATCTCCTTCTCTGAATACTAAGGTAAGGGCTAGTAAAGTATACTTAGAGATGAAATGCTGTCTGTTTCCAGAGTTTCAGACTGTTGTTATTTTGAGTACATGAATTAGAAAGTATTAAAATGCAATCCACTAAGGAAACATTGTTACCCTACATTACCCCAAAATGAAAGTCTTTTCTGGTCTGTAATTCTTTTATATGTGTAAAGCAAAGGCCAGCCATTCTTCCAAATTTTCCTGAAGCATTTTAGTGAAAGTGTTTGTGCTTGTTGTGTCACAGATCCACTATAGGAAGCAGGTGGAAACGAGTGATTGTATAATACCAGTGGGCAAGAGATGGCATTTTCAGGTCTCTGTCATCTTACTGAGTGCTTTCAGCACAAACCTTTTCCGAGACTGTGCTTTTAGATGGATTTATCAGTATGACACTCTCCCTAACCTTTCTAGAGAATTCAACTGTGTTCTGAAAAAACAGTATCATTTGCGGTGACAATCTATTAAGTCACAAAACATTGTTTTAATTTGCACATCACATGGCCCTCTGTGTTTTGCTTTTGGACTAAGATCTGGTTGTTGCTAATGTGCAAGCAGTAAGCATTCTGTTTATTTAGACAATTTATATGCTGCCTCTCCAGAGACTTGCTTGGAGTAGGCTTACAAAGTTAAAAACACACACAATAATAACATAGGAATGATAATGAAACAAGCCATCAGAGAATATTCAGCTGCCTATAATGACATTTAGAAAGTCTAGAAGCAGTCCATGAAAACAACTTTAAAAGATGGAGACCCTCACTTAAAAGCCTGGATGAAGAATGATTTGGTGTGGCAGCTAGAGTAAGGTAGGTTCCGTGTGAGTCTCAAGGGGAGGAAATATAGTGAGGTACCACCATGGAAAATCCCTGTCTGTGGTTGCCATCTGCCTCATCTCTGCAGGAAGAGGCTCATAGAGAAGGGCTTGAACCTGAAAAAGCAGTCCCTTTAAATATCTTCTCCAAGCTACACCGCAAGTGAACTCTGAAGTGGTAAAACAAAATTGAGTCCAGTAGCACCTTTAATTGGCGCCCAGAAGGAAAGTGAGTTGAACTCGCAACTTCAGAGTTGACACACTGTGCAGCTTGGAAAAGGCATTTAAAAGGACCACGTTCCTTTTAAATACCTCCCCCCCTCCATTGGAAACAATGTAGGATGGGGACACTTTGTTCTGGGGCTTATAGAATTGGACCCTCTGATCCAATCTTTTTGAAACGGGGGGGAGGGTTGTTTTTTTAAGGAGAGGCACCGGCAGCTATGCTGCAAATTTGGTGCCTCTGTGTAAAAAAAAAGCCCCCCAGATCCCCTCAGATCCATTTTCCATTATAGTCTATGGGGACCATTGACTAATGGTCCCCATAGGGTATAATGGAGAACATGCTGCTTGGAGTTCACTCGCAGCGCAGCTTGCAAAAAGCTGTGTGGTGACTGAACTCCAAAGCGGCATGTTCACCTGGAAGGTAATTAAATATTTTTGGGATTTTTTGGGCTGACTGTTTTCGGATAGCCAAATCAGGAGCCCACTTGGTTAACTGGCTGAGAAAATATTCGATAAATACCATATTGGTATTTATCAGGTAATCTTTTTGGCTGGCTTTATGCCAGGCGCACACCCCTAAAGGGACACAAAGATGAGGTGGTATTTCATGATCCCTGGGCTCAAGTAACTTAGGGCCTTAAAGGTAAGAACTGACACTTTGAATTGTGCCCCAAACCAGGTAGCAACCTGTGTAGATCTTTCAGCACAGGTTGATGCATTTTGGATCAGTTGGAAGTTTCCAGGAAATCTTCAAGGCAGCCCCATATAAATCACACAGTACAATAATTAACCTGGATGTGATCAGAGCATGGATTACCATGGCCAAATTGCGCTTCATGAGGAATGACCATAGCTGATATAGCAGTTGAACCAGATAAAAGGTGCTACATGCCACAAAGGAGACCTGAACTTCCAGCTGTAAGCAATGAATCTGCTTCTTTAGTGGGGAGCACAGTCCATCTCAGGACATTGGAAGTAAAAGGCATGTTAATATAGCTTATCAATCACAAAAAGGTTTTAGATATTTTTGGATGATTGCTTGGGTTCTATATTTGGGTACATATTTCAGTTTCTGAAACTGAGTACATATTTCTGGGCTTATAGTTTGAAAACTAGAACAGAATTGAGAGAGATTTTTATTCTGCTTCATGGTGTGCATCTGACTTACCCAGAAAGTGGTGAAGCACACAAGTTCCTGCTGTGATATAATATGCAAAAATTCCCACTTTCACTCTGTTACCTTGGACAGAAACCAAACATTTATTTTGGTCCCTGAATCATTTATTTTATAAAAGAATTTAAGAACACATACCAAAGATAAATGTATTTATAAAATATAAATGTATTTATAAAATTTAATTGTAGAAAAGAGCAAAAGTCCAGTAGCACCTTAAAGACTAACAAAATATGTGGCAGGAAGTATGTGAGTCACGAAAGCTCATACCCTGCCACGTATTTTGTTAGTCTTTAAGGTGCTACTGGACTCTTGCTCTTTTCTACTGCTAGACAGACAGACTAACACAGCTACCCATTTTAAAGTTTAGTTGTTATTTAAATGTTTTTTGTTATAATGTGCCAGAGGCATCCATGTTGATTGTACAGAACACTATAGAAACTATTTTAAAGAACAACATATTTGATTTTTAAAGTAGCTTGTTTTAAAAAGTGATTTCAACTCATGACATTTCTGTTCAGCAACTGTTAAAGGATCAAAATTAAGCCTGACCTAAAAGTACAGGCGAGAAGCATGATCTTACACTCCCTCTAGTGGTGGCCAGGTTGCAACATTCTATTTACAAATGCTTTTGAACCTACAAATAGAAATCTAATAAGCTTATCTTGTCTCTAAATCAGTTTTAGCCATGGGTCAAATGGTATCAGATTGAAACAAAAAGTCAGCTTTAATAAATAGAATTGTCTGCTAATTGTAGCTTAATGCCATGCATTTGTACATTGAGAGCATTCCCAGGGAGTGAGAACAAATGGATTAATCAGAATCTGGATGGAAAATAGAAACGGTGGTTGAATACTTGCATCTGTGACAGATGTTCAGAGACAGCTAGTCTGAGCTCAGTAGCTCTGCTAGGACTACACAGTGCCATCAAGTTCCTGTAGATTTTGCCATTTCTCATCAAAGAACTGCTGCTTGGTACATATGGAGGTACTGAATGTGTGGAGATATATTTGTTATCTGAAGTGGATTTTTTCTCTCCCCAGAAAATGTTTAAACTGCCAGGAACAACAGCTATCTCATGTATTTAAATGGATGTTTCATCAACGCAACATCATTTAACGTTAAATCTTTACAAATCCTGTGACCTAAATAGTGTGAAGGAAGACTTCTATTAATAACGTATGGTTACAGTTGCATTTCGTGTAAAAAAGCTAAATACTGTGGATGGTTCAGGTTAGGGATGTTCTGTTTCTATAATGTTTTAATTGCGCACACAAGCTTATCATGCATAGTTCTGGAGATATGACAAAAATAGAATTTCAGTTACTATCTTCAGAAAATTGGACTAATATTGAAAGAGCAAATGTCACCAAATAATTTAAGCTTGAAAGTAAAGGATTATGTCTATTCTGGATTTACCATCAGCTTTCGATATGACCTCTAGCACAATGTTTGACTTAGTTTTATCTTAAAAACTGAGGAATAAACTGAACTATTTTACAGAAATCATCCATCTCTCTATTTAAAAAGAGACTGATCAAGATGGGTAGCCCCTTTAGTCTGTCTGTGGCAGTAAAAAAGAGCAAGACTCCAGTAGCACCTTAAAGACTAAGAAAATTTGTAGTAGGGTATGAGCTTTCATGAGTCACTGAAGAAGTGAGCATTGAGTCATGAAAACTCAAACCCTGCCACAAATTTTCTTAGTCTTGGTGCTACTGGCCTCTTGCTTTTTTTAAAAGAATCTTATAAATGAATGAATGATAGCTTATGTGTTTTCTACATATAAAACACATATATTGGAAACAATGAAATAAGCAAATATACTGCATAGTTATGAAGGCAAACTATGGGAAGGATTTTTCTACAATAATTTGAAGAAGATTCTTAGTAACAAAGAATAAAAACAAAGTTGAAACTCATAAGGACCCTGATTTATGGGCAAAGAAATAGTGTTTGTTAACACATGTTATTTTTATACTGCTCCTAAAGCATATTTTAAGGGAACTGTTAGGCTTAAAATGAACCCAGCAGTCTGCTGTTTCCAGAAATGAAAAATGATGAGTGCTAACCAATAGCATATTTATAAATGTCTAACCAAACTGTGTGTTAAATGCACAAAAAGAGTTTGAGATGCTTTTTCTCTTTGGCTGCCTAATATTGTTTTGGTCTTTCCATCTGAACTGCCATCATTGAAGTTTCCTAGAAATAGGTTTTCTTTATATAGTGCATTCAGACTTTCCTAGCACTTTATGTAGATGTTCAATAATACCGACAGCCCTCTAAGTAGTAGTATTCCTATACTGAAAGAACTCAGTTGAGAGAGAGCAACTTGCTTGAGGCTGCCCAACGAGTTCATGTGGAGGTGAAATTTGAATTATTGACTTCTGTTGATTATTTTATGCACATGGAAGTATAGGAAGGCTGAATATTTTTTTTTTATTGTATTTATACCCCACCCTCCCCGCGAATGGGCTCAGGGCGGCTCACATAGGGCACTAAGTGCATATGATATACAAAATTACAGAATACAAAAATACAGGTTATAAAACAGGATAAAATCGATTCTATGGATGCACATATAGACTCCTGACATCTTGTGTAGCAGGGGGAAGGCTGGGGTAATAGAAAGATATTACCCAGCCCCCCAGCGGTCTCTGTCTATAAAGGAGCGGTGGTGTAAGTGGCCATGGCGGCTCCTACTCATAAGCCTGGCAAAAGAGCTCCGTCTTGCAGGCCCTGCGGAACTGCACAAGGTCCCGCAGGGCCCTGATCTCTTCCGGGAGCTCATTCCATCAGGTAGGAGCTGCCACTGAGAAAGACCTGGCCCTTGTTGTCACAAGCTTGGCCTCCTTAGGGCCCGGGGTCACCAGCCGGTGTTGTGACCCCGACCGAAGTGCTCTTTGGGGAATATATGGGGAAATGCGGTCCCTCAGGTAGTTCGGACCCTGGCCATGTAGGGCTTTAAAGGTAAGCACTAGCACTTTGAAGTGAATCCGGTGTAACAGGCCGGATTAACCCCCCGGCCAGAGTAACCCCGGGGTTACTCTGGCCTAGCCTAGAATAACCCCAGAGGGGTTCAGAGGGGTTATTCTGGCCTAGCCTAGAGTAACCCCGGGTTAATTTGGCCATCTGTAACAGGCCAGATTAACCCCCCCCCCCGGCCAGAGT
>NW_015169777.1:2366027-2416373 GCF_001447785.1 Gekko japonicus
ACTCAGGCCCAGGACCTCCGTCTTCGCTGGGTTTAGTTTCAGCCGGCTCAGCCTGAGCCACTCAGCCACAGCCTGTAATCCCTGGTGCAGATCTTCTGGGTCGGAGCCCAACCGGCCGCCCAACATCAGATAGAGCTGGGTGTCATCTGCATACTGATGACAGCCCAGCCCATACCTCCTGGCAATCTGGGCGAGAGGGCGCATATAGATGTTGAAGAGCATCGGGGAAAGCACTGCCCCCTGAGGCACACCACATTCAAGCGGGTGCCTCTGGGACTGCTGTTCCCCTATTACCACTCTCTGTCCCCGACCTTGGAGAAAGGAGACAAGCCATTGAAGGGCGGACCCCTGTATCCCCACGTCGGCAAGGCGGTGGTCAGCAGCTGGTGGTCGACCGTATCGAACGCAGCCGACAGATCTAACAACACCAGTGCCGCCACACCACCTCGATCCAGATGTCTCCGGAGGTCATCAGTAAGGACAACCAGCGCCGTCTCCGTCCCATGACCAGGGCGAAAGCCGGACTGGAGTGGATCCAGGACAGAAGCATCATCCAGAAAGCCCTGAAACTGTGCCGCCACCGCCTTCTCGATCAATTTGCCCAAATAGGGCAAATTGGACACTGGCCGATAGTTGGCCAATTCGGTCGGGTCCAAGGTTGTTTTTTTCAAGAGAGGGCGGACCATCACTTCCTTGAGTGCCTCTGGGAACCGCCCCTCCAAGAGGGACTTGTTAACAATCTCCCTCAAGGCACCTCGAAACCCCTCTTGGCCCGCTTTAATGAGCCAGGAGGGGCACGGATCAAGGTCGCACATGGTTGGGCGTACAGATACGAGTTATCTGTCAACTTCCTCCAGGCTGAGCTGGTCAAAGCATTCTAAACCCGGACCCGAAGACGCGCAAGGGGCCTCGAGTTCGCTAACTGTTTCAACTGTGGCGGGGAGGTCGCGGCGGAGCGACAAGACTTTATCCGCAAAATAGCTCGCAAAAGCCTCACAGCCAGTGTCCAATCCCCTATCATTTTGTCTGCCCTGAGGCAGAGCCGTCAAAGACCGAATTGTTCTAAATAATTGGGCTGGGCGAGAGCTAGCGGACGGAACCCTGGCTGCGTAGAAATCCCTCTTCACAGCCTTGACTGCCATAGGATCTCATAAACGTCCTGTAGGATGCTCTTGTAGCCTTATCGCAGGCTCGGCGCCACCGTCTCTCTAACCGTCTTTACTCTTGCTTCATCAGCCGCAACCTCTGGATATATCAGGGGGCCAGCCTAGAGCGAGGGCGCAGAGGGCGCCGGGGAGCGATCACATCGATGGCTGTGGAAAGTCAACTGTGCCAATCGTCCACAAGCTCATCCAACAAACCGCCTATACAGGGTCGGGGCGGGACGTTCACACGGGCCTTCAGGGCGTAGTGGTCCGACCATGGCACTGCAGCTGCAGTGATCCAGTCCACTGTAATCCCCATTGTGAAGATTAAATCGAGCGTGTGCCCCACCTGGTGCGTAGGGACCAATACACATTGGGAGAGTCCCAGCGCCGCCATGGACATTACTAGGTCCGTAACCCGGCTGGAGGTCGCGTCATCGGCATGGACATTGAAGTCACCCAAGACTAATAGCCTCAGGTGCTCCAATGCCCAGCCTGGTACGGCCTCCAGCAGGGACGGCAGGCAACTGGCCGGCGCGTTAGGCGGACGGTACACCAGCCAGATTGCCACACTCTCCTCGGCTTCCAGCAACAGGCCGATACACTCTAGGCCCGCAATCTCCAACGTAGGGAGCGCCCTGAAGGAGTAAGCCTCCCGTACAAACATCGCCACTCCTCCCCCCCGTCCCCTCATCCGGGATTGGTGTAGGACCGAGTACCCCGGGGGGCAAGCTGGGCGAGCGCTACGGTCTCCCCTTCCCGCAGGGGTGATCAGTGGGGAGATGGAGATTCTACTGCATCCATGATAGAGGATTTTGAAGAGGGGGAACTCCTCTCAGAAGAAGAAGAAGAAGAAGAAGAAGAAGAAGAAGAAGAAGAAGAAGAAGTCGTCTCAAGCAGTCCAATCAGTTTTTCAAAGCCGAGGACTATCATTACCTTCTGACTAAGGCTGTGAAGGCGTTAGAGTGCCAAAACATCCCCCATTCTAATGACCAGAAGCCTCCTGGGTCCAAATTTAAGTCCAAATCCAGGGGGAATTCTGAGTTTTTTCCACCCGAGGAGAATGTGGAAAAGGGTTTTCCCTTCCCTGAGTACTTTGAACATCAGCTTAGGGTAGAATGGGATAGACCTATGGCCAACAGGCAGTTTCCCCCATTCGTGAAAAAACTACACAGTGTGCCAATGAATTGTTGCAGGTACCTCCTGTGGATGCTCCAATAGTGGCAGTCCAGTATGCAGATCTAGTGTCTGAAGATGGACAGGGGTCAATTTGAGATCCTATAGAAAAGAAGGCTGAGGCAATACTTAAAAGGATCCATGAGGTGATTGCTATGATGGTGAGGGTGTCAACCTCAGCTTTGATTGCCTCTAGAGCTGCTATAGTACGGATCCAGATTCCACAAGCCTGCCTTCAGCAAGAATGACAGATGGAAATGAGATTCCAAGCCCAAGCAGGCATGACTATGCATCGCTTCTGGTGGGGGCTCATCTACTTCATTTTCACCCGTGTGTGGATGGATTCCCAGGCAGACTCTTGGGCCTTGGAAATCATGTTGAACGGCTACACCATAGAGTTCCGCAGTCACCCACCAGAAAGATTCCTAGTTTCACCAATCAGCAAGTCAGCAAGAGGGACATTGTCAACAAGGCCATCTGCCATCTTTTGGACATTCGTGCCATAGAACCGGTTCCACATTCTGAACGAGGACAGGTTCCCAAGAAGAATAGTGACTGGAGAGCCATACTGGATCTCAAATTTCTGAACAGGTTCATCAGGCTTCGTCATTTTCAAATGGAAACCTTGAGATCCAAAATAGACTCTCTTCTACCAGATGAATTCCTCACAGAGGCCTACCTTCATGTTCCAGTTCATCCACCGCACAAATGTTTCCTTCGCTTTTGTGTGCGTTGTCAATACTTACAATACAGGGCACTTCTGTTCAGCCTGTCCATGGCACCCAGACTCTTTTCCAAGCTAATTGTCAAGCCTGTAGTATATCTCAGAAGACAGGGGATTCATGTCCACCCATATCTCGACGCCGTAGTGGTACAGGCTGTCAACAGGGAGGCTTCCAGCTGGAACACCCAAGTGACACTACAGTGTCTTCAGAACCACGGGTTTCTGGTCAATACTGTCAAGAGCTCTTTCTGTCCATTCCAGAGAATCGAACACTTGGGGGTGGTGATCGATGCAAGATGCGATCCGCTTTTCTTGCCATTGCCCAAGGCCAAGAGGATCCAGGAGTTCCTCATCAAGCCTGATGACCTTGGCCACGCTCCTGGGCCTAATGATTTCCAGCATAGACATGGTGCAGTGGGCGTGTCTTCATTCCAGACCCCTACAGTGTTTTCTCCCACAAGATGGCCTCCACCTCAGAGGGAGAACGACCATTGGTTACTCATCGTGAAGGGTCCTTCTCTGAGGTTTGGAGGACTTCTTGGTCCTCCCAGGTCATCATGTTCTTCACTGTGTGTGTATATATATATGTGTGTGTGTGTGTGTATCTTTATTCTGTTTCTGGTTACACAGAGTTTAATCGCAAGTTAAAAATCAGAGTTCAACTATCTGTTGTGTTCCTTACTATTCCTTCTTCTGAGCTATAGTACTGCTTTCGGAGTCCCAAAACTGAGTTGAGGGTGACTCCCACCACAGGAAACAGTTTGAAGTTCCTGCCTCCCTGAGAGATGGATGGGAATTACCCACAAGATGTCCTCCAAATCTCAGAGGAGAAGGACCCTTCACGGTGAGTAACCAATGGTCGTTCACAGTGTTTGTTATTTAGTTTAAGGGCAATAGTTTGGTGGCATACTCACTGCTTTTGGAGTTCCAGAACTGAGGAGATGGGTCATTATGAAGGTGCCAACAGGAAGTGGAAAAAAGTGTTTCCTGCCTCCCTGAAGGAATGGTGGGAATAACCCATAGAGATGTTCTCCTAACCTCAGAGGAGAAAGCCCCTTCACGAGAAGTGCCAATGGGCCATTTTCCAGTGACTACTTTGTTGTGAGGAATGGGAAATGTATCCAAATGTGTTCGCTTATGAAGGCAAGGAAGACTGTAGGATGGATCCTGAGGATTTGGTCAGGTGAAACTTCCTTCCGCTGAAAGAGCGTTTGTCTGTTCCAGGAAGCCTTTGCAAAAGGAGAAGATTCCTTCTGCTTGAGGAAAGCCTCTTTGCTGGTGGAGATCCACAGGACCCAGTCCTATTTTAATTAGAAGCTTCATTTAGCAATGAACTTGATACATGCCCTGAAGTTCACCCTCAAGTAATTCTTTTCACAAAAACATTTTATCTGTCTACTTCAAGTATGGTTCTTTGAATCCTTTGCCTGTCAACTTTTTCCTAGCAAATTTTCACAACTTGTCAGATGTTATAATTTTCAGAGGTCTTTTCTCACTACTAATATATTCTTTGATCATGTTGATCCAATATTCTGGGTGTGATTTTTTAAAAGATGCTGGCTGTATTCCAACTGAGTTAATGGAATCTCCTGGTAGCTTCATGGGGAAACAAGTCATCACTGTAAGAATGAGGGGTAGGAAGAAAAGGAAGAAGTGATGAGAGGGTGAGGGGAAGAAGAAAAGAATTTACCAGTGTAAATGTATTTGGGGCAGATTCAGTTACCGTGATCACATGCGGGATTTTACAGAGATCACAGAGAAAAGTGGCCAGCTGCTCACCTCTGACTGAAGTTCTTTACCCTCCTTTCCTGCTGGGATTTTCTGTCCAGGGGAATGGTTTTTGATAGTCAATTAAGTGGGAAGAAGTTTACCTCTCCCATCAAGTCATGTTGAAGTGGTTGAGGAAAGAAGATTTTAATGGCAGTCTTCTGGCTTCTTCTTTGGAATGTTCTGAAGCAGTTATTACCTGAACAGAGTAGGCCAAGGTTATAGTTGCCAATATATTCTCCCACACAGAAACCCCTACAATGAGTAAATGAGTTACTGTCATGCATCTTGCCAGTGTTAGTAGAAAACTTATAATATTTTGTGTCCATAGAATTTTTCAGTTTTGAAGTATATTTTCAGACTGTTCAAAGAAATTGACCATTTACTGTGCTAGTGCACTGATAGCTAAGTGGAGAATTTGAACCCAACTCTAAAGAACGTATTGCCTTTTTTACAGAGCAGTCTGACAGGGTACTGTGCCCCAGTAGTTTAAAGAGAGGATTGACAGTTCTAGCCATGCCCTACCAGAGTGTGATGGTTTACCTTATTTCCTTATATCGGCTAATTGAAGAGATTTTTGATAGGGAGCATTCTTTTCCCCTTCTTCCTACAATACACAGATTTCTAACTTGGAGGTTTAATTTGGCCATTAAGGCCCTGACTTGTGATCTATTTGAACCACATCATGAAGTTCTATGAAGGCAATTATGTTAAAGACCTTTTTTGTGGTCTCAATGACTTCAGCCTGTAGAGTCTTATGAATAGGAACTCATCTTTATCAGAAAGGGCTTGTGTGTGTTCTATCGGGACATGGTGGTTTTTCAGTTGACCAAGATTAACTTGCATGTTCTGCAGATCTGAGGAGATCTACCTCCCTAACCTTGTCTTAATCTGTCAGACTAAAACAAGTGGAACTGGCTACTCTCTATGTCCATAGGGATTTTTGCATGTATATTTTTAGAGCTAAACATTGGTGTAGGTCTGATTTGTTCTTGGGGGCATTGTTCCCCCCAATAGAGATGGTAACCAAGACTTCACTGAGTAGGTGGCTGAAGCAGTGCATCACATTAACTTACCAGACAGCCAAGATCCCTCCCCTCAAGGGTATTCAGCCCAATCTGTTAGGAGGACAGCCACTTCCACAGCCCTGGGGGCTTCCATGGGGGAGATATGTAGGGTGATTATCTGGCCCAGTCCTATCTTTATACACTCTACAAGGTAATCAAGTGGACATCTTCGGATACAACCCTTGGCCACTGAGTCCTGCAGCAGGTAGTGCAAGAGGATTAAGTGTGTAGAGACTTTTACCCACCCTGGGGACAGTATGTTTTGTTACATCCCCACACATCCGGGTCTCCTAGTCCTTCCAAGGGTGAACAGCACATTGGCACTTACTATGAAGGTCCATTATCTTGGAAGTGACTAGGAGACTTGGGTCTACCCCCCAAAAAAAGAAAATGAAAAATAGAAGTGCAGATAGAGATGTAGAAAAAGAGGGAAGTTTCCTGATCAGATGACCGACCCAGTTTTTAGTTTGGGTTGGATTGTGCTGTTGTGTTTGCAAGGTTTTTCAGGTTACATTGTGTCCCAGGGGACCTACGGAAGTTTCTGGACTGAAGGGGAGATGAGGAAACTCTTCCCCTCTGGAACAATAAAACTGGACTTCCTGCCACCAAAAGTGGAGGGAAGAAAGTTCCTCACACATCCGGCTCTCCTACTTACTTCCACAGAGAATAAACAGTAAGTACCAGTGTGCCATTCTGGAGTTGAAAGCCATATATCTTGCACTAAGGCACTTCCATCTACAGATAGCTCATATACACATACTAGTGAGGACAGCCAAAGTATCAGCCAAAGCTTACATAAACAAGTAGGGGGGATCGAGATTGTCCTTCCTTCACAAGGCAGCAACAAAGATACTAAACTAGGCAGAAAAAAATCTGTCAATTTGGGCAGAGCACATAAAAGGGACTTTGAACAACTAAGCAGTCTGGCTCAGCAGGCAGATGATTCAGGACGGAGAGTGGTCCCTCAAGAAGGAATTATTCCTGCCAATCACCAGGCTCTTCGGCCTCTCACAAATAGATCTCTTTGCATCCCCAAGATATCACCAACTCAACAGATTTTTCACAAGTTTTTTCCACACCAGAGCAGAGGCAACAGGCGTGTTCACCTCTCAGTGGCCAAAGAACCCTGTTATTTGCCTTTCCACCCATCCCGATCTTATCCAAGGTGCTCAGGAATATCAAGGAATAAGGAGTGGACATCATTTTAGTGGCCCCGTTCTGGCCACACAGGCCATGGTTCTCAACTCTACAAGAGATGTTGATAGAGCCCCCCCTGGAGGTTACCAGTGTCACTAGACATTCTGCACCAGGGACCCATCTGGCATCCACAACCAGATTGGCTGCACTTGACCACCTGGAGGTTGAGAGGTTTCCTTCAGCTGGTGTATGACACTGATATCACAGAAACCCTCTTGGCCTCCAGAAGACAATCAGGTAACAGAATTTATAATACATCCTCGAAAGCGTTCATATGTTGGTGCAGAAGAAAGAAGGTTGATCCACTGAAACCATCACTTAATTCAATCTTGGCATTCATGCAAGAAGAAGTCAAACGAGGGCTAAAAGCTTCCACTCTCAAATGACAGATCACAGCCTTGGCCACGATCCTGCCCCAAGTCAAAGGCACAAGCATTTCACGGCGTCCTCACATACAATGTTTTCTTTGAGGCATGACCTTGAGAGACCCACCACAGGTTTATAGGCTCCCCACATGGAAGCTACATAAGGTTCTTTCAGCACTTACCAATCCACCATTCAAGCCACTCAAGGAAGTCTCATTGAAATGGCTGAGGACGAAGACTTCTGTTCTTATGGCTATCACATTTTCCAGAAGGGTCTCTGAACTAAGTTCGCTCTCAGTAAAACTCGAGCTATGCACATTTCACAAGGACAAGGTGGTACTTACACCAGATCATACTTTTATGTCAAAAGTTAATTCCGCCTTCATAGAGCTCAAGAAATATTTCTTCCATCCTTCTGCTCCATCCCAAATCATCAAAGGGAGATGGCATTCCCTTGATGTCCGAAGAGCTCTCAAAACATATATTCATTGAACCAGTCACATTAGAAAAACCAATGTGTTATTTTTGTCTGTCTCTCCACCTAACAGAGGACAAAGGATGTCCAAGTCGGCCATAAGTAGTACACTCAAAACGTGCCTAGTCAAAGCCTATACAACTTCACAAGCTTCTTATCCCTGCTGGCATGGCAGCCCATTCTGTCAGGAGTGCTGCCACCAATGCTGCATTTGCAAGACATGCAATAGTTGAGGAAGTTTGCAAACTCATAAAGTAGTTAGTCAGCAGGCTCACTTTTTGTCTCAGCCATATTGCTTACCTGTTTTTTCTTATCTACGTTGCTGTTCTATTCTTCTTTGTTTGTTCTCTTTCCTAGAGTTGACATTATAGTTTAACTGCTTTCGGGGTTACCAACACTGAAGGAGGCAACTCCCACAGGCTAGAGACAGGAAGTTGAAACAATTGTTCTTGCCTCCCTGATTGGATGTTGGGATTCACTCCTCAAAACGTCTTCCTTACTTCAGAGGAGAAGGACCCTTCACAGGAAGTATCCAGTGGTCTGTTTCCAGTAGGAGAAATGAGAGTAGCTTGAGCATGAAAGTAGGGGGGAGGGGAAGAGTAAACAAAGGAGGAAATGGGAGACCTCTCTTCTTTTACCCAGCAGATGCTTATATGCATGTTGTAACATCTTGATTTAACAGTTTCACTAAATAGTCAAAAATATGTGGGCAGAAGACATCTGTGAGTGTTCTAAAAGCCCACCTCAAAGGGCTAGAGTCTTGCCAAATATTACTGCATTGTCAGAAGCAGCAATGCAAGCATACCATGTGCTGCTCAAAGCAGGATAAATTCCGTATACTTGTGTCCTGTGAATTACACAACTGCAAGAGGGGGTCCTTCCAGTGACCATGTTTAGTGTGGCACTGTCAGTAGCACAAAGGATTCAATCCATAATCCTTATAATGTCATATACGTGGGGCTGCCCTTGAAAAGTGTTTGGAAATTTCAGTTGGTATAGAATGCTGCAGGCCAGATGTTGATGGAGTGGGTTAACAACATAAGAACATAAGAGAAACCAATGTTGGATCAGGCCAATGGGCCATCCAGTCCAACACTCTGTTACACAGTGGCCAAAAATACCAGGTACCATCAGGAGCAATGTTCCCTCTAAGCTGTGGAATCTTGTGAGCAAAAATTCTACTTTGTGAGCTACTGGCTTTAAAGTTGTGAGTGAGCTATTTGGCTGCTGCACAAATTAGTTTGCTCCGGAGCCGCCCTTCCCGAGCTAAGACAAAAATGTTTGAGCTGGAGGCTAAAAAACTGTGAGCTAGCTCACACCAACTCAGCTTAGAGGGAACACTGATCAGGAGGTCCATCAGTGGGGTCAGGACACTAGAAGCTCTCCCACTGTTGCCCCCCCCCAGCACCAAGAATACAGAGCATCACTTGCCCCAGAGTTCCTATGTATACCTTGTGACTAATAGCCACTGATGGATCTCTGCTCCATATGTTTATCTAATTCCCTCTTGAAGCTGTCCATGCTAGTAGTCGCCACCACCTCCTGTGGCAGTGAATTCCATGTGTTCATCGCTCTTTGGGTGAAGAAGTACTTCCTTTTATCTGTTCTAACCTGACTGCTCAGCAATTTTATTGAGTGCCCACGAGGTCTTGTATTCTGAGAAAGGGAGAAAAGTACTTCTTTCTCTACCTGCTCTATCCCATGCATAATCTTATAAACCTCAATCATGTCACCCCTCAGCTATCGTTTCTCCAAGCTAAAGAGCCCCAAGGGCTTTAACCTATCTTCATACAGAAAGGGGTCCAACCCTTTTATCATTCGAGTTGCCCTTTTCTGCACTTTTTCCAATTCTATAATATCCTTTTTGAGGTGTGGTGACCAGAATTGTACACAGTATTCCAAATGAGGTAGCACCATCAATTTATACAGGGGCATTGTGACACTGGCTGATTTGTTTTCAATTACCTTCCTAATAAGCCCCAGCACAGCATTGGCCTTTTTTATTGCAGTCGCACACTGTCTCAACATGAGTTATCTACTACGACTCCAAGATCTCTCTCTTGGTCAGTTTCTACCAGTTCGGACCCCATCAACGTGAATTTATAGTTAGGATTTTTGGCTCCAATGTGCATCACTTGAACCCTATTTTACAGATCTCTTTGGAGTGCCTCACAATCCTCCCTGTTTTTCAGCACCCTGAACAACTGCATGTCGTCCGCAAATTTAGCCACTTCACTGCTTACTCCCAACTCCAAATCATTAATGAACAAGTTAAAAAGCATCGGACCAAGTACTGATCCCTGCGGTACCCCACTGCTTAACCATCCTCCACTATGAAAATTGCCTATTTATACTCACTTTCTGTTTCCTATTAATTAGCCAGGTTTTTATCCACAAAAGGACTTGTCCTTTTATCCCGTGACTATTGAGCTTACTTAGGAGCCTTTGATAAGCAACTTTATCAAAAGCTTTCTTGAAGTCAAGGTAAACAACATCTATTGGGTCCCCCTTGTCCACATGTTCTAGGAACTGTACCACTCCACCAACACTGGCTTTCCATTTGTTTCTGGGTACAGTGCTGGTCTTGATGTTCAAAGCCCTATATGGTTTGGGACCAACGTGAAGGATCATCTAATCCCTTATGAACCTGTCCAACTGTTACGGTAGTCTTGGAGGCCCTGCTTTGGGTGTCCCCATCTTCTGAGATTAGGCAGGTGGCAACCCGGGAGAGGGCCTTCTCAGTCACGGCACCAAAGCTCTGATACTCTATCCTCAGGAAGGTTAGTCTGCCCCCTTCTGTTGCCGTCTTCTGCCAGCGGATGAAGACTTTTTTGTTTTCTTTGGCATTCCCTCAATGATTCTTCTTTCCTAACCAATGTTTTATGTCTAGAATGTATTTTAACTCTTTTAAAAATGTTTTAAAATATTATTTTGATGAGATATGTTTGGGAGAGGGGAATGTATTTTATTCTGTATGTTTTAAATAGTGAGCCACCTTGACGGCCAGTGTAAGGGCAGAAAGGTGGGATGCAGATTCTGTAAATAAATATATTCTTTCTTGCTTCTGTAGTCATTACACATCAGGGTTGGTCACAGTTGGTCACAGTTAGTACTTGGGTGGGACACCTCTACGTAAGACTGGGGTTGCTATACAGAGGAAGACAATAGCACATCACCTCTGGTCACTTCTTGCCTGGAACACCCCATAGCAGGAGTCACTGTGAGTTAGCCGCAACTCAATGTCATGTTCTTTATTTTCTTACATGGGCAGACTACTTCATCACAGTCCTTTTATGCTGCTAAATGTGAATATTCTTGTTGCCTATGTAGCATAAAGATGGCTGTTCTTTCTCCAGTAATTCATTTTGGGCCCTTGTAGCTGTTAGGAATGGGACTCTATAGAAGAAATATATCCTTTCTTTTGGAATATGCATAGTGCACTCTCAATTGGAGTGGGGCTACCTTCTCCATTGCCTAGAGCTCGAGAAGGTTCGTGCCTTGCCTATACATGCAGTCACATACATGTGACCACACTGCTGATTACTCAGAGAACACCTGTTACAACTTTGTTTTCAGTTAAGGTCAGGAATTCTACGAATCAGGGTGCACAAACTAAGGGGCAACATGTTTCTTAAACACAGAAGATTTTAGTGTTAGATTTAACCTAGCAACCTAGCAAATTAGCTAACACCTTTCTATATATAACATTCAGTATAGTTGTACAGTTTAAAAATCTTGCAGAAGATTTCTTGAAATGGATTATCTGATGCTAATGAAACACTAGCAGGTTTTCAGCATCGCTAGCTCCAATTTTTAGACAGCTGCTGCATTAGATTGTATTTAATGATATCAAAGCCCAGCTGGAGTTGTCTTAGCTGACTTTGCTTACCAGTAGCACAGAGCACCAGGTGCAATTGTTGGAGTGTAAAAATAATTCTGTTATTATTTTCTTGCTCTTCTAAAGATGCTTTACTCAGTGTTGGGAAAAAGAAACACATTGGATGTTATGGGTAAATACCAGTTAAGAACATAAGAGACGCCAATGTTGGATCAGGCCAAAGGCCCATCCAGTCCAACACTCTGTGTCACACAGTGGCCAGAAATACCAGTGCCATCAGGAGGTCCAGCAGTGGAGCCAGGACATTAGAAGCCCTCCCACTGTTGACCCCCCCAAGCACCAAGAAGACAGAGCATCACTTGCCCCAGAGCCCCTAGCTATACCTTGTGGCTAATAGCCACTGATGGACCTCTGCTCCATATGCTTATCTAATTCCCTTTTGAAGCCATCCATGCTTGTAGCACCCACCACTTCCTGTGGCAGTGAATTCCAAGTGTTAATCACTCTTTGGGTGAAGAAGGACGTCCTTAATCTTATAAACCTCGATCATGTCACCCCTCAGTCGTCTTTTCTCCAAGCTAAAGAGCCCTAAGCGCTTTAACCTTTCCTCATAGGGAAAGTGTTCCAACCCTTTTATCATTCGAGTTGCCCTTTTCTGCACTTTTTCCAAAGCTATAATATCCTTTTTAAGGTGTGGTGCCCAGAACTGCACACAGTATTCCAAATGAGGTCTCACCATTGATTTATATAGGGGCATTATTATATTGGCTGATCTGTTTTCAATACCCTTCCTAATAATCCCCAGCATAGCATTGGCCTTCTTTATTGCAGTCACACACTGTCTCGACATTTTCAGTGAGTTATCCACTACAACTCCAAGATCTCTCTCTTGCTCAGTCTCTGCCAGTTCAGACCCCATCAATGTGTATTTATATTTAGGATTTTTGGCTCCAATGTGCATCACCTTGCACTTGGCCACATTGAACCCCATTTGCCATGTTGACGCCCACTCGCCCATCCTTGCCAGATCCCCTTGGAGTGCCTCACAATCCTCACTGGTTTTCACCACCTTGAACAACTTTGTATCATCCGCAAATTTAGCCACTTCACTGCTTACTCCCATCTCCAAATCATTAATGAACAAGTTAAAAAGCAGTGGACCAAGTACTGATCCCTGTGGTACCCCACTGCTTACCACCCTCCACTGAGAAAATTTCCCACCTACACTCACTCTCTGTTTTCTATGAACTAGCCAGTTTTTGATCCATAAAAGGACTTGTCCTTCTATCCCATGATTTTTGAGCTTACTTAGGAGCCTTTGATGAGGAACTTTATCAAAAGCTTTCTGGAAGTCAAGGTAAATAATATCTATTGGATCCCCCTTGTCCACATGTTTGTTCACCCCCTCAAGGAACACTAACAGGTTAGTGAGACAAGATCTTCCCTTACAGAAACCGTGTTGAGTCTGCCTCAGTAGGTTTTGTTCATCTATGTGCCTACTAATTCTTTCCTTAATAATGGTTTCCACCATTAGTTTAATTAGTTTAACAGTTCATTAGTTTAATGCTTTTTATTGTAAAATAGTAAACCCAGCAATCATTAATAATGTGTTCTGTCAAGAATGTTAGAATTAAACGTGTAAGACTAGTTATGCAGTGTTCCCTCTCAGCTGAGTTAGTGTGAGCTAGTTCACAGTTTTCTAGCCTCCAGCTCACACATTTTTGTCTTAGCTCAGGAAGAATGGCTCCAGAGCAAGCTAATTTAGGCAGTAGCCAAATCGCTCGCTCACAACTTTAATGCCGTTAGCTCACAAAGTAGAATTTTTGCTCACAAGACTCCGCAGCTTAGAGGGAGCATTGGTTATTAGTATACTCAGCTCTTAATGTGATCTAGAGCAGTTTTGTTTCTTGATGCTATTTAAATTCATTGGGTTTGATCCAGAGAATAGTGAGTGGTTAGACAATAGATTCTGGTGGGTAGTTGTGCTGTTCTGAAGCAAGAGAATAAAGTTTGAGTCCATTGGCACCTTTAAGATGAACAAATTTTAATTCTGGGTATAAGCTTTTTTTTTTTAATACACCTTATTAAATTTTTAAGGTTATACAGGGTTAGGGAAGATGAAGGAAACAAAAGTAAAAAATCTTCTGCATACAAATCTTTTCCACTTATCATTTCACATTACCAAAAGATAGACTGTGAATTTTTAAGAGTTCATAGACTCTTCTTCATATCATATTATCAAAATATTCACATCTTTATGTTTCTTTTTTATCCAGTCATAAAAAGGAGTCCATAGTCCGAAGAAATCGTCTTCCATTTGCCCTCTTAGCATCAAAGTCAATTTATCCATTTATCCATTTCCACACTTTCCATAATCTTCACTATTAAGTCTTGTTCCGAAGGTATTTGGGAAGTTTCCAAAAGGTTGCAAATAAGATTCTTGCTGCTGTTACTATATGGATTATAAAGTACCTTTGATTTTTGTCAAAATCATCTGCTTTTTACTTGTGAATATTGTGGCAACACAATCAAAGAAGGTTATTTGTGGACCATAGGTGGATTTTATAATCACTGGGCTAGTGATTGCACTAAAAAGGTTTCATGTGCATATTTATCCTGTGCCTGGTTATTTTACTTCTGAACAATTTACTTTATGGTCCTTGTTGAATTTATAGTTTGTATATATTCCTGATTGTGTTTTTATGAATGTAACTATTTACCATCTAGCCACACTTGTATGACCTCTGAGGAAGGCTGATTCGGCCGAAACGCGTCAGGTCAACTCTTTTAGCCCTGGTTATGGTTATGTTTTATATATATTGGATATAATTGGGCCCCTATATATGTTTTAATTTGATATTATCAATAAATACATGTACCTCTTTTTATGAAAAGATTTTAATATTGGCCCTCCTTTCCACTAACCTTTGTTTGGTTTTGCACCACATATGGTAAAACATACCTACATGCTTTCTACACTTCCAGCAACTATTTGGCATGTTTTTATACATTTTAGCTAATCTGTCTGGTGTTAAATACCATCATTAAAACATCTTATACAAATTCTCTTTAAATGCAACCGATTTAGTTACTTTCACATTCATTTCCCCCAGTTTACTCCACTGTGCAAGATCAATATTCTAGGTATAAGTTTTTGTGTCCATTCACACTTCATCAGATACATTGAAACAGTTTTCCTCAAGCCTTACATAGAGGGGGGGGGGGGTTAGTAGCCATGAAGGGCTAGTTAAAGATGCATAAGTAACTGGTCGATAAGTATAGCTGAGATTGGATCAAGGCAGTTGGTAGACCTGTGAATGGCAGCAAATCAGCATAAAAATACAAGAGTTAACTAACAGATGTAAGAACTGAGTTTGGGTCCATTGACACCTTTAAGACCAACAAAGTTCAATTCTGGGTATAAGTGAGAATTGAGAGGATTTGCATGTGTAGATGCACAATTCCTCAGATACATTGAAACAGATTTCCTCAAGTGTAGAGGGAAGGTTAGTTGCCAGGAGGAGCTAATTAGAGTCGAGATGCTTAAGGTACAACTAGACTGGAATAACGCAGTTGGCAAGGTCTGTGGATAGCAGCATACAGATAATAAAAGTGTTAACAATAGATGTGAGAACTAAATTTGAGTCCAGTAGAACCTTTAAGACCAATGAAGTTTAATTCTGGGTATAAGTGAGAACTGAGTGACTTAGCATGTGTCATGTGATAGGAAACTGATATCTCTGTTAAGCCCTGGGGGGTTCAATTGTCCTGAGTGTTGTAATAGCTTGTAATTAAGCAATCTTCCATTCCAGTCTGTTTCTGAAATTCCTTTGCATTAAAACAGCTACTTGGAGGTGATAGGCCAGTGGTCTGACTCACTAGAAAACAGTTTCATGTGTTCTGGAGACATATGACATAATTTCAAGAATATATTGCTTCAGTGTGACGTAAGCTTGGTGTAGTGGTTAAGTGCACGTTGGGGTAGTGGTTAAATGCACGGACTCTAATCTGGGAGAACTGGGTTTAATTCCCCACTCCTCCACTTGCACCTGCTGGATGACCTTGGGCAAGCCATAGTTCTGGCACAGCTGTTCTTGAAAAAGAGCAGTTTCTGTCAGAGCTCTCTCAGCCCCACCTACCTCACAGGGTGTCTGTTGTGGGGAGGGGAAGGGAAAGGAGTTTGTAAGCCGCTCTGAGACTCCCTTGGGTAGAGAAGGGTGGGGTATAAATCCAGTCTCCTCCTCCTCCTCCTCCTTCTTTCCACCATGAAATCTCTGTAGGGTGTGTGGTGATGATACACTGTTGAAGTATTTCCAATGTTAAAGAGTATATCTAGATAAGAGGCTAGTCCAGTTGATACTGTTCTGTGCAAATCATTAACTTCCTTTGTTTATTATGAAATTTGCGCTTTCTGTTTTCAACTTTTATTTTTTCCTGCTGATTGCAAAATGTAAGATACATGTGTTAAGGTATCATAAGTACAGCAGTTGGTAGTGCTATCTCTAGTACTGATATATTAACAATTCTTTATACTCGTCAATTACATAAGCATGCCAAATACTACAATTGTATATGCTATGCTATAAATTGATATTCCTAAAACAGTAAAAGGTTTGATAAGAAAATAAGTACTGTGTGTATTTAAAATTTTTGCATGGCTTCCCATGTCTGGAAATTTACATCTGCGCCTCAGTTTGCAGGACCTGAGCAAGGCTGTTAATGATAGGACATTTTAGAGGTCATTAATTCATAGGGTCACCATAAATTGAAAATGATTTGATGGCAAATAACACACACATCCTAATTGCAACCCCATCAAGACTGAGCAGTGATGAGGCATATGTGTACAGTTCTTGCCATTTGTAATGTACCTGTGTTGCTGTGGAGAAAATACTGATAAAATGGAAATAACGGTTGCTTTGATTTGGACCACAAAAGGGGGGATGCAGTTCATGCAATCATGCAGCTGTTGGGTCTCATTTTGAAATTGTTATTCACCCATTTTGTACTACATAATGGAGCTTTGTTCTGTTTAAGGGCAGAAATGAGTCTTTGCCTTTGTATAGTTTAAGCCTGGAGAATTACAGAAGGTGTTCAAATCATTCCATCAATATGTCAACCACTGAGATTACTAATTGAGCCTAAAGAATATCACTGTGTTCCACTGCAGTTAAGGTTTTTTCTGAGTTTTGGGGATTTTCTGAGTTTTGGGGATTTTCTGAGTTTTTAATCTAGTTTCATTTTTTTATCTTGCTGTGTTTGTTTTTTAGGGTTGCATAGCAAATGATGTTACTGTAAAATGCCAGATTTCTGTTCTCATACACTTGAAAATATCTATAATCTCATCATCTTTATTATTAATCCAACACTAATCTGCATTGAAGATTCCTCCCTCCCCCAGTTTCTCCTCCCTCTTTCCCCGAAACAAATAGTTCTTTAATTAAATGAATAACAGTCATGCATGTCACCAGTTTGTTTTCTGGGAAGCCAATCATGTATTTGCAATAATACCATAAAATAATAAGTATTGACTATATGAAGCAGGTATTAAGTTATCATTCTACTTATCCCCATGACCCTCAGATTAATACAGTCGATGTTCTGACAGCTTTAATGGTATTATTTCTAAAGAAGCTTAAAGCATTTAAATTTGGCATGTGTTTACGTAAACCATACTGTGTCAAACACAGTAGTTTTGAGTTATCTTCCACTGTATTCCAAGGCTGTGCACGTGCATTTACCCACTGATATAGGTTCACCCCCATTTATGTAAGATAATATGCTCTCGTGGACAGGACAGTAAATATACTGCAAGAGTGATAGGTTACCACTCTACATCAGTAATAAAACAATGGTGGATCTGATGAGAGGCTTAAATTGCCTTAGAAAGGATTGGACCAGGCTCAGAGGCCATTGCAGTGAATAGTGTTATTGTGGCTCTTCTTTTGTGGTTTTCCCACTTGATAGTCCAAATCTTTTCCTGTTGTTCTATTAAACTCTATTTTAGTACCTTTCATTTTTGTGAAAGTAGATATAATCATGGGAGCCACCCAGCCTGCTGTTCTTCACATCTAATGTATCTTGTTTTCAGAAACCTTGTGGAGTGATGTCATAACTTTCTCATCTCATTAGAGTATCTTACAAGAGAGTTGTACAAGAAGTATGGCAGGTTGAGTGGTGTTCATGACCCATGGCTCTGAAGGCTTCCCTTACCCATATTAGAGGAGACACTTTTTTTCTTACAAGTTTCTTTTCTTTTCCTATAAGTGTCTTCAAGCAACTTTGTACTTGTGTTGTTTCCATTGCTTTGCTAATATGTGGCTCCTGAAATATGCATCAAATCTAGCATTGATGGCTGTGTACACTCACAAATGTAGCATTCTGGTTTTGAATACTTCATTAAATCTGTATTTGGAAAGGATTTTACAAAGAGATTTTGTTCTTAAATATAAAAGTGCTCAAAGTAGAATTAAGCCATTTATTTCTTCTTGAGCTAATAGAGAAATTAAGGGGAAATTTACAAATTCGAGTGCTTCTCATTCATTACCTTAAGCAACCATTTTGCAATGACTCTGTGCACAAGAAAAAAGAATCCAGAGTTAGTTTCTCTAGTTTAAAATGGAGGAAGATGGTGAAAAATTGGTTTGGTACAGTTAAGGAAAGAATAAGTGACTGTTTCATGTCAACTTTAGAATCTGTTCCCATTTCCCTCTCATCAGTTTTTTCCTGCCCAAATTAGTCCTTTTGCTGTCAGCTTTTTAATGTCATATTCCCGAGAGTCACTATGTAAACTATCAGCAGTGTTGAATATAGAAGAGACTAGGATGTTTGTTCAAATGCTTTGTTCCTTGTTTTGATGATTGTGATACTTCCCCCAGTGCCTTTTCCATCTTGTGCTATAAACATCATTTATGAACTTAATTTGTGTCATCTTCCTCACTGATTCAGTTACATTTCCCTTCTTGGCTGTTTCCTTTTACTGTTTTCTAGTTCCTTCTGTTACAATTCTGAGCAACTACTTATGTTTAAATTTCTCTTATTTTACTGTTGTTTTGCCTCCAGTCCAATGTTTTTTTCTTTCTTGTACTCTTTGTCTGGCATAGTCAGCTCTTTTGTCTGAACTTTGTATGTCTTCCCACATTTCCCCTTTTCCTTGACTTCCCCTTTTACATAAATTCTCTGTTAAATCTTTTGCTGCCATGTTTTCTTCCAAGGCTAAATTAGGCGTGACAGGTAGTTGTGTGCAATGCTTCTTCTGATTTTTTTTTCTCTACTGAGCAGAGCAGTTCACATCCTGAGCAGAATATAACTTCTGTAATCTTAAAATGAGCAATGGGCAGTGCAAAGCCCTGCGCAGCTCCAGATTGCTGCTGAGCAGGGCTTCTTCCTGTGTTAATCAGCAGCCACTCACTTGCACAGCTTAGAGGGAACACTGTTATGACTGCTCTATTGACATGTAAAGCATAGGATAGCAGGTTAGAAAACCTAGTTTTTGCACACAAGTAAGGGTATCTAATGTCTCCATCCCCACCCATCTTACTTTGCTGTGATTTGTTGCTAAGAATTCTTCCTTGCAATCCATCTCTGTTACCAAACCTGGACCAAGCTGAGGAGAAAAAGGACCTAAAGCAGTGGAGGTGGAGAATGGAGGGCTTGATGTCTTCCTTCACCCAGATGCTCCATTTCAAACAAAGGAGATATGATCCCTGTTTTGAATGTGAAAAAGTCAGATCTTGTCTTGTTTGTCCTATAGAAAATAAAACAGCACTCCAGTGGCACCTTAAAGACTAACGCTTCCTCTGATGTTTTTGTTTTTAGAGGTGATCTTTAATGTCTGTTTAATTGCTTGCCACCTTGAGGGCCATAATTGTGTGTAAAAGTAGAACACAAAGGTTTTCTTTGAAATAAACATTGATAAATAAAATAAACATTGATACTAGCATGAGCTAGAGTTCACTTCTTCAGATGCCCTTAGAAGGCAATTGAAGTCTCTACTACATGTGCTTCTTGTCATTTTGAGGGAGGAAAAAACCTTGCTTTATAGTATTGCTTAAGAAGGCACTTTATAATAATTTTAAGAAAGGAGTAGTGGGCACCATTGTAAAAATTTGCCATGGAGGACAGGGTCAGTCATAACATGTTGGGAGTTTCCAAGCCAAATGTCCTGCAGAATGAAATGCAATACCTGAACTCTTCTAAAGAATCTCATATACTTGCTTTGTTTGATAAATTGACTGAAATAAATGGCTTGGTTTCAGTTTCTAAAGAAAAGAGATATTTGTTCTTGCATGACTGCAGGGTGAGATTTTCAAGTTCAGAGACAGGAGTGTCTGTGGCCAAGCTGTGGACCTATGGCTGTGAGCATTGGATGTGCTCAGCACTTTGCTAGTCAGTAAGCTGGTAAGGAGTATTCCAAAGGCCCCTGTCTGTTTCTGTCTGGTCAGGAGCCTTTGGATTTTATCCCCAAGACTCAAAAAAAAACAGCACTCCAGTGGCACCTTAAAGACTAACGCTTCCTCTGATGTTTTTGTTTTTAGAGGTGATCTTTAATGTCTGTTTAATTGCTTGCCACCTTGAGGGCCATAATTGTGTGTAAAAGTAGAACACAAAGGTTTTCTTTGAAATAAACATTGATAAATAAAATAAACATTGATACTAGCATGAGCTAGAGTTCACTTCTTCAGATGCCCTTAGAAGGCAATTGAAGTCTCTACTACATGTGCTTCTTGTCATTTTGAGGGAGGAAAAAACCTTGCTTTATAGTATTGCTTAAGAAGGCACTTTATAATAATTTTAAGAAAGGAGTAGTGGGCACCATTGTAAAAATTTGCCATGGAGGACAGGGTCAGTCATAACATGTTGGGAGTTTCCAAGCCAAATGTCCTGCAGAATGAAATGCAATACCTGAACTCTTCTAAAGAATCTCATATACTTGCTTTGTTTGATAAATTGACTGAAATAAATGGCTTGGTTTCAGTTTCTAAAGAAAAGAGATATTTGTTCTTGCATGACTGCAGGGTGAGATTTTCAAGTTCAGAGACAGGAGTGTCTGTGGCCAAGCTGTGGACCTATGGCTGTGAGCATTGGATGTGCTCAGCACTTTGCTAGTCAGTAAGCTGGTAAGGAGTATTCCAAAGGCCCCTGTCTGTTTCTGTCTGGTCAGGAGCCTTTGGATTTTATCCCCAAGACTCAAAAAGTGTAAACACATCAGGAATCACATCGGCACCATATTGGGGATCACTGGCCTGGAGATAGTGAGTTCCAAAGAAAAGGCGCAACCAGAGAGAATGAGCACAGAGATGTGAAACAGTGCAATTACCCAAGTTCCAGCCAAGAACAAAGTATTGGCAGAATAAAAATGATGATAAGTTGATAAATGCTTGTGAGCAATTCCAATGATACCAACCTCTTTCTCTTCCTGATCCATGCCTTTTTTTCCCCATGTGATCATGCCTAACAGTGTGAGAGATGTACTTTAATGCTCTGATTTTCATTAATAAATTTGCCAATAACACCTAGGAGGACTGGAATTTTTTTTGTGAAGTATTACTAAAATGCAGTACTCTGACAGTGACATTTAAAGGACATTTTCCTGAGAGTAAGCCCCATTGAATAGACTTGAGTAGGATTCTGAGTAAATCTGCTTGGGCTTTCTCTCTGAGTAACTTATTCTTGATGGCCGCTCAATTAGATGACTTTTTAAATACGATAGCATAGGTCTTCCTGTAGTTGTTAGCTATGATAGCTATATGTAGCTTCCATGTTAAAGATTGGCTGACTACCAGATGCTGGGTGCAAGGGATGGCCACCACATCACCATGTTATCTGGCTTGTATCTTTCAGAGGTGCTATCAGAGACAGGCTGCTACACAGGTGCACTGTAGCCTGTTACTGAGAGACAAGTTTTCACATCTTAATTATTTATGAATAAGAGAAGTTGGAAACTTGTCAGCTATCCTGAAGCTTTGTGTTCTAATAATTGGCACCTAATTTTAAGTTTTACATTTGTTATGTTGGAATGGGCAGGTGTAGTGAAGAGAGGGGAAAATACCGTGGGAGCAGCCAAGGTGGCATCTAGTATTCTTACCTGGACAATCTTAAGGCAAATCTGCTTGCCTGTCTGAGACCAATGGGGGACAGCAGATAGGGCTAAAAATGATCATATGCAGGGTTTGGATCCACAACTTCCACTAAACACTGTGACTGACCCATGATATCTGAGTGTGTGTACACATACACGTGTGAACTTCCCACATCTATCAGTTGCACCTATCAGTTTGAGAGGCCTGTTCTGTTAATCTGAACAACCTGGTTTGAAATTCTGCTGATAAATCATGTAGTGAAGAGGAAAAAGCTGGTATGTAATTTAAGATTATATCATAATGCATATATACTCTAAGGAAGCAGATAAGAAGTTGTATATGTAACTGTTAATTAGGGTATCAGCTGCCTCATGTAGCAGTTTCCTTCTCTTTTTTGCAATAAGGTTTAACAACAAGAATGTTTTAATCCCATATGCTAAGAAGCTATACACTGATTCCGGCCAAGATGAATATTGAGACAGTGTGTCTTTGGAGGCTGTTCCGGCTTTTCTGAGTATGTTTTGCAGGTTTCTAGACGCCAGTATTCAAGAGGCTGACATCATTCAGTAGTACTGAATTAACTTCAAGAATTAACCTATGCATATTCTTGACAACTGTGCCAGTTAGCTAATTAAATAATTTGCATGTAATGCGCATGAGGAGCTGAACAAACCTGGCAGGAAGGCTGGGACAAAGAAAAGACAGCTGGTAGTCCTGAGCATCTGGTAGTTGTTGTTTTTTTAAAGCCCAGATCTCAACCTTTCGGAATTTTATATTATGGACTTGTTGGATCATGAAGGTAGATATTTGGGGGTGTTTATATTATTTGGACTCTTCAGCATTCTAAACGTTGAATATTTCATGTAATCCAGCACTTGGCTGTTCAGTTAGGCCTGTTTTTCCTCCTTTGTTTCGAAAAACAAACCAAAAAACACTTGCATAGGTTTGCTTTGGAACTGTGTTCTATCCCAAGGCCATTTGCTACAGAAACACTTAAAGGAGAAATGAATACATAGAACAGCTTCCTATTTTTCCTTTTGTTGCTAGGCATACATGTGTCTTTTGTGTCTCAAAATCCAATCATAGGGCCAAACTCAAGTTGGTGGGGAAGACCGATTTCTTTTTACATTTTAAATATTCACATTTTAAACAGGCCATGACATCTTACTTTAACAGGAAAAGGGAAAGAAACATTGAACTTACTGTGAAGGTTACTTCTACTCTGAGGAATGGAGGGCATTTTATCATGGATTACGCCCACAAACCAATCAGGAACTAGGTCAGCTGAAACTGAAACTTCCTGTCTCTGGCAGTGGGTTCATCTACGTCCTCAGTTCAAGAACTCCATAAGCCCTAACTAAAATGCTTGAATAAACAATATAAGATTAAACATGAAAAAGATGCATAGAGTTGGTTAGACAGAAAGGATCCAGCCATAAAGAAAAGTTCCTCAGAGTGGAAGGAAGGTTCATGGTAAATCCAATAATCCTTTGTCAGTCGGGGGGGGGGGGCATTTTAACAAGGTATTTACAAAAGCAGTTCCCATGTAGGTTATGTATGAACTGGTTACTCTAACTGTACCACCTGTTGCAGTACCCTATGCCCAAAAGCTGCATCAGCCAATTAATTTTGTGAGTTTTGTGTGATGAACAAACATGAAAGTTGAGGCCCACATGGCTGTTTTACAAAATTCCTTTTTTTAAATTATTAAATATATTTATTAGATCTTCTTCATGGTCTCTGTGCATCACACCCTTGGGAATACTGCGCCTGCGCTGAACCTTCTCGGTACCGGTAGCTAGCAAAAGGGATTTTCGCGCCTCTCCCAGGTCACGCGCCGGCTCCACTGCGCATGACCAAGGAGGGGCACGCAGATCCCGCCAGTTCTCTTCTGACCGCCGCGCTGGTAGGACGCCTTCTGCCTCGGTCTGCTAAGTACCAAATTTTTTTTGCTAAACTTGCGTTTAGTTAGTTTCTCTTTCTTTATTTTTGTAGTTAGCATTTTTCTTTCGGTGTTTGTTCTTTATTTACGTTCACCTCCCGCTGGCCTATGGCCCCGCGGTGGGGTTGTTTCAAACGGTGTAGGACTTGCGGCCTTAAAATATCCCCCACCGACGGGCACTCGCTTTGCCTCGTTTGCTTAGGAACCCAAAGTCCATAAGGTTTCGGCTAGTCAGGGTCGAGATCCCACGCAAGAACCTCACCCGATCGGTTCGGATCTCGACATCGACCTTACTCAACAGACAAATCAGTCGCAATCTGATATGTCGAGCCGTCAATCCTCTCATGCCTCCCCAGAACGTGGAGTCGAGGATCGGCACCGACCAACTTCTCCTCCCCTGACTTGGGATGAGAGGCAATGGCATTATTTGTACGGGAATCGATACCCATACCCTTGGGCACTCCCGATACCACCCCCACCTGAATGGGATCGTCAGTCGGTGTCATCCCGCATTTCGCGCTTTCAAGATCGACCATCGGTATCGAAGCAGTCGATACCGACGCATCCACCAGACCCGGTTGTGCCCCCGATTAACACACCGGCACCGTCTCAACCTGAATTACTCGAATCATCTCCAGAACCATCCAATGTATCCTCCGATTCAGATGGCTTTTCTGAACATATCGAGGATGTAGATGCACAGCCCACCTCGCAAGATGTGGAAGCGGATTTACCTATTTCTCCATCAGAGGATGTTAAGTCTTATGGAGATTTTATTCAACGCATGGCATTAGATCTATCTATGACTCCTACTCTCGTTGCCAGTTTTGTGGATGATAACGTTTTTGACATTATGCACTCTAACACTTCGCCCTCCGTGGCTCTACCAATGACAAAAGTTCTCTTGCAAACTACCAAGGACTTTTGGACTCGTCCAGCCTCCATTAATGTCTCTAATAAGCGTCTGGATCACATGTACAAGGTCCAGGAATCAGGGGCTGAGTTTTTATACACACATCCTAAGCCCAATTCTTTGGTCGTTTCCTCGTCCACGAAAGGAAAAGCGAGCCACTCTACTCCATCAGACAAAGAAGGAAAAAAGTTGGATTCGGTTGGTAGAAAATTCTACACTGTCGGTGCAATGGGCATTAAAACGGCGAACTATGCCGCCTGCATGGGCCGTTATCAATTCAATTTATGGAAGCGTTTGAATGATTTCCTCCCGCACGTGCCCAAAGAGTGCCAACCTCAGATTAAAAGGATTCAGAATGAAGGGATGGTCTTGGCTAGACACCAAATTAGTGCTGCCAAGCATTCCCTGGAATCCGCTAGTAAGACTCTAGCAACCTCTGTAGCGTTACGCAGACATGCCTGGCTCCGCTCTTCATCATTGCCATATGACACCAGATCCTCGGTGGAAGACCTTCCCTTTGAAGGTTCTGGATTGTTTAGCTCCACCACTGACACGGTTCTGCAGGAAATGGATAAGAGTATCAAGACGTCCAAGAGTTTGGGGATCTCCCCCACGACCAAATACTCGAAATCCAAGCAGTGGCCTAGGCAACCTTGGTCGACCAGGCAACCGTACAACAAATCACCTACGGATCAATGGCAAAGACCTCCCTCTCAGTCACGGTCTTTTCCCCCGAAAAATAAGGGACAATCGTCCGGTGCCTATAAGTCGAAATTCCCTAAGAATCCCAAACAGGGACTTTGACTTCAACCTTACTGCTCAGACTCGCCTTGCACCCTTCCTGCACGCATGGCTCGCCATTTCTACGGACAAATGGGTGCACTCTATAATAAGAGATGGCTATCTCATAGAGTTTTCTCTGACTCCCAAAATCTCCCGTTTTATCAGAACCCCGGCGTCTCCTGCCCTGCTACAGGAGGTACAATCGCTGACACAAAAAAACGCTATAGAGAAAGTCCCGATGGCGGATTGTTGCCGCGGGATTTATTCCAAATATTTCACGGTCCCCAAGAAGGACGGAGGACTTCGTCCAATCATGGACCTTCGTTTTCTCAATCGGTTCATCATTTACAGAAAGTTTCGCATGACCACGTTGCAAAGCATTTTACCACTCCTGTCTCCAGGGACTTGGATGGTCACTTTAGATCTCAAAGACGCTTATTTTCACGTCTCCATCCATCCTCGTCACAGAAAGTTCCTCAGATTCGCAGTCGGGGAGGACCATTACCAATTCAAAGCCCTTCCATTCGGGCTCTCTACCGCCCCCAGGGTTTTTACGAAGGTAATGGTGGTTGTCGTCGCTCATCTTCGCCTTCAGGGCATTCAGATCTTTCCGTATATAGACGACTGGTTGATGGTGGCAGATTCAAGAGAATGTCTCCTTCAGCACATCACCATCACATTGTCGGTCCTATCCTCCCTTGGAATTCTGGTGAATTTACAGAAATCCATGCTGCAACCTGCAACTCGCGTGCAGTTCATAGGAGCTGTCATAGACTCCCTAGCCACTCGGGCGTACCTTCCTCGCCAACGGGCAGATACCATTCGTCTGGAAATTCAACGTTTGTTCCAGTCCAACGTGACATCAGCGGTCCACATTCAGCGGATCTTGGGTCTCATGGCAGCCACCACTTCCGTGATCGAATATGCACGCCTTCGCATGCGCCCGTTGCAGCTGTGGTTTCTAAAGAAATTTCGCCCTTCCATCCATCCTCCGAGCCTTCAACTGGTAGTGCCTCCGCAGGTCCTCGTCTCCCTGCAGTGGTGGCTCGTGGACACCAATCTGTTGGCGGGTGCACCGTTCCAACCGATCGTTCCCGTAATGTCCATCACCACAGATGCCTCCCTGTGGGGTTGGGGTGCTCATACAGACGACACTTGTGTGGGTGCTCCATGGCAACCCCTTTGGAAGAGTCATCATATCAACTATCTGGAACTGCTGGCCGTAAAATTTGCCCTCAGATCCTTACTCAGACAGGTTGTAGGAAAAGCTGTGTTGATTTTTACGGACAACACAACTGCGATGGCTTATATCAATCGCCAGGGCGGGACCGTGTCCAGGTCCCTTTGCAGGCTAGCTATGGACATATGGGAAGAGTGCCTTCATTGGAACATCACTCTCCAAGCTGCCCATCTGCCAGGAACTTTGAACCAACAAGCGGATTTCCTGAGCAGAGGGGGAGCATCGGACCACGAATGGGAGTTGAACTCAAAGTATCTCCTTCCTCTTTTTCAACATCTGGGACATCCCCACATCGATGTTTTTGCAACTCGATTGAACAAGAAGTGTCCCAGGTTTTGCTCCAGAGCGGGGTTGGACCCTCTGTCAATGGGGGACGGTCTGTTGATGTCGTGGGCTCACGACTTTCTATACCTATTTCCTCCGATTCCGCTGCTCCACAGGGTGCTTGTGAAAATACAACAGGACAAGCCCCATTGTCTCCTGGTAGCCCCCTGGTGGCCTCGGCAGGTGTGGTTTCCGACACTGCTGCGGTTAGCCAAGGGATCCTTCGTACACTTCCCGCAGGAGTTGGATCTCCTCCAAGCTCAGGAAGGCCAGGTCCTTCACTACGATCCTCTGAGTCTCAAGTTGACTCTATGGGAAATACGCTTTCAGTGATGGATGACCGTATCAATGAGGTCCTGTTGAATTGTCGTAAACTGTCTACTAGGACGTCTTACGCAAAGAAGTGGGATTTATTCCTACAGTACTTGAGTTCTTCCAATTTACCTCCTCCGCCAGTGGATTTGAGGTCTATTTTTGCGTTTATTTTGTCCAGAATGGACTTGGGACTCAGTTTTTCTTCAGTTAAGGTGTATTTAGCTGCGGTGTCAGCTTTTCATCCATCTATTGATGGGTTTTCAGTTTTCTCGCATCCTCAGACGAAACAGTTTTGTAAAGGTCTTATTCGCCTGTACCCTCCCCGTCGTTCTCCGACTCCGGCCTGGGATTTGGCTTTAGTTTTGCGGTTTTTGATGGGAAAACCCTTCGAACCACTGGCCACTTGCTCTCTAAAGTTGTTATCGCTCAAGACTGCGTTTCTGGTGGCCATTACTTCTGCTCGTCGAGTCAGTGAGTTGTCTGCTTTAAGGTGTGATCCACCATACTTGATTTTTTCCCCTCATGGGGTGTCGTTGTCTTTGGACATCTCCTTCTTACCGAAAGTCGTTTCGGAGTTTCATCTACGTTCAGATATAGTTTTGCCGTCATTTTTCCCGTCTCCTGCCAATGAAGAGGAACGGAAATTGCACTCTCTGGATGTTAAGAGGGCGTTGCTGTTCTATTTGGGCAGGACCAAGTCTTTTCGTCAGTCTCCAGCCTTGTTTGTTGCTCACAGTATGCCCTCCCTAGGGAAGAAGATCTCTTCCCAGACGCTGTCCAGGTGGATTGTGGAAGTAATCAAGCTATGTTACGCTTTGGCTAAGAGACCTCTTCCAGGTCAACTTCGCGCCCACTCTACAAGGGCGGTGGCGGCTTCCACAGCTTTCCTGAGAGGGATGCCATTGGAGGACATCTGCAACGCTGCGACTTGGGCTACTCCGCTCACCTTCGTGAAGCATTATGCCCTTGATGTCCGGTCTACTCGTCGTGTGGCGTTGGGTCGGTCTATTTTGCAGACGGCGCAGGTGTAGGGCCTCGGCCCCTCCTCCAGGTAAGAGTTATTGCTTGCTATTCTCCCAAGGGTGTGATGCACAGAGACCACGAAGAAGATAGACAGGTTGCTTACCTGTAACTGGTGATCTTCGAGTGGTCATCTGTGCATTCACACCACCCGCCCTCCTTCCCCTCTGCTCTCGGCCCTTCATCTTGTTTCTTTGAAGGCTGTTGGGCGGCGGTCAGAAGGAACTGGCGGGATCTGCGTGCCCCTCCTTGGTCATGCGCAGTGGAGCCGGCGCGTGACCTGGGAGAGGCGCGAAAATCCCTTTTGCTAGCTACCGGTACCGAGAAGGTTCAGCGCAGGCGCAGTATTCCCAAGGGTGTGAATGCACAGATGACCACTCGAAGATCACCAGTTACAGGTAAGCAACCTGTCTTTTTCTTAATTTTATACAAACATGCATATTTACTTTTGGTTATAATTCGAGTCTGGCAGTTTGATTTACTTTTTATCTATTTATAAACTCTTGACCATCTCTTCACATACACTTCATCATATTTACTTTGCATAAGTAAACTTAATTTATCCATTTCAGCTAGATCTAATATCTTGTTAATTAGTTCTTTCTCATAGGGAATTTTCTCAGATTTCCAATACTTTGCCAAAAGAATTCTAGCAGATCTATTACTATATCTGACATCATCTGGTATCATGTTAAGCAAATAACATTCTGGTTCTAACTTTAAATTAACCTCTGTAACTTCTAGGATTATCTTATGTATCATTCGCCAGTATTTTTGAATTTTTATACAACACCACCACATGTGAAAAAAGTGCCAACACTGGTTCTACATTTCCAACATTTATCTGAATTCTTTTTAAAGCATTTGGCTATTTTTTCAGGTGACCAATACCACCAATGAAACATCTTAAAAATATTCTCCTTATATGAAATGGCTTTCATAAATTTAGTAGTCTTCCAAATTTTGGACCAGTCCTCTATGTCTAAATTGTGACCTATATCTCTCATCCAGGTAATCATAGATGGCTTAATTGTTTCTTCTAGCATATAGTCATCTAGTAAAAGGTTATATAGTTTTTGAATCATCTTATCATTGGAAGATAGCCATATCTTATCGAATTCATTTTTATTGTTTTCAAATCCTTGGGAAGCATCTTTAGTATATCTTGATTTTAATTGCAAATATTGCCACCATGATAATTGAATATTGTGTTGCAACAATTTTTCTTCTGTTTTTAGATCATTATTCTTTTCTAACAACATTTCATAACATTCTCTGTTACTTCTAGTAATTAGTGAAGGTTTTACAAATGCCTCTAATGGTGATACCCATTTTGGAATTCTCGTGTAATATCTTTTATAGGGTTCCATATTTTTATAAGTGCTCCTCTTATTATATGAGAATGAAAATTAGAATGGATTTTATCTTTCCCATACCAAATATATGCGTGCCACCCCATCAAAATTCCTTTTCTGAAGTGTTGGTGTCACAGTCTGCACTGGTAGCTGTGCTGCAAACAGTGAAGCTGTGTTGCAAACAGTGAGTTTCTGGAGATCTAGAAGCTTCTTTGCCTGGTAGACTGTTATTATGCACTTTCTCAGCCATCTACTTCGTCTTCTTGCCTATTGTTGAAGGACTGTAGGAAATGAAGAGAAGGTGTAATAGATGGAAGGGAGATCAAAGTGAGAAGTGCTGCCCTGACCTGGATAGCCCAGGCAAGTCAGATCTCGTCAGATCTTGGAAGCTAAGCAGGATCAACTCTGGCAAGTACTTAGATGGGAGATCTCCTTGGAATACCAGCAGTTGTGAGGCCAGGAGCAGGCTTTATTCAGCCACCTTTCTGAATATCCTCTAGGCCCCAGGAGGGGTCAGTAACCAGAGGTCGCCGTGACTTCCAGGTGCGCGCGCACACACATGAAGAATACAAAAAAAAATACCCTCACAAAAGTGAGAAATGCTGAACCTTCCCTCACCTCACTTGTATTGTAGAAGCAGAAAGTGGCAAACCACATGGGAATGGCTCTTGCATTGAAAACCCTACGGGGTTGCCATAAGTCACCTGCAACTTGACGGCAAAAAAAAATTCAAGGGATAAGCCCGATGGTCATAAAAGGGAAGAGATCAGGAGAGAGCAGAATTTAATTTTGACAGTGGTGAATTATAACTGATAGAGCACCTACAAGTAGTAGCTTTCAGTCCAGATAAATGATAGGACTAGAATACAGAAAAATATTTGTTGAATCCTCTTAATGGCCATTTTGTGAGAGAATGTCAGTTTGCAATAATTTGCAGAAATGCTTTTGGGTTTAGGTAGAAATGGTGTTATGATTTCCTACTTTCTCTGGTGTTCAGTTCAAAGATTGCGATTGGCTCTTCATTGTTATTTGTTCAGTTTTTGTGTGCAAGATTGACACTTTGCACCTTAATGATGATCATGTTGTATGCTGCTTCCGCTTCTATTCTTATCAAACACTCAATTAATATATCTAATTGGATTTTGCAAAGCCATTCATTGTAATATCATACACAGGGGAGTGAGTTTAATTAAAATAAGCACAATATTCGTTTTATCTAAATTTCAGTTCCTCTTTGCAATTAATTGACTCAACCCTGAATGGTCAGTAGCTAATGTTCTGTAAAATTCATATTATGTGTAGTATCATTTCATCAATCTATCACTGCAAAGTGCTAGATGTTTAATAGCAATTATTTTTAGACTGGCTGTGGAAAAATCTTTTTCTTAAAAGACAGACTTAATTTTTTTTAATTCCTATTAACCCTGAATGGACTTTCCAGTTTATGTTCTCAGATAGCTGTGTCTTACCAGACTGTATTTGTTATATTTATGATGTGAGGAATTTAATTCAGATTTATTCAAATCAGTGACTAAATTAAGACCTGTATTTTTTCTCTAATAATTATTTGTGCATTCTGTTTGTTTTTCTAGAAAGGGCTATTGCAAAACACGAAGTTCGAGAAATTGAGCAACGTCATACGATAGATGGCTCTCGATCAGATGCAGTTCTGGATGAAGATGATGATTTGGTGATAATTTATAATCGAGTCCCCAAAACTGCTAGCACTTCATTTACAAATATTGCTTATGATCTTTGTGCAAGAAACAAGTATCATGTACTGCATATCAACACAACCAAAAATAATCCTGTTATGTCTCTGCAAGATCAGGTAGGTTACATCTGTTTAAGATTCAACCCTTTATCTCTTTAATAGTTTTATATTTAACTGATGTCAGAATCAAAGCATTATGGATGAGAAAGCATCACTAAGCCCCAGTAGAGTGCTAAGGACAGGGATTCTAGTAAGGTTATTGCTTTAGAACCTGATAGAGCAGGAAGCCTGAACACGAGAGTTTTATTAAATCAATTCCAAAGCTGAGCTTCATAAAGACATCTTATGTCTAATATCTGATTAAAATAGGCAGCTATTTGTTTCCAAGAAGATCTGTGTTTTCTCTTGGTGCACTAAGATGAAACTTCTTTCCTCACAAATCTTCGTCTCTGTTGTATAGTTCCCATATCCGTTAATAATGTCCCCATCCACCCTGTTGATCAACCATGAAGGCTGGCCTGACAGTTACTCTTTCTTCCTTGCTGCTCTTTGTTTGGACCTCCCTAGGAACTCCTGTATGATGCTACACCCTGTTTTTTTCAAATCTCCTCAAAATCTGATTTTTCTCTGAAGTCTTTTGTACTAAGAGTGTGCATTTTTTTCTGGTTTGGGTCTATTGAAAACCCCCCCCCCCCAAATTCCAGGATATCTGAAAACTCCCGGATCCCAATACTGGCAAAGTATTCAGATCTGGGATTTTTTTAGAAATCCCGATTTTTTTTAGGTCCCATAGACCCGAGATGGGAAAAAACAAACAAACACAGGAGCTGCAAAGCCACAAAACACAGCTGAGTGGCAGCTCACGCCTGGTTTAAATGGACTGCAGAAGGAGGAACAGCTGATAGGTGGGTGGGGAGCAGTCTCCCTGCCTCTCAGCTGTTTCCCCGGTCTTCCTGGTTCCCAAAAATATACACAGTTTTTTTCCAGATTTTTTTTTGGGGGGGGGTTTTCCCCAAAAAGTCCCGTATTTTTTTGGGATGCCGAAATGTACCTGAAAATTTTTCGTGTATATTTTTGTCTCAGGAAGATCCGAATGCACACCACTATTTGGTACCACATTAGTCCTCATCTAATTATCTCCCTGTGTTGAATTATGGGTTATATATTTCTCATGTTGTGCACTGATGGCACTGTGTAAATAATAGAATAATAATTATTGCTTTACTTCTATGCAGTGTGGTGAAAATACCCAATTCTGAATAACCGTTAGCATTTCTGTTAGGTAGTTGCTGAATCTGTCATGTGTTAAGACAAAACCGTATCTCCTCACTGGTGTGTATGCATGTGGAATTTTGGAGGAAGGGCCATGGCTCTGTGGTAGAGAATCTGCTTGGCATGCAGAAGATCCCAGGTTAAATCACTGACATGTGCAGTTGAAAGTACCAGATGTGAAAGACCCTGGAGAACTGCTGCCAAGTCTGAGTAGACAATACTGACTGTGATGGACTGGGGGTCTGATTCAGTATAAGGCAGTCTTATGGATTCCCAAGACTTTTTGTGAGCCTCTTATATTTTACAGTTCAAGGGTCAGATTTCGAAGGGACAAGGTCCACTGAACAAAGAAATGAAACATATTTTTTTCTATTTCTTAGAATTTAAATAAGAATTTGTTTTCTCTGAAAGGTGCAACACTCATAAGGAGATGAAGATGGAAGCTTGATGCTTGTTTCTGCAGGTCATGTTGTTACTTTCAGATTCTTGCCTTCCTTCTTTGAAGGACTGTGCCTTCTAGGGCTTCAGGATATATAAACATGCTTTTTCTTTCCGAATCACTTTGCCCCGATTTAAGATATTATGTTACAGCCGTTTCTCCCTGCTTGACTTGAGAGTTATTGCATTAGGCTTGAAAGCACAATGAAAAGGTTTACAGTTAAAGTCAAGGTTTGGGCTTTGATTAGAAAAGTACAGTTTTAACAAATTAATTGCCTAGTTTTTATGTCTTTCCCCTGTGCAATTGTGATGGAAATGAATGTTCTATTTCTGCTTTCTCAGGTTGGGGGTATATTAGGGCCAATTCCTACTGTTTATCTTATACATGCTTGTGGCAGGGGGCTTTGTTTACTCTGCATTTGACTGCTTATTATCTCTTTGTTTTGCCATTTCTTCCTTGTTATCCTCATAGAAACCCTGTTAGATAGGTTTGGCAGAACTATTGAAACAAAGGTCTCTTTGGAAGCTTCTAGAGCAGTGGTGGCGAACCTATGGCACGGGTGCCAGGGGTGACACTCAGAGCCCTCTCTGTGGGCACATGTGCCATCGCCCCAGCCAGGCCCAGACCATCATTAAAGTGTTGAGTTCTCTGCCAAATAATTTTAAGTAAATGAAAGCATTTGGGATTGCTTTCCTTACTTTGTTTGGATCATCTTAAGTTAATGTATGTGTTGTTTTTTCTAAAGTAAAACCTCAATATTCAGGTTAAATTGCCGTGTTGGCACTTTGCGATAAATAAGTGGGTTTTGGGTCGCAGTTTGGGCACTCGGTCTCTAAAAGGTTCGCCATCACTGGTCTAGAGATTGGAACCTATTCTGCACTAGCTTAACCGTGTTTTGTCATGCATGTAGTCAGGTTTTTAATGTTGTCAGGGTTTTTTTAGTTGCACATCTCCAGAGGAAAGAACAGTATTTAACTGTGCTTAAAAAGCTTTCATTGATGCCCTATCAGTTTCTTATCTCATTTGAGGAGAGGAGGACATCCTAACATTTGGATACTCCTTCTAGAACCTTCTTGCCCTTAAGGAGAGAAGTACCTCCTTCTTCAGTTCTTTTCCTGCTTCCTTTTTATGTGCAGGAGTTGGAGGAGCTCCAGTTGCCTTTTGGCCTTTTTGTGGGTGGAGTTCCTTTTCGGTTATCCTTTATTTCCCTCTTGTGCTTTACTGTTTGTTTTCTTCTCTGTTATCTTCTTTGGAAGGGGAAAAAGCCACTTTGTTCGTACTGCTGACACCCCCCCCCCCAAGAACTATGTCATTTGCATCTCAGTCTCTTGAATTTGAAATGGCCAGCAAACTGGCAGGTGATTTAGGGTTCAGGTGTGTTGTTGTGTTGCTCTGAAGCAATATAACAAAGTTTGAGTCCAGTGACACCTTTAAGACCAACAAGGCTTAATCCTGGGTATTAGCTTTCATGAGGGTTACAGAAGCAAAAGTGGAGATGTAAATTGGCCTCTTGGAACAAAATGGTAGAGCATCAGGCTGAAACAGAAAACACTTCAGCTTGCTATGATGGTGCCATGACCTGTGTGCCTTGTTGTAGTGGTTGCCAGTGGCACCTCCCCCTCCCCTCAGCCTGCATTTTGCCTAAAAGGCCAACTACCCAGGGGGCAAGAGACTGTCTTATGGGCTAGACTCAGATCACCAAAAAATCCTTTTGGTCTACTAAAGTGGCACAAAAAACCTACCTCCCCTCCTCCCAGGCTTCATTGCCAATGTCTTCCCAGCTGGGGGAGGATATTTGCAGCCATAAGTACTGAGAGTCTGCCTCAGCAGGGAGGATGGGGAACTATTGGATGAAGACCCTCCTCAGCAGGCCCCTCAGTCTCACAGACTGTTTTTTCACAGTGATCTGAGTTTATCCCATAAGACAGTCCATGCCCCCCTGGGTAGCCTGCCTTTTCAGCAGAATGCAGGCTGATGCAGGGGTGGGGTGTGAAGAGCTGTGCCTCTTACAGCCCTGAGACTACTCTCCTTAGGGCCCTAAAGATTCTGCGACTTTCTACCCCCAAGGGAGATCAAGAGCCCAATAAAGATGACGATGACGAGAATGGGACCATGGAGGTGTTCCGTATGCCCCAAACCTTGGACTCTACCTTTCCTTTCCTTTGCTTTTTACTAAAAGAGTCAAGGAGGAATGTACTGAATCTCCAGGTCAGTTTTTCCACATCAGACTTGCCATAAAGCATTATTCCTTTCCACCAAAGATCTCTTAACACCTGAAAACTCCTGGTTTATCAAGGAAGCTCACTAGCTACCTCTCTAGACTAGTGAGAATTACAGCCTTCATGGCTGATGCCAGTTTCAGTTCTGTGAAATTTTCGTCAAAGGCTATGGCCTTCACTATAGTGGCAAGAAGGATTTTATGGCTGAAGAAATAGACTGTGGATGCTACTACAAGGCTAATATAGCCACAAGTCCTTTCCTAGAGGGTGAACTATTTGGCAATACCTTGGACCAGACCTCAGATCAGGCCGGAGCGCGCCGGTACGTCGCTCCAGGAGAGAGGCACCGGGGGGGGCGGTCACATGGCGAAGCCCCGCCCCTTCTTCCGGCCGCCCTCTGCTTCCCGCCTCATTCTGTTCCAGAATGAGGAAGAAGCAGGAGATTAAGTCGGCTTCCCCCCCCATCTCTGCCTGGCCGAAGCTGCTCCAGCAGCCTCCGCTAGGCCTCCAGGGCCAACCCAGACGTTCCCGGAGATGCGCGAAGCCGCGCACCCTGGGAAAAATCCCCCCCCGTCTCTGCCTGGCTGAGGCTGTTCTTGGTGGCAGCTGCGATGCCGGGGGGTGGGGCAAAACGTTCTCCCACCTCCCTGAGCCCCGGGGTGGTGGCCTTGGACTCGTAGGGGCAAATTCCACCTCTCACGCGAGAGGTCATTCTGGCTTTCCCAGCTGTCCTATGGGGCTCTTTAAAAAGTTATGGCCGCTGCAACCACTGCGGGGGGGGGCTGCTGAGTTGCCCTCCCCACCTTTTTCAGGCTCCGCCCTGGGGCACCGGGCCTGAAAAACGGCCTGCAGAGCCGCCGCCCGCCCTCCCCGCCTTTTTCAGGCTCCGCGCTAGAACATCCTCAAGAGCTGTATTGTAAACTCCTCCCTAAGGTCATCAGAACTCTGGAGCTCTCCTACACACCAAAAGACCAAAAAGAGGAGGATTCAGAGTTTTCTATGGGGTCAGACAAGACTGTGCCCAAGGCACACCTGAAATCCACAGGGGTGCCACTGCCAGCTGCTTTTTATAAGGTTATGTAGGCGAAGTGGGAGCATCCTGCCAAACTGAAAGTGACTCATCCTGCCTTTGGGAAGTTTTACTCTCTCATTCCAGAGGCCTCCAAGAAGCTCAGACTGCCAGCAGTGGATGATCCTGTCAACAAGTTTGGTGTCTACTTCAGTGCTTCCTTTGGGAAGACAAGGATAAAAAGAAGGTCCTCCCTTCAAAGAGAAAGGATGAGAGTGACAGACGACGTCAGCAGTCCTTTTGGGGCGCACGAAAAGAGAACAAGCCTGGTTACGTCCGGTCCTTCAGAGACAAGTGGCAACCAAAGTCCAAGGAACACAAGATCTCATCCCTTTCAGTCTAAGCAACGGCATAATGCCATAGGACCCAAGAAGGGCACCCAAGCATGACTATGCTGGAGAAAAGATGCAAATGGGAGTTGGAGGCCAGCTCCTGCAGTTTGCCGAAATTTGGCAGAGATCAGAAATAAGAGCCATACAACCAGTTCCAGCCTCAGAGAGATCTCACGGTGTCTACTCCCTCTTATTTACGGTGCCGAAGAAAAACGGAGAGGCCCAAGTGATACTGGATTTAAAGTGGCTGAACAGATGGGTTGTAACCAAGAAGTTCAAGATGGAGACAGTGAAAACCATCCTAGCATCAATTCAACAAGGGGACTTCATGGCCTCCATAGACCTGTCAGAGGCTTATCGCCACATGCCGATCAGGGAGACACACAGGAGATTCCTTCGGTTTGCCTACGACGAGAGTCCACTACCAGTATCGGGCTCTCCCCTTCAGCCTCAAGTCATCGCCAAGGGTGCTCACCAAGATTCTTGTAACTCTGGTAACCCATCTGAGGACAGTAGGTGTATCTTTATTCCCGTTTCTCAGCGACATCCCGGTCAACGCGTCTTCATATCAACAGACGGTGCACTCCTTGGATATTACCCTGATGGAACTCAAATGTCAGGGGTTTGTGATCAACAAGACAAAGAGTTTGTTAATTCCAAGTCAGTCTATACTTCACTTAGGAGTACAAATCGACATGGTGAGGGACAGGGCGTTCCTATCCCAGGACCGCCAGCTGAGGCTATGTCATCTGACACAGTGTGTGGTGGAGACACCGAAGGTGGAAGTATGCTCCTAGCACAACATCTGGGGATACAGGTGTCCTGTCAGGAAGTTTTGCAATGGTCCAGGTTCCACATGAGAATTCTGCAGTGTTTTCTTCTTCTGTTCCAGACAGACATAGCACGGAAGAGGTCATGGGAAGTAGAGCTTCCATCATCAGTGAGACAGCAACTATGATGGTGATTGGAACCGAACCGTTTCGGTGAGGGTGTATGTGACGACCTCTTATTTGGGGAGGTCTAGTTTTACTTTAAAATGTTCTTTCAGTTTTACTCTGTAGGGTATTCTGGCTGCCACCAGGGAAATTTAGGCTTTCCCAACCTTTTTCTATAATATTTTTCACAGGGTAGGTATACCGAGGGTTTTAGGCGTTCGTGGTACTATGTGGTCTGAGGAAGGATTCTTTACTGCTGGTATACTTGAAGGAAATAGGATTTATTTAAAGAAAGCATAAATACGAGGGTAAACAATGTGAACAGTACTGGGAATGATTTGAACAAATGCTGGGTGTCTCTCTCACAAGCTTCTCTTTTTCTGACAGGGATTTTTCATTGTACTTTTTCCTAGACTCTCAGCTTTCAATTGTAACTCTTATAACACCGAACTAAATGCCACTCTTTTCATACACAGGGATGCGTCTCCTTCAACTCAGCGACAGCACTTAACTCCTCTTCTGCTTCTCTCACAGAAATCACACAGAACAAAACTCATATTAACTGCTTTTACACAGCACTCTCTTCTGACTGACTAACTGTTTAACTGTCATCACTCTTAACAGTCACTCCTGATAGACATACAAATCCTCCACACAGCATCCATTCCAAAACCCCTCCCCCTCTCTGTCACTCACCAATCATACCATTTGCCTGCTTCCAGCACCCTAGTCTGTCATACATCCATACAAACCAAACTTTTAAAGACACACACACAAATAAACATGAAATCGCCACAGTGTACCTCTCAGGGAACTCCCCCGAGTGGTGATCACGATAGATGCGAGTCTGTTCAGATGGGGAGCACATGCAGAGGGAAGAATGATACAGGACACATGGACATTAAAGGAGAAGTCCAGCAGTAAGAACGTCCTGGAGCTAAGAGCGATCAGGTTGGCAGTAAGAAGATTTCAAAGGCTGATACAGGGCCATCATATTCTGATCCAGACGGACAATATGACGGCAAAGGCGTATGTCAACTGTCAGGAAGGGACTCTCTTCAAAAGGCTACACGAGGAAGCAAGCAAATTGGCACGGTGGGTGGAGGCTCACATCTTATTGTTAAAGGCAATACATGTGGCAGGGCGAGAGAACACAGTGGCAGACTGGCTGAGCTGTCAATGGGTGGACCAATCTGAATGGATGCTCAGCAGAGCAGTGTTTGGGCAACTTTGTCAGAGATTCAGCACACCAGAAGTGGACCTGTTTGCCACAGAACAGAACCGCCAGACAGGACAGTTCGTGTCTAGGTTAAAAAGTCCTCTCATCATAGGAACAGATGTCTTGCACCTAGTGTGGACGCGAACTCTTCTCTACGTCTTCCCACCGATACAAATCATTCAGAAGATGGTTCAAAGAATAATCGATCTGAGAGTGGAAGTAATTCTAGTCACTCCATTTTGGCCCCGTCGGGCCTGGTTCCAAGACTTCAGGAGGTTGTCCACCCAGGAACCTTGGCGCCCGCCCCCCATGGAAGATCTTCTAACTCAGGGGGAGACAGTTCATCCTCGACCAGACTTATTAAAACTAACAGTCTGTCGGTTGAGAGGTAGCAGTTAATAGGGGTGGGCTATTCCCATAGTGTGGTTAAGACCATGTTGGCTGCGAGAAAGGGGTCAACTAATAGGGTCTATAAGAACACCTGGCAGGTTTACAACGCATGGTGCGGGGAGAGGAGTATTGACCCCATGGAGGTGTCCACGGGAGTACTCCTCCTCTTTCTTCAAGAGGGTCTAGATAAGGGGTTTAGTACCAGTACCTTACGAAGACAGGTGGCAGCCATATCTGCCATCATAGGGGCTAAGGATGGGCTGTCCTTGGCTAGTCATCCGCATATCGTTTCTGAGAGGTGCATCCCTGGTTAACCCCCCCCCCCCCCCAAGGTCCACAGATTTCCAACTTGGAGGTTCAACACAGTTGTTAGGGCCTTGTGTGGGGCGCCTTTTGAGCCAGTGGTGACATGCCTCCTTAAAGAACTAACCTTTTAAAACTGTGTTCCTAGTGGGTATAACCTCTGCTAGGTGGGTTTCTGAGTTAGGGGCTTTGTCGGTAGACAAGGACTTATGCTTGTTCCATAATGACAGGGTAGTCCTACGCCCTGATCTGGCTTTCATACCGAAGGTAAATTCAACCTTTCACAGGTCGGCAGATATCGTCCTTCCGTCCTTTTGTCCCAATCCACAGAATGAAAAGGAAAGAGCCTTACACTGTCTGGATGTGCGGCGTGCGCTCAGTTTTTATCTGGACAGGACAAAACGGTTCTGGGTCAATGATTCTCTCTTTGTGTCCTTCCGTAAGTCCTCTATGGGTAGGAAGGTGTCACCTTCTTCCCTTAGTAGATGGATCAGGGGGTGCATTATCTTGGCTTATACAGCACAGGGGCTGGAACCGCCAGAAGGGATTATGGCCCACTCCTTTAGGGGGGCGGCCATGTCAGTGGCCTATCGGGCCTTCCCCTCATTGGAAGTTGTGTGCAAAGCCGCTATTTGGAAATCCACACATTCTTTCACAAAACACTACAGAATTGACACGTTGGCCTTTGCTGAAGCAGCCTTTTGTAGACGTGTCTTGCAGCACGCCCTGTAGATGGGGAAGTGGATGGACCCGCCCTGGAGAATACTGCTGCTTTACGTCCCAGGAGTAAGGAATCTGGAGGACTGGACCACCAGAGAATGGAAGATTTGTCTCCACTTACCGTGAAGCTTCCTTCTCGGTGGTCCAGAGTGGGGCAGTCCTACCCACCCGGGTTTTTTCGTTGGGTGCTACCTCTTTTATCTACACGGCTGCTGTCACTTACCTTTTAGGTCCCTGAAAGAGGGTATACGGTGGTATACAGAGGGGTCTGAGATCCTTGTGAGGTAGCCAGCTAGGGTGCTGCCTTTTTTCTCTGGGGTTGTTGTGTGTACTTTAGCCCCCCGTTGGGGGTTAGGTTGTTGGAGGGTTTTGCACCTCAATATAGGGACATGGAGGCTTGGAGTATGACTGGGAAGCAGGAGCACAAGCCCCTCCCCTTCATGGCGAAAGAGTCTGCTGGCCCTGCCTTTGGAGGAGAGGAGCTGTTTCCCAGGAGTAAGGAGTCTGGAGGACTGCCCCACTCTGGACCACCAAGAAGGAAGCTTCACGGTAAGTGGAGACAAAACTTCAATTCTGTCCAAATCCATTGCACCCAAGGAGAGGAATTGGCATTCCTTGGACGTGTGAAGAGCCTTACGTATGGACATCCAGCATACAGCGTCTGTCAGGAAATCAGATGGTCTGTTTGTAACTTGCTATCCAAGGGCAGAAAGTTGCCTAACAGATCTCTCAGCAGGTGGCTGAAAGAGTGTGTTATTTTGGCCTATTCGTCTCAAGGACTTAAACCTCCAGAAGGAATCACAGCCCCCTCAACCAGGAGCTCAACCACCATGGCAGCCTTTCCATCCAATGCATCATTTTGGAGATCTGCAGAGCTCCCACCTGGGCAGCTACATCGGCCTTCATACTCCCATTACAAAATGGATTCATATGCAGCAGCTAATGTGGCCTTTGGACAGGGAGTCCTTCAACAGTTGGTGTAAGGGGGACCAAATCCATCTTGGGGAAGGCTTTGTAACATCTCAAATGTCGGGATGTCCTTCTCTCCTTTAATGAGATGGGAAGTAGCAGCTTTGAGAGTTTGGAAGCTTATTTGTGGAAGTTTGGCTGATGACCCATGCCAGGAGCGAGATGGGGGAATGCGACCCTGTTGATACTGCATTGCAGTGGTTCTGCTCGTACTTGGAGGGCCATCTCCAGAAGGTGATGCTTGGGGAATATTGTTCACCCTCATAGATTCTCCAGCATGGAGTTCCTCAGGGGTCTGTTCTCTCTCCCGTGCTATTTATTTAACATCTCCATGGAACCGCTGAATGGAGTCATCTGGAGTTTTGGAGAGCGTTGCTATCAGTATGCTGATGACACGCAGCTCTGTTTCTCCTTTTCATTGTCAGCAGGTGAAGCTGTGGATGTTCTAAACCGATATGATAATGGACTGGATGTGGGCCAACAAACTGAGTCTCAGTCCAGACAAGACTAAGATGCCGTCGGTGGGTGATTACTTTGACTTGATGGGGAGTGTACAACCTGATCTGAATGGAATCGTAGTCCCCATGAAGAAGCAGGTTCACAGCTTGGGGATGCTCCTTGATCCATCTCTGTCACTTGAGGCTCAGGTGGCATCGGTGGCTCAGAGTTCTTTCTACCAGCTTCAGCTGGTGGCCCAGTTGTGCCTCTGTCTGGACAGGAATAGCTTGGCTTCAGTAATTCATGCTCTGGTAATCTCCAGACTAGATTACTGCAATGCACTCTATGCAGGCTGCCCTTGAAGATGGTTCAGAAGCTCCAGCTGGTACAGAATGCAGCAGCTAAATTAATACCTGGGACCCAGAGGTCTGAGCATATAAGACCAGTTCTGGCCCGCCTGCATTGTCTACCTGTATGTTTCCAGTCCCAATTTAAGGTGCTGATCCTAACCTATAGAGCCCTACCTGACCTGTTGGAGCACCTCTTCTGGGGCCTTCCTCCGGTTGCCAACCCCTTGAGGGGCTTGGAGAGTGGCAACTATTTCAGCAATAAATCATGGCACAGAAGGCCTTGTTAAAAAGATATGCTGGGTATGGAGCCTAAATCTCTCAGTTGGATGAATACTCCTTGTGTTTACTATGTTTGGGTGAAGGACATGAGTCTCAAAGTGCCTTACTTGCTGCAAATTTACACCAAAGGCTCAACATGATAGAGGGTCAAGGGTCAAGGCAGCAATTTGGGAAAAGGCACTTTCAACCCCTGTTCCTTAGAAGTCTTAGGTGCCGAGTCTCTCAGCTTCAGAACCCAGCATTTTAATGTCAGGGCCTTCAGATCCAACTCTGCTCCAATTCCATCAGATCCAGCCGTACACCATAGCAGTTTGGGGCCACCAGCACAAAAGTCAAAACAGAAGGCGAAGCACACTGAGCCAACTCATTCAGAATCAACTAAGGCTAAATGTAAACATAGCCATTACGAACATGCCTTCTTCTTTTCCATAACTGGACCCAATTCTGAGGAAACTGTCACAGCATCTGTGTTCAACCTTGGTGGCTAGGTCTTCTGTTTCTGAAGGGGAGATCCTCAAATGTGAATGTGACGGAGTTGAAATATTCATAGATCCAGCCTTTTCAGTTCTAACACACAGTATCCATTCCCTGTGGTACAGCCCTTCTCCTGATAGCAGCACAGGAGTTTTTTGAGGGGAGAAGGATCAGTAGCAGAGTCTCCTTCGAGTCTACCTCATGACACCTGGACTTATTCTCTGTTTGGGCCTCAGATAAAAGGAGGTTTCCATGCTCTGTATGGATAGGATCCTCTGTTACATTGTAGTGTTGAATTGCTCAAGGGCCAAGCCACCAGGCTTCATTTTGGAGCATTTCTCACTTTCTTCTACCTCCAGAGCTCCTTCTGCTCTTCCACATCCAGTTTTGGAGAAGGACACTGAACAAGACTGGATCTGGTCACAAACTTGGACTCCAATGATGGACACAATGGATGACACCCCTGATCACCAAGTGAGAACTATCAGTTCTACAGAGAATGTATTAGAATAGTCAGATTCCTAGACATTGAAGTTATCTGTTCACCCCATCAGTTCAACCCCTCAGTTCAAGGACCTTAGTTTTTAGAGTCATGCATCCCGGTTGTTGGGCCCTGTTGCATTTCCAGTGATAGAGTCATTTGGACATTACTCTGGAACTGTGATTGAAGCTGGCTTCCACTTCAGCACTGCAAAAAAAGATAGTGGATATATACTGTATAAAGCCAGAGGGGTGTCCTTATTTTTGTACCCCACATCCAATTCTATAGTAGTAGAGCCCCTGCAATGGACAGGAGAGCAAGGATTTTATACTTCCTCCACTTTATATTTTAAAATAGCTGACTGTCAGTCAATTGTGTGGCAATATCAACTCTTCATCCGCAAGAAAGTAGGTCCTACTTAGTGTTCTTTGGAGGACAAACATCACTTGACCAAGGTCCTGCAGCTGGAGGCCTGCAAGTAAAATGAAGGGAAAATGTGGTGAACTGTGCACCCTGTCATTGCCCACTGCACAACTCTGCATAGACACTCATGGCTATTCTCCACATCATTGCCCAATGAGACAAAGGCCAGGGTGAAAAATTTACCATTTGAGGCCATGTAACTTTTCAGCTTTAAAACAGATGATGCTTGGACAAAATCCATAAAAACTCATCTGTGGTTAAGATCCAGGGAGTTACCCTTTCACAGCCAGTTCAAATGTATAAAACTATATAATAGGAGGCTGACATTCTAACCTTATCAGTACCAGGGGTACTGTGCCTTTCCACTGTATTACTAATCTGGGAATGGACAGCAACATAGGAGATTCCAGGGGCAGACAGGGAGATGTAGATTCCAGTCCCCAAAGCCTCCTATCTGGGATAATCCCAGAAACAAAACCTGGTCATGAGGTCTCCCTTCCCCTCAAACTATAGGTGGTTTCATGGGCCACTATTACTTCAGATTATTGGGTTCAGTCAGTAATGTTACATGGTTATGTGTCATTTTTTTCAGTTCCTCCCAATCATCCTGTGTCAGATCCACAGCCCCTTCTGATCTTTTGTCACAAGAAGTGCAGACCCTGCTGCATAAATCTGCTGAATAGTTAGTTTGTAAAGGGGAGGGCTCTCTGGGATTGTATTCCAGGTATTTTTGCATTTACAAGAAATGGGGGGGGAGGTCCCATATTAAACTGGTGTTTTGCTGGGCATCATTCCTACCTTTCTCGAGAAGATAAGTTAGCTTGCTAATCTCCTGTGTGAGACTGTGCAGAGACCATGGTGATGAGAACATGGTTGCACTTACCTGTAATCTGGCCCTAGCTATGGTGGGGCCCCTGAGGGCCCGGCCCCATTATACATCAGCCAGGCCCCACAAGGCCTTGCTGCTAGAAATATGTTTTTACTTATTTAAATTATGAGCAGAGCTCAGGAACCTTTTGCAATCAGTTCAGGCATTCTGAAGCATGTGAAAGGCTGCTGATTGCTGCCATTGTTACACGTAGCTGATGTGGGAACCTCAGCCACGGCTCTGGCAAGAGATAAATATCCTCTGACAGCACCTCCTCGCCAGGGGATTGCCTCCAATTGCACATGGTGGATGCTACCAGGTTGGTGTTGCTCTGTTTCCTGCAATCAGTAGTTGCTCCTTCATTCCCTTGGCCCTGTCCCTCCTCCTCAGATTTCTCTGCCTCTCTCTCCGCTTGAAGTCTGAATCACCCTGCTGCATTCACTTAACTACGGCAAGGGTTCCGGAGCTGCGATTGATCTTGGCCACCTTTTTGGAACATGATTATTTCTATGTCAAACCCAACTTCCTTTCTCATTCAACTGGTCCTCTTTTGTTCTTCTGGACTTAACGGGCTACCATTGTTCTGGCGTTTCTGTATTTTCTGCTACCAGTTTATCTCGAAGGTTGCTGCTTCTTTATAAGATGTCTCTTTGCCTTTCTTCTTGGTTCTATCAATATCACTAAAATTATACGTCTGAGGCAGGGGCTGTATTACATCTATATCTTATGCTGTGCTTAGCATAACAGTAACACCCAGCAAATATCTAGTGGTAGTGGACTAGTCTGTTTCTGTCCTGCAGAGCACATGCTGATCAAGAAGAACTTGAATAAGGCAAGTGCTGAGTTCAGGGGAAGTTTCCTGGATTAGCTACCCTGTTAGTGTTGATATCCACTTATGTTTCTGCCAATATTTTGGACCAGTTTGCCTGCAAACTTAACTTATGCAGGGCTTAAGAGACATAATGAGGTCTGGCTTCATTGACCATGAATCCACACTGTGAATTACCTACCCCAATGCCTCTGTGACTGGTAACCCATTTTGGCTGTGATTATGAAACTTATTTTCCCCAACTTCTGCTGACCCCAAACTGGCCTGTGTGCCACTTTTTCTTTGATCCTTAGAATTGAATCCTTAGGTTGTTGAAACTCCCATCTGGCAAGAAGACTGAAATCTTTATACCATTTATTTTCTACTTTTTCGTTGCAGGATTTCATGTTCTCCATCCCGAGTACATTTGATCTCTTTCAATTCTGCAGAGCTCATCTGAGCTTAAAACATAAACAGCTTAAATATACCAGAAGTTCAAAAATGGCTTTTCAGTTCTTTTTCTAAAAGGACTAAAAGTAAAAAATATAGTTCTGCAGAAACTTTTTCACATTTAGGAGGGCCTTTATAAGTTAAATTCCAGATATTATCTTCAATTCTAAATGTTATAATTAAATGTTTTTCTCTTATGTGCAGTGTGTAAAATGGAGCAGTAAGAAAAGTAATGGCAAAAACATTCAGAACTGAAAATGTCCTTAAGTTGTTCAATATGATGATGATTGATAGATGTTCTAGGTTGGATTACTACTGACCAGTGTTCCCTCTAAGCTGAGTTAGTGTGAGCTAGCTCACAGTTTTGTAGCCTCCGGCTCACACATTTTTGTCTTAGCTCAGGAAGGATGGCTCTAGAGCAGACTAATTCATGCAGCAGCCTAATCGCTCGCTCACAACTTTAATGCCAGCAGCTCACAAAGTAGGATTTTTGCTCACAAGACTCCACAGCTTAGGGGGAACATTGCTGCTGACTTCTTTCATAAAATGAAAACAGCATTGCTTTCATTGTCAAATGAAGCAGCATTGGCAAAGATAAACTGCTTCATTTGATAGATCTTGATACTACTTTCCAGTGCAGCCACTGCCCCTCAACACCAGTGTTCCCGCCCATGAAAGACTGGAGCCCAGGAAAGACTCAGCATCAATGCAACCCAAAAATAAACATGGCAAAGTTTAAATCCAGTGGCACCTTTAAGACCAACAAAGTTTTATTCTGGGTATAAGTTTTCATGTGCATGCACACTTCTTCAGATACATCAAAACAAAAGTCACCAACCATTACATATAGGTAGAGGGTGGGGACGGTGTTGCCAGGAAGGGCTAATTAGAGTCAAGATGCCTAAGTAACTGAGCAACAAATATAGTTTAGAATGGATTAAGGCAGTTGGTAAGACCTGTGAATAGCATCAAATTAGCATAGATCATCATAAAAGAGTTTACAAACAGATGTGAGAACTGAATGACATTTGATAAGAAACCTACTAGTGCCCAGCAGCGGAACCCAGCACCATTGTGGCAAATGCTAGCTCAATAGGACTGATGTCAAGCACAGAATCACAATCCAAGCGAGGGGGAGGGGGTTGCAATTTAGGACAGCAGAACCAGTGCATTAGTGCCCAGCAGCACTATGTAGTGCCAGTGTGCCTAGTGGGGGATGAACAGCAGTGAAGCTGCTTTTGCCCCCCTCTTCCTAAACTCATGCCAGTGTACCTCTCTTGGCATGCATGCGCTCAGCTCGCTGGAGAGCTCATCTCTGTAGCGAATGAGCTCAGCCTTCTTGGCGATCTCACACATGGTTGCCAACATGTAGACCTTCTGCTGTGTGAGAGGCTGAAGGCTCGAGTCCATTGCAGCCCTTTCACCAGTGTGCATACTGCTGGAACCACATCTGCGCGTCCTACAACTGGCTCCAGAAAGGAGTCCAAGACCTACGAGCTGTTTGGATCATGGGGATGACCAGAGCCAGACTTGCTGTGTCAGATGAGAGCATTTCCATGTAGCTCTTAAAGGACCTAAGAACTTCCACAGTCTGAGAGATGGTCAACCACTCTTCCTGGGTGAGCTGGCTCTCTTCCTAAATTATCCCGGTCTCAGAAATCAGGACAGTCAGGGGTCTCTTCTGCTTCACCAAGTGCTCAAGCGGGGCACAGATGGAGTTCCAGTGAGTGCTCATGCCACCGATCAGGCAGTGCACCAGCACGCCTGTCAGTGTCTGCTTCTTGCACAGTAGAGGTGATCTGTGATATGCCAGCATTTCTGGGGGAGATGCCTGAACTCACAGGTCTCAGTGTTCAAACTGGGTTTCTCTGCAGAACCCAGCCCCAAGTCATCCTTAACCATTAGGTGGAGAAGATGGGCCATGTGCCTGAGGCCCAATGCCTGTGCCGCTGCCCTCATGTTCGTGCCACCATTTATTTATTTATTTATTAAATTAGATTTATTAGGCCACCCTTCCCTGGAAACAGGCTCAGGGTGGCTTACAACAAAATAATATACAATCTCAGTTTAAAACTTAAGTTAAAAAATCCAATAGTTACCAATAAATAAAATACCATACATGCAGTATATAAGATGGTGGAAAGAGTTCCAGCTCCTCAGCCTCGGGGGGGGGGGGCGTTATGAGGGATGGGGAATTGTGTAAGAGTGCCAAAGAAGCCCTGTTGCTGTCCTCAACCAAAGGCCTGGCGGAACATCTCTGCCTTACATGACCTGCGGAAAGGTAACAGCTCCCACAGGGCATGGATATCTTCGAGCAGAATGTTCCACCAGGCGGGAGCCCTGGCCCTGGTTGAGGACAGCCAGACTTCTCTCAGGCTGAGGACCACCAGGAAGTTCTTATTTCCTGAGCGTAGTGCTCTTCAAGGGGCATACTGGGAGAGGCGGTCCTGAAGATATGTAGGTCCCTGACAGCTCAGGGCCTTAAAGGTCAAAACCAAAACCTTGAACCTGATCCAGTGCTCCACTGGAAGCCAATGCATCTCGCACAGCACTGGTTGAATGTGTGCTGTCCGAGTGGTCCTAGTAAGCACTCGCATGGCTGCATTTTGGACAAGTTGGAGCTTCTGGGTCAGGCTCAAGGGCAGGCCCGTGTAGAGTGAATTACAGTAGTCCAACCTGGAGATGACCGTTGCATGGAATACCGTGGCTAGGTCGGGGCAAGACAGGTAGGGAGCCAGCTGCCTAACCTGGCGAAGCTGGAAAAACACCTGACTGGCAACCTTCGCAACCTTCGCTTCCATTGATAGGGAAGAATACAAGGTCACGCCCAGGCTCTTGATGGTCTGTGCCAGTGACAGAGACACACCTTCAAGAGACAGAAGCTGGCAACCCAATTGAGGCTCTCCCCCACCCAGCCACAGAACCTCCGTCTTTCCTGCATTCAGTTTCAGTAGAATGTTTTAGCCATCTCACCACAGCCTCCAAACCCTCAGCTAAATTCCCAGGAATGGTAACTGGCTGGTCATCCATCAACAAAAATAGCTGAGTGTCATCAGCATATTGATGGCATCCCAGCCCAAAACTCTGGACTAGCTGGGCGGGGCTCATGTAGATGTTAAACAACATTGGGGAGAGAAGTGCCCCTTGAGTAACCCCACATTCCAGTGGGTACCTTGAGGACACTGACGCTGGCCATGGAGAAATGAGATAAGCCATTGCAAGGCTGCCTCACAAATTCCAGCGTCAGTGAGGTGGTGAGTCAATAGATCATGGTTGACTGTGTCAGACGCTGCTGTAAGATCAAGTAGTATCAGCAACCCTGACCCGCCTCAATCCAGCATTGGTCACCGTGAAGCCCATGGAGACGTCGCTGCCTATCCCTCCCGCTAACTATTTTTCCAGTGGTGGCTGATACATTGTCCACCATGTGTGCCCCATTGAGTATCTCGGTGTGGAGCACAGCCTGGCAATAGCTGGCCTAGCAGCCCTCACCCTGCCTAACACTAATTTCTCCACCCTCAATGTTCCTGGGTTTCCACCACTGTGCAGTCAGTGGCAAATACACACTGTGTGCCTGAAGGTGACGTTCAGATGTCAGACATGAAATGCACAGTTCTCCCGCAAGCCCAGGACAACTGTGCCTTCATGTAGTCCCTGGCGGCCCTGGACAATGAGGGCAGCATGGCCCTACTCATTGTGATGCGAGCAGGGTGTGTGTACCAAGGATAGGCATCCTGGAGCAGCATGTTGTTAACAGTGTCTTCGACCACGGAGGCGGGATGGCCATCTACAGCAACTATATGGGCAATGAGGTGAGTGACCCTCTTGCTTGCCTGCTGTCTCCCCCCCCCCCCCCCCCCCACCCCCCCCCGCCCTGGCTAGGCACCCTGGTGCTAACCTCACCAAGCATCTCTGTCAGAGATGCTTGTTGTCACTTCACTACTGCAGAACATTCAGGGACAGCACTGGAGGTGGTCACACCTCAGCAGCAGCCGCCCTCCCTCCTTAAAGAAGCACCACCTGGTGGGGCTTCTTTAGATGGTTCCGCAATCTGGTAGTCGAGAGATTATTGAGGTCTCTCCCTCGACTGATCTGGGCCCTACACCTGACACTGTGTGAAGCAGGGGTGTAGAGGCACCCACGCTGACCAGCAGCTGCAGGCACCCCTGGAGCCGCCTCCTGTGAGGAGCTTGGGTCAGACACACTGTGTCTTTCAGGGACAGGAAGAGATGCGTGAGGGGGAAGGGGTTGAGATGGCAGCACCTTGGAGTGCACCTCCATCTCTTCCTCTGGTGCCTCTAGTCTCCCATCCTATTCCTTCTCAGAAGGCCTGCTGGAGAAATCAGAGTAGGGACATCCAGCCTCTCCTCTAGTTCCTCCAGAAGCCTCTAGGTCCCTGGGGTGAGCTCCAGAACTGGAACATTCTCATCTGCAAAGCTCATCCCAAAAGAGAACTCAGGCAACTC
>NW_015169777.1:2419947-2420599 GCF_001447785.1 Gekko japonicus
GTCCGCTCGTCCCCCCCCCCCCCCCCGCCCTGGCTAGGCACCCTGGTGCTAACCTCACCAAGCATCTCTGTCAGAGATGCTTGTTGTCACTTCACTACTGCAGAACATTCAGGGACAGCACTGGAGGTGGTCACACCTCAGCAGCAGCCGCCCTCCCTCCTTAAAGAAGCACCACCTGGTGGGGCTTCTTTAGATGGTTCCGCAATCTGGTAGTCGAGAGATTATTGAGGTCTCTCCCTCGACTGATCTGGGCCCTACACCTGACACTGTGTGAAGCAGGAATCCCCTGTCAGCTTCCAGACTTCGGAGGTGTAGAGGCACCCACGCTGACCAGCAGCTGCAGGCACCCCTGGAGCCGCCTCCTGTGAGGAGCTTGGGTCAGACACACTGTGTCTTTCAGGGACAGGAAGAGATGCGTGAGGGGGAAGGGGTTGAGATGGCAGCACCTTGGAGTGCACCTCCATCTCTTCCTCTGGTGCCTCTAGTCTCCCATCCTATTCCTTCTCAGAAGGCCTGCTGGAGAAATCAGAGTAGGGACATCCAGCCTCTCCTCTAGTTCCTCCAGAAGCCTCTAGGTCCCTGGGGTGAGCTCCAGAACTGGAACATTCTCATCTGCAAAGCTCATCCCAAAAGAGAACTCAGGAAACTCCTC
>NW_015169777.1:2420609-2452568 GCF_001447785.1 Gekko japonicus
TGCTGAACCTCAGCAACAACAGCTGGAGGAGGGGCTGCCTGAGCACAATGAAGAGAGCCTTGTGTGGCCTTTTCATCGCACCATTCCGGCTAGAGGACAGAGTGTTGGAAAGTGGCTGTGGAGCTGTCCTCAGCACAGGTGAGGGGAAAGCCGCAGCCCTCCCCCTCCCCCTCCCCCTCCGGTGAGGGGAAAGCCGCAGCACTCCCCCTCCCCCTCCCCCTCCCCCCCACCCCACTATTCTTCTCCTTAGCCTTGACCCCAAGGCCCTGCTGCATTCCCTTCCTGCCACTCATTGTTACCCTGGGCCAAACTCTTTCTAAGTAGTACTCCTGGGGAGTGTATTACCTAACTACCTGCACCTAACTACCTGCACTGCAACCTGAACCTGAGTCTGACATCTCTTTGTGAACCCTCCCTCCCCAAAGCTCGGTTTTCATCTTTCAAGAGAGCCTAACCTACCCTCGCTTCAGTTTTTCTTTCTTTTTCTTTTTTTCTTTTTTTGTTATTGTTGTTTTATTTTTTGGATCTAGTGACTTCCTATACTGAAACCTGACTGTGGTTTAATAAACTGTCCTTGAGATGGAATAACAAATCTTTTAAAGTTTAAGGCTCTTTATTAAACTTCTCCTGACTAGATTCTATTGGAACAGGCCTGATTTCCTTTATGGAAATACAAGAGCTCCCTCCTGAAAATTGAAAACTACAGGGCAACCTAAAGGGAAATTTGTCTAAAAGTTCCTGCCTTCATTGAAGCTCAGAGACTGCACACTGCTTTAAAAAAAATTAATCTAGGCTATTATACTGCTGTTTTGAAGACACACACAACCTTGCCTCTTTTAATATTCTCCTAGCACTGGCCTAGTTAGGGAGGAACTAAAGCCCTATTCTGAAATTTAATTAAAAGTGTTTAAAAGTTAAACAATTCCTAAAACAGGCCCTTATTACAAAAGGCCTTTTTAGCAGCACCTATTGTACTCAATAGCCCTTGAAACCAGAAGCACACACTTGGAACACAGAACAGTGAACCTCTATACCCCCTCTATACCAACCTTCTAGAAATTAAAGGGAAGAAATACAGGGGAGTAAACTACTAGGAGGAAAGGCAGGAACAGGGACTTATGATAGAAGAGAAAGCAAGAAGAACCTAAACCAAAAGCCTCTCCCATGCACACACCAAAAAAAGAAAAGAGAGGAAAAGCAGATGAAACAAGCATCAAAACCTCACCACCACCCCAACTCTCAAAAAAGAGGGGGGAAAGGGGAAAAAACAGTGAAGGGTGGTGAAGGAGAAAGAGAAAATTCAAGTAATAGATTTTTTTAAAACCAAGCAGAAATTATGTGTATCTTCTGTATGCATTTGTGTGCATTCTCATAAATAACAGGGCCAGCATGACTGAATTGATATGATTTGGTGTTAGAAAGGGAAGAAGGTGGTAGACTGTAAAGGAAATCTGCATCCTTTCTCCTGGGAGCATGAAAAGTACCCTCTACAATCTTGAGTGGTAATACCTTAGTGTGCAGAGTTGATCTGAGAAGCCAGCAGACCAGTGCTTTATCTGCTCCTATCTGTTTGTGTATTTGAAAATTCTGCATTGTAACTGATAAGCTGTATCATATTGGAGATGGCAGTAGACAAACTCGTGACTTATTCTTAAATTGAGTTCCTCAGCAGTTGGAGCGATGGCTTGTCTAAATCAGAGTGGGATTAAAATGCATTTTATATTGCTGAATGGAGACAATAGAAGAATACACTTGCTAAGAGTTAAGGGATCAGAGCCAGGATTGCTATGAGTCTTTGAAAAGGAGACATATCTGAGAGGTAGGAAAAAAATAAAAGCTGAAAATACAGAACTCAGGCATTTAATAATAAACAAGAGTCATGGAAAGGAAACAGGAGTAGTGGGGGAGGGGAAGATAAAATGCCCCATATAAGTCCTTGCTATAAGCCATAAACAGATAAAACTGATCTTCTGCAAACTTGAAAAATGCCCAGGTTTGCCGAAGAATTTGGAATCTTAAAGAAAACAACAAAATAACAAAAGCAGTGTCTATAACTTTAAAAAATGAATGCTCTTTCAGTGGTTGTTGCTAGGTAACCAAAAACAGTATTGCCAGCTTTCAATCTTTGGTTCCTTTCAGTAAAAGGCAGGGCCCTTTCCAGGGCTATTTTGTCCTTTGAGGGAGGATTAATTGGGATCTGGTCCTCCAGCAACAACCAGGCTACTTCCTGCTACACCACTTGCATGAGTTACCCAGGCTTGCTGTTTGCTACTGTTCAGCAGCAGCTGCCCCATGGAAAGCAGTGTGGGGAATGGCTAGAGTGTCAGGCTAGGATCTGGGAGGCCCATGTTTGAATCCCCACTCTGCCATGGACCAGGTCACACACTCTCAGCCTGACCTACCTCACTCCATTGTTGTGAGGATAAAATGGAGAAGAGGAATGATGTAAGCTGCTTTGAGTCCCCATTGTGGAAAAAGGGCAGGGTAGAACTGAAGTAAATAAATATTATAGCTGAAGGGAGGGGGGAGAAAAGTTGGGTGGAAATGAAAAAAGGAAGCAGGGAAGGACTGCCAGGAGGAGGAAAAGAAATAGTGCATGGCGTACTGGGGGAGGGGAAGTGAAGTGCTACCCCCCCAGTCCTTGCACGTTCCACACTGTGCAACTGGGACCAGCTCTGACCCCTCCACAGAGTTTTTCCAGGGGGAGGCTGCTAGGGGAGGGAAGAAGGGAAAGCTGAAGACAAGGGGGGGACAGAAAAGATAGGTTGGCTGATGAGTGGAAAAGAGAAAAGGAAGCAAGAAAGGGGGAGAAGCTATGAAGGCTTTCAGGAAAGGAAAGAAGAAATAGTGAGGGAGGGAAAAATGAAACGCCCCCCGCAAGTCATTGTGAGTCCCCCCCTTCGTGACATTGTAATATTTTTAAAAACTGAGCTCTTCAAAAGTGCTTCATATCTGTCCCACTGCGGCCCAGCCTCTCCTCCCTCTGGGCAGGACTGGCAGGCGGGAGGGGGTCATGGGAAGCTGCACCGCTGGCCCTGCAGGGACTTGGGCAGCGCCCGGGTGTGCCTCCCCGGCCCGCGGGCTAGGGGAGACCACCGGGGGTGACATCAACCGCGCCTCCACATCCGACCCCAGGAGGACACAGGCAGAGCCCGGGGAAGTCTCTCTGCTCCCCCACCACTGAGGAGCAGCCCACCTTGGGCAGTCCCTGAGCCATGGGCCCGAAGGTGAAGATGGGCCCAGTGGCCGGGAGTCTCAAGGAGGACGCTGAGGCTGGGTGGGGCGGGAGAGTGGCCCAGACCCGACCTGCACAGCTTCAGAGAGCCAGGGCCAAGGATGGAGCCACCTGAACGTGCCCGACCACAGGCCCAAGGCCCACAGCCGAGCACAGGGGGAACCCCAACCCTGGGGACAATCTTACCAGGCCCAGAGGGCGTCCTGAGTTAGGGGAGTCAATTGAGAGCAGGCTCCAGGACACTGCTCTATGCCCAGGCAGAGATGCCAAAGCCGCAGTTTAGGAGGACGGAAGGGCGGAACCTCAACCCAGAGCTTAAAAGGAAGGAAAACTCCTCCAGTGGCACAGAGGCACAGGGGGGTGGACAGGGGAGGGGAGGGCTTTGACTGGCTCCAGGTGGAGGTGGGTGCTGGTGGTGATGTAACCCCGGGCCCTTTTTCTGAGGCTCATGGTCCAAACCTCTTTTAGGGCCCTTCCTCCAGCACAGTCTGGGGGGCAGGACCACCCAGGCTAGACACGGGACATGACAATATCATAAATTGTATGCTGTATATTGTCTTCTATAAAACATTTTATACTAGGACTTCCAGTTGATGGCGGCATGCTTGCGGACTCACCTCCCGGGGGTGTCTCCGTGCTCCGGCGGAAGGAGGGGGTGAGCAGGCTCATAAGCCCCCCCAGGGGCCCGGTGAAGGGACCCTGGCCAATGAGCTTTGAGGGGTAGCCTCTTCGATGGCGGAATGCCAAAGGCGCCCCTTCGCTCCAGTGGTTCTTCCAGCCGAGAGACCGAATGGTACAAGTGAAGCTAACCAAGTCAAGCGCAGGAGATCGGGCATGAAAAATGATGAAAGAGAAAAGATGAAAGAAGCGTGGTCGAAAGGCCAACTATGAACGTGAGTCAACTGGGAAACGATTTTTGAAAGAAAAGACGCTCCCTACCCTACTCCGCGGAACGGGAAAAGCGAGCGGGGGGGCGCCTCCCATGCGCATAAATTGTTGAGCGAAAGGGGGGGAGCAGAAGAGAAACGCGAGCTAAGCAGTCAAGCGCATATTCAGAGACTTTTAAAAACTTTCCGAAAGTAAACAAACGGGGAAAAGATGGCGGGGAAGAGGGACAAAGACAGACTTTTGAAAACGAAACCAGAGTCCCCTAAGCCGGAAACGACCAGTGAAATGGCAAAGGCTATAGCTGAGTTCATGCGCCCTCTACTGGAACAGCTGAATAACTTCAAAGAGCAGATGTCCGTGGTAACACAGAGCATTTCTGCGCAACAAACGCAGATAACTGATCTGATCCAAGTAATGAAGTAGGATGCTGAGAAAGTAAAGGAAGTAGCTGAATCAACGCAGAAAGTGAAGAAGAAAGTGCAAAAATTGGAAATGCTTCAAGTACAAATGGATAAGGCCAATATGGTCCTGCGCTCCCAGGGGGTGCCAGAGAACAAAGGAGAGAATCTTAAAGAACTTATGAGCGAACTACTTGCCCCAGCAACAGAAATAAAGGCGGACTTGTTACTCAACGATATGGATGTGGCCTACAGGATACATAAAGAAAATCTGCCTGGGGAAATTGTAGTAAGATTCTCGAAGAGACACATCAGGGATGCTATCCTGAAAGCAGTAGCGGCAACGCTTCTGAAGGCAGGGGAGAATGCTGTGAGAATGCTAAAGGATATTCCATTTGAAGTAAGACAATGCAGAAAGAAATATAAAGAACTTGTACTCTTTCTCCAAACAAATTCAATTGGATACAAATGGCTATTTCCAGAAGGCGTAACATTTAAGATCAAAAAGAAGAAGGAAAAGATTGACTCTGTTCTGAAAGCTCAAGAATTTCTAAAGGAACAGCTGGGAAGGCCAGAGGACGAGAAAAAAGAAGAGGACAGCAGGTCCAGTGGCAAGCTGGAAACTGGTTCGTCTGGTGAGGACTCTTTGTCTGAGCAGGGGGCAGCAGCCCCGAAAAGTCCCTACAAGTTGCGGAAGAGGAGAGAAGAAGAAGTAAAGGCTGAAGGACTCTGAATTGTGCCTTTGAGAACTTTGGTTCCTGGGAATGATTGGGGGCACTGTTATTGGGCAGTTAAATGTAAACTGGGAGGGTAAAAAGTTTTTAAAAGTTTGACACAGTTCATAAAAAGAAAAAAGATGAAAAGACTGGGTGTATAAAAGCTAGTTGGAGGATCTCCTCTCTTGGGTTTTTAGATAGTAGTGGGTACTTTACTTTCTCCCGTATGTGTAGTTTCCCCCTCCCTTTTTTCTGGTGTAGTTTTTTGTAGTGATAAAAAATCAATAAAAAATCCCCTCCGGGGGCTCAATAAAAAAAACATTTTATACTACATAGCTTGCATGAGAAAAACCTTGACTTAAAAATTGTTTCTTTCAAAAAAAATTTCATAGTTTTCCCAGTGATCCTCAAAATTTTCATATTTTCAAATTAGAAAAAACCCGAAATTTTCCTTGGGAGGAGAAGGAGACCCATTACCACTACATTTTCCCTGTAACTTTCCCCTATTGGGGGGGGGGCTTACCCATCTGTTGTAGAGATGCGACCAAGTGCTCTATTCCTGTGTGCATTTTGTTGGAATTATGTGTGTTGCAAGGTCTAAATTCAGTCATTATAGGTGTAATGTGTTTACCTTGTGTGCTATTGTTTAGACTGACGTGGAAGGTAACCTGGCACAAAGCCAATGGGGAGAAAGCCTGGGAAACTGGAGCCTATTTACTAACAATCATTGGTTGATATATTCAGGTGATTTCCTTCTAGGGTCAAAAAGAAAGAAGAATCTCCATTACCAGCCGTGTGGTCAGTCGGTCTGTTGTTGTACTTGTTATAGTACGGATGTAGTCTTAAGTGTTTGTTGTTTTGTAGATTTCCCGTGTACGTTTCCCTTTAGAAATAAAGATTTTTACATAGAAAGAATGTGCCTCCTCTCCAGTGAACAAAGATCCATTGCAAGCTCTGAATATCTAACTACTTTTACCAAATTTTCCAACACATTGTGCCCTTGCACTTAGGTGCATCCTTAACAGTGACTTGGATAATTTTGTTGGAATTGACTGCGGGGGTTATTTTTGTTTTGTTTTGTTTTGCAGTAGCAAGTGTTAAAAAACATGGGTGTGAACCTGTAGTGTATTCCTGTCACCGGCTCTTCTTTAACATTCTCCATCTAAAAAATTTTGTTCAGAATATGTTTGCTATGTCTGCCTTATGTTTTCTAATGTGGCCCTCTGGTGACTACTTCATGTTCTGTCTATTTCCAGTACAAAGAGGATGCATTCTCATGTCACTGTTTTAGCAGGTTCCTATCAAATGCAGTTTGGACACATTCGGTGTGATTGATACCACCTGTTATTTCTAACATCTGATGTACAAAACAGAGTAGAATATTCTACCACTACTACAGATACTACGGAACAGCTTAATATAGAATGGAAAACTGTCATTTTATTTTTAGCATCCATCCAAAGCATTCCTTGTTCAAGCACCATTGAGGTCAACTGAATTCTTGAAAGCTTACTACGAAAACATTAAGAACAAGCTGTTCCTTGGAGGATTAGGTGTACTTTTCCTCTCAGTGCTAGTTAGGGAAGTCTGTTTGCTGATATGAAGGCTTGATTTTCTGATCACATTTAGAATGGTGGTACTTTTGAGCTGCTATTTCATGTGTAGCATTATTCACTGGCATTATTCTTTAGTGGTGAGGAGTACACATGAAGCTGCCCTATACTGAATCATACCATAACTCCATCAGCGTTCAGTATTGTCTACTCAGTCTGGCAGCAGCTCTCCAGGGTCTCAGGCAACGGTCTTTCACAGTACATACTACCTGATCCTTTTAACAGGAGATGCTACCTGCTGTGTTCTGGGAAGACTCTGATACAAAGCTCAACTACGAGCTTCCCGAATAGCCTTAGACAAGATGCTGTTTCTACAGGCTCCCATAGAGTGGAGGTGATGCAGGTTCACTTTTGAGTCCAGTGGCACCTTTAAGACCAACAAGTTTTATTCAAAGTGTAAGCTTTTGTGTACATGCGCACTTCTTCAGTGGCACAATGCACTTCTTCTGAGGAAGTGTGCATGCACACGAAAGCTTATACCTTGAATAAAACATGGTTGGTCTTAAAAGTGCCACTGGACTCAGACTTTATTCTGCTGCTTCAGACCAACATGGCTACCCACCAGAATCTATTTTCCTGGCTGTTGTGTGGTTTACTGAGAGGATGTGCTCCATAAACAACATTGTGCTCCTTCGTTAGTAAAGGTAAAGGTTTCCCTTGCTTGAAAGCTAGTCAAATCCGACTCTAGGGGGTGGTGCTCATCTCCACTCCCAAGCTGAAGAGCCAATGCTGTCTGAAGATTTTTCCATGGTCATGTGGCCGGCATGACTAAACACTGAGGCGCACAGAACGTTGTTACCTTCCCACCAAAGCAGTACCTATTTATCTACTTGCAATGTCTTGCTTTCGAACAATTAGGTTGGTAGGAGCTGGGGCTAGGACTCCGTCATGCAGCACTAGGGTCTCGAACTGCTGAACTACAGACCATTCGGTCTGCAGCTCAGCGTCTTAACCTCTAAGCCACCACAGCCCCGCTCTTTAATTAGGATGAACCAAAATATCCCCAGATGGTGAGCAAGTGCATGAGTTCCCAGAATCATCTCCAGGCTAAATGTTCAGTATGGAACCAAGGTGCGGGGAGGGGGAGGATGAGAAGGTGTTTCAATGCATGCTGTAGAAGCCTTTCAGCTGCAATTTGCAAAACCTTAAAATGGAATACAGAATGCATTGCAGGCTTAACTGGATTTATATGGTTTCTCAGTGCACTGCGGATTTTAGAACACACCAATGACTACTGGGAGAGAGTAATCCACACCTCCCCCCAAGTGCTTTCCTATATAAAATCTGTCAGTTACTAAATTAATTGCATTTTATTAATAATACGTTTTTATTTTCAATTGGAAACCTTTTGGCACTAAATATTGTCAAATTTTCCTTTCTTCAGGTACGATTTGTGAAGAATGTAACTTCTTGGAAAGAGATGAAACCAGGGTTTTATCATGGACATATATCCTTTTTGGATTTTGCAAAGTAAGTTAATACTATGTTTGATTTTAACACTGTTTTTATATTACTATATTATTATTTATCAGGAATTGTATTAATGTAATGAATCGTGTTTTATGTATTATGAGAACGTTTATTCTGTTGTAAGCCGCCCTGAGCCAGCCTAGGCCGGAAGGACAGGATAAAAATCAATAAAATTAAATAAATAAATAAATTCTCTTTGCAGCAATTTGATTTTAAAATGTTCCCTGTCAGCTTAGTTCTTATAGTTCCTAGTTTCACTTTATATTGGACTGCCCCCTTATGGTCATTAATAGAAATTGCACTGCATTGAATTCTGAACATCCAGTTTCTTTCACATAAGCAGTACTGTCCTTTCCTACTTGATTTAGTGCAGCTTTATACTGTCTCCACCATGATACTGACTTTTTTCACTCCAACAGCTTCAGAGCAACATTGTTCTCCTGAACAATGGTAGATAACTCACTGAAGATGTCAGCTCAGTGTGCGACTGCAATTTAAAAAGGCAAATGCTCTGCTGTGGATTATTAGGAAGGGGATTGAAAACAAATCAACCAGTATCATAATGCTTCTATATAAATCTGTGGTGCAGCCTCATTTGGAATACTGTGTACAGTTCTGGGCACCGTTCCTCAAAAAAGATAGTATAGCATTTAAAAAGGTGCAGAAAAGGATAACTAACATAATTAAAGGGCTGGAACACCTCTGTTAAGAAAGGTTAAAGAGGTTAGGGCTTTTTAGCTTATAGAAACAATAATTGTGGGATGATGTGACAGAGGTTTACAAAATCATGCACGGGATAAGGTAAAGAAAGAAGTACTTTTCTCTCTTTCCCACAATATAAGAGCTCATGGGCACTCAATGAAATTAATGAGCACTAGCCGAAGAATAGATTCTTTTGAACTATGGTGCTGGAGAAGACTCTTGAGAGTCCCTTGGACTGCAAGAAGAACAAATCAGTCAATCCTAAAAGAAATCAACCCTGACTGTTCCCTGGAAGGCCAGATAATGAAACTGAAGCTCAAATACTTTGGCCACCAAATGAGAAGGAAGCACTCACTGGAGAAGACCCTGATGCTGGGAAAGATTGAAGGTCAAAGAAGACGGGGATGGCAAAGGATGAGATGGTTAGACAGTGTCATCGATGCAACGAACATGAAGTTGAGCCAACTTCAGAGGATGGCGGAAGACCGGAAGGCCTGGCGGGAGCTGGTCCATGGGGTCACAAAGAGTCGGACTCGACTGTGCGACTGAACAACAACAACAAGGCGTAGAACAGATAAAAGGAAGTATTTCTTCACCCAAAGAATATTTAACGTGGAATTCACTGCCACAGGAAGTGGTGGTGGCTACAAGCATAGACAGCTTTCAAGAGAGTATTGGATAAACTTATGGAGCAGAGGTATAGATGGAACACTCTGTGTGTATTCTTGGTGCTTGGGGGGCAACAGTGGAAGGGCTTCTGGAGTTCTGGCCCTGCTGGTGGACCTTCTGATGGCATCTGGGTTTTGACCACTGTGTGACTGAGTGTCGGATTGGATGGGCCATTGGGCTGATCCATCATGGCTTTTCTTATGTTCTTATGCACTTTCCTTCCTTGTTTGATATGCTTTGGTGGCTAAGGTCATGGACATCATACTACCTGAATGAACCTCCTCTGTGTTATGACAGTGAGACAATTAAGCTGATATGTGCATACAGACATCTTGCTGACTGGCTTATTCCTTCAAATAGTTTAAAATAGTATCTGACAAGAAGAGGGACCCGCGATACTTGCGGGGGGGTAGTATTCCTCCTGGCCTGCGGAAACAGGAGGATCTCAGGGCTGAGGAGGAAGCAGCCACAGGTAAGCTCCCCCCCCCCCCCGGTCCGGGAGAGGAGCCGCACAGGGCGCCTACACCCCGGGCCCTGCCGATCTCTCCCCCCCCAGCTCCGGTGGCAAGGCCCAAGCAGCTCCCATCCACCAGGCTGGCCAAGTCTTCTCCCGATCCTCCCCCTGCAACAGCCAGAGCATTCTCTGTGCATGCACAGGGAACACTCTTTTACTTTTGGGGGGATTTAAGTATCCCCCTTATAGTTTTTTTTAACTTTTCAGATTTTTCTGCACACCTGGGGACTGCTCCAAGTGTGTAGGAAAATCTCTCTGCCCCCCAAGTTCCCCCGATGTGCGGATTGAGATATTCGCATGAAGGGGGCAACTTGGCTATTAGATATATAGATTGTCAATATACCTTCCCAATGATACTAGTCTTTTGGTGTTAGTTTTCCATTAAGCACTGGTAGTAGCCTCCTGCCTTTCCACAGAGAACATCCAAGGACATTCCTTCTGGAAAGTTCATCTCCACCTGATCTGCTAACTTGTTCCCTTGCTTTGAAACACATGCCAAGAAGGATACATAGATTCGGCTCAACTATTTAGTGGCAGTGTGAGATTCAGTAGGCCATGAAACCAAGAAAGAAAGAATGCCCCATCCCCCCCCCCCATCCAGTTAAACCAGCAATTCTGTCATGGCAAATCAGATGCACTTTCAGCAGATCTTCTGTTACTGAAGTAATGTGCTAGTACTTGAAAGAAGACTACCTTTTGAGGGTACATCTGAAGTATGACCTTGGTTCAAAACTAGTATTCTGATGTTAAATCATTCTGGTAAACTGCTTTCGAAATACTCTTGCCTAGTCCATACATACTGAGGTAATAGGATAGACTTCTAGGTTGCAGGCGGGCAGAGGCATTTTTGAACTGTATAAAAAAAGTCTCCCTGCAAATGGAAACCCAGAGCACACAAAACAGGCTGGACCTTCATCCTGTTGTGGTCTTTTTAATTTACAGGGTTTTTAAAATATGAGAGAGCAGGGAAAAAATGGCATTCCTTCACCTGCAGTCTGAAGTGCTTTGTCCATTCAACTACACTGCCCTGCTTGCATAATTTGGGGTCTATGTGTCCCTTTTTTCCTTAGTTAAGTTTTCTGTTACTTCCAGATTAATCTCATTTAAGTAACAGCACCTTCTAGAGTGATTCTGGAATAGGGTGGTTAGCTATTCAGTTTTCCAGCAATCTACCCGGCTACATTTAGGGCTTCAAGCGTAGAGGGGGAAGAAGGTTCAGCTTGGTTATTTGTCTGGATCTGTATACCTACAACATAATTTTGCGTGAAGATTATTAAAAGCCACAGCAGCTGGTGACATTTTTCCACATAGGAATATAAAAATAGAAATAACTGCCAAATTTGTCTCTGTGTCTTTTTCTCTTTAAAAACAAGAAAAAGGAAGAAAGAAACCTGAGTGTTAAATTGTATCACTTCCTATAAACTCCAGGGTACAAAAAACCTGTATTAGTAAACTTCTTTTGCTGAATCCCTAATGAAATAATAACCTTGTGAACAACTAGGTAAGTGTTACTCTATCCTATGCATTATTCATAGGATGAAGCTGAAAACATTTTGTAGGTACTGTAACTTTTCAGCCTAAAATAATCATTTTACCTCTAGAAAAGCAGCTAAGCAATTTCACAAATTTCATTCATATGTATATGTTCCTCCAGGGCTGCATTATCCTTGTGTTTTCTGTTTGTTACCCTTTCACCTAAATGATTTATTTTCCCGCCGCAGCAGCTTGCTTTCTTATATTTGTGGTTTTCATTATTAAAATAATATATTGAGTGCTGCACTTGCTCTTGGCAAATAGACAAGAGTAACTTGTAGTATTACATTCTTGCAGTTGAGAAGTGTAAAATCTTTCAGCAAAGATTCATCCTCTTTAATAAACTCTAGCATAATGCTTTCGATTCACTCTGCACTCTTATAAAATTACATTGAACTTTGATAGTTTTACAATAGTGGTAGGACTATTCTCGACATTGGACCAAAGGGGATAAAGACCAAAACCCCACATATGCAGTTATAGAAAATAATTTCAGTTTTGTTGGTGTCTCATTCTTGGCTTCTGATTCATTTAAAACTTTACTACTGCACTTTGCTTTGGTGCTGTCATCTGTTATCTGGGGCGGTGTTTTTCTTTGATACAGTTTACAGGACTGTTGTTCACTGTTTATCTTGACAGAGTACTAAGGAGCCCTAACTTGAGTTCAGTATCCCCATTACATTAAGTGCAGAGAATGAATCTGAAGGTAAAGTTTGCTCTGTCGTGTTTATGGGCTTTGAAGGTAACTACTCAGTAATGGCTAGAGAGCTGAAGGATATGTTTGGTGCTAGGCTGTCCCTAGCAGGCTCCCACAGAAGCTCATGAGATCGACATGCTGGCCTATGGAGGCACTGTGGTTCATTCCACCTTATTTCCTTCATGTTAGTAACAGCTCTGCCTTCTGTGTTGCACAGCTGCCCAAGGATACAACATCAGGCAGCTTTCATACAGGATTCAAAAGGTGTTTTGCCAAATTTGAGTAATTAGTATGAGAAAACAACAGTCCATATTTATTTAGCCTGGCAAGCCACATAGTAGTAATAAATGTGCAAAACTTGCATAGTATAAAGTCATGCTTTTGGCATCACAGCCCAGTTGGAGCTGTAGATAAACACAAGACTTTTTCTTTCTCAAAGTTCTTCCACATTTGGATGTGGATACATTTCCGTGTGTTCCTCATGTCATAGTCATTAGGAGTTTTATGTTTTCTCTTTGCTTAGTTCATCACAATGAAGTTGTCCCACATGTTTGGAATATGACAAGCACAAACAAAATAAAAGACACACGTGCTGAGTTCAGAAGAATACAGTTCAATCACGAAAATTGTTTTTTAAACTAAGCTAATGCTTTGCAGCAAACTTAATAATAATTTGTCTTGTTGCAAGAGTGTAGAAGAGCAATGTCAATTTCTGAGCAGTTTCCTCATCCCATTACCTTTCCACCATCTGGTCATTGTAGTGTCACTAGCTACACTATCTTGGCCATTACAAAGCATAGCCTGTAAAAGGCTGCATCTGCTGGAAGCAGAAATGCCAGATAGGACTTGTGCTGATAATACTGTTTAGACAGAATAAATTGATGAACATATGCAAAATTTAAGCAGACATATTTAAAATTTTAAAAGTAGACCATATAAGAATGAGGATTGGTGACCTTCCTTAGGGGGAAAAAACTTTAGCCAAGGCAGTTGAAATAAAAAACACAGTATTGTGCATCTGGCTGTTCATTCTTGATGAATTTCCTGTAGCAAAATGACCACAATTTTCTTGAAATTTTATGGCTTTTGATAATGTAGGAAACTTGATTTCTCAAATGGTTTATTTTTTCTCTTCCAGATTTGGCATTAAAAAGAAACCAATATACATCAATGTTATAAGAGATCCTATAGAGCGACTGGTTTCTTACTACTACTTTCTGCGTTTTGGTGATGATTACAGGCCTGGACTCCGAAGACGAAAGCAAGGGGATAAAAAAGTAAAAGTACATCTTGATACTTTCTTAATTCGTTAGACTTTCACTATCTAGTTCATAATTAATGTGCAAACATGGGTACTTTCAAAGGCCAGTCTGGCCCATGACATTGTAAGTTGGGTAAAAGACTAGATGACAGTGGCTTAGGTCAGAAATCATGTGTAACTATGTCTCGTTTGTGAAACCAGGTGTAATGATTCCTTGTTTTTGTGTATGTGTGTCTCTTTAAAAGTTTGGTTGCATGGCTGTGGTAGATAGACTAGAGTGGTTGAGAGAGGCAAGTGTGGTATGATTGGTTGTTGACAGAGGGGGAGGGGTTTTGGAAGTTAATCTGGTTGGATGAGTATGTGAGTCAGTCAGGAGTTTGTTACATGTTGACAGTTGATGTACACAAGCAGTTCTGTGTTGAAGCAGTTAGAAGCTGACAGCTGAGGTTGTTCAGTGAGAAAGAGAAAGAGAGCTGAAAGCTAAGTGTATAGGGAAAAGTAAAGTAAAGTTTAAGTGAAGAAAAAGGAAAGTCTGAGTGTCATAACAAACTGGAGTGAAACAGTGAACATAAATGGCATTGAGATAAACAAATGTTACAAAGTTACATGAAAAGATCCCTGTCAGTGAGGGAGAAGATTGTGTGTGATACCAAAGCAATTGTTCATCATTTACACATTACTAGTTACATTGTACCACCCTCTTATTTAGTAGTTATTTCAATAAATCCTATTTTATCCAAGTTTATACCAGCTCTGAATGAAATACTTCCCAGGACCACATAGTTCCTCATAAGCCTTAAACTCGGTCTACGAAACTAGTAAGATATAAATTTAAAAGCATAAAGGTTTGGAAATCCTTAAAATTTCCTGGTGGCAGCAGAATCTACCCTGTTAAACAAAATAAAGAGAACTTTTAAAGTGAAACTAGTCCTCCCCAATAAGGAGGGCGTCACACCAGGGTTAAACTCTCAGATGGTCACTCAAATCGTGGTTTGCCTTGATAAATGCCTTCACTCTCTAGCCTGGGAAGGTGGCACCAGGGAACAAGTCAAGATTAAGCTGGAAAGTGTGCATTTATCTGTTTTAAGGAATTACAGTGAAGACTAACTGTGGTTGATAAACCAGCTTCAGATCTTGGCATCAGATCCTTCTTTGTGGATCTGAATTAACCATACTTAGTGGATTAACCATAGTTAGCCTGCAATTCAGACAATCATACTAACCATAAGTTTGTTTAAACCGTAGTTTCTTGTGATGTCTGAACTGAGCCAATGAATTGTCTCACATAGGGATGGGCACAAACCTTGTCATTAACTTAATATTGTGATTAACATTGCTTAGTTTATGGTTTGTGAACAAAGGGTCATGTGATCGCACCCGCAACGAACCTCCCACAGCCCTCCATGTTTTTTCCTGAGATTTGTGTTGGGGTTCGTGCAGCAGACATGCTGGCACCGATCAATCAATCAACAAAGCAACGGGGGAATGTACTTCAGGGTGAACTTGCTACCTGCACTTCACTTAGGCAGCATGGCTTGCAAAAGCCATTTAAAGGGCATGTTAAATGGCTTGCAAAAGCTATTTAAAGGCTGACTCTGAGTGTTCCCTTTAAATGGCTTTTGCAAGCCACACCACAGGCATTCAGCATTCATCTTCCCCTTTAAATAGACACATTCTGCTATGGACTTGTTGATCTTACAGTAGTCTTAAAGGACCAGTCCCCAACCTTTTTGACCTGTGGGCACCTTTGGAATTTGACCACACGGTGGTGGGTGCAACCACAAAATGACAGAGCCAGCCACAGAATGGCCACCAAAGGATGTGGCATTGCACACAAGCATATATACAGGGGACGTCCAAGTGCAGGGGACAGGAGGAATAATTTTTAAAAATACAGTGAAGTGATAGAGAAAATAAAACTGACACTGTGGTGTAGCAGCCACCAAAGCAATGTAATTTTAATCTGCACAGCCAATCAGACCTCCAGTGGCTAATCAGGAGCCCCGCTTGGCAGGAGCCCCATCTGGCCCCACCCACTCTCTATGAATACTTGGTGGGCACCAGGAAAGGTTTTGGAGCGCACTATGGGGCCCCTGTGCACCATGTTGGGAAACTCCACATTGGGGTACATGTCCTGGTTGCAAGTGTCATCTTTGAAGTTCAGCTCTGGCAACACTAACAAGTTGTCCAGCAAGTGGCTAGCTTTGTGTATAGGTCTTCACAGGAGCATTACTGTAGTGATTCAGTGTGGTAAAAACTTGTTGTCTGACAGCTTTTATAGAGAGAATATAAGTAACATTTAAAATTATTACTGTTAATAATAGGAATCTAAATACATAGTCCATGACTGGTCATTCCTTTGCTTTTTAGATGCAGGTGCCATGGCTAGGGGCAATCATGTGAATATTCATGGTGCCACAGAGCTCTGCTCTTGGTTGGCTGAGCATTACACACGACTGGAATAGTAGTAGAAGCAGCTTTATGAGTACAAGCAGCATGTAAACATATTCTGCATGTGTGTGGCCTTCATGTGACTGCTGTCTTGGTGTATGGCACCAACAAGTGCAAGCTGAATGAAACTGTTACTGCTAGATGTGGAGACGGTTGTGGGAATAAGCTATTGTGAAGCAATGTAAAGGTTAGTTTGGCAACATAGCCACATTTTAGGTCTTTGATATGTAAGATGGAAATTTATAGTTCACTCTAGAGTTTTGTCTTTGTTCCAGACCTTTGATGAATGTGTAGCAGCTGGAGGCACAGATTGTGCCCCTGAGAAACTCTGGCTTCAAATTCCATTCTTCTGTGGCCACAGCTCTGAATGCTGGTAAGAAGATGAAGTTGGCTTAAGTTGCTGATTAAATGCATTATCAGTATGAACTGTATTTAGCAGGACAGAATGTGTAGCAAAGGTACAAATTTTGGAGATAAACAGAATACTAGGTGAGCTGTATATACATGTTAATTAACAAGAATGTGAGGTTATCTTCCATACAAAAATGTTTGATAACAATATGAAACAGTAAAAGAGCCTTGCATCTTGTAGAGTTCTATCAATAGTTCCCTGACCAAGCAGTATACTTTTTTGAAACTAAAACACTGAAACTAATATCTTCATTAAAAGCTCCAAGTGTGAGTTTTTTCCTGATCAAAGTGCTAGCATTTGTATAAATGAAAACAAAAATTGTTCACTCTTACGCTTCTGCCAATTATAAATGTAAGTGTTGGCTGACACATCTGTGACCATGGAACAGTAACCTCTGTGAAAGAGTGCAGGAAAATGAACTTTAGAAGTTGATTTGTCATGTAGCTGAGCCTTCTTACTCATCAAAAGAAGAAAATATCTCACAACAGCAAGTGAACATGGGAGAATGTTTATCAAGATAATTCTGTCCTCAGCATGCCAGCTCCAAAGGCCACTTCATGCATGTCAATTCTCCTATGGTGTATTTCTTATTAGGAAAGAGATGTACGAACAAACTATGCACTTCAGCAATTTATTCATTCTAGTGCATAAGCAAGTGTTTGTGAAGTTTGGGGTATCATACGAGTGATTAACCATTGCAGCAACTTGTATAACTTTCTTGTTTATTTTCAGATATGCTAAAAATGTATGTATTCTGTAGCCGACACAACGGGTACAGAGCTGAAACAAGTGCCTTTCAGTTTCTTTTTTTAAAAAAACAAACAAAAACAACAACAAAACCCCACATGAGAAATGACACTTAGGAACACTTTTTGCTTTTACAGCAAAAGCTTTTCAAATTGCATACTTACACTGCTTGCAGGCATTAGTGTTATCAAGAAGTTAGATGGAAATCAGCCATAAATCTTTTGACATCCAACCTAAGCAATGAAGAGAATAAAAAGCAGGGAGCAAAGAAAAAAGTGAAGGAAATTAAAAATGTGTGTGGCTGAAACTTTGTTTTCTTGCCTTATAAAGATAACAGCTAAGCCATTCTTTTAGCCTGGTGTGAGAATATCTAAATGAAGGGAACCAAAATTCTTGGCAAACATCAAAACCTTGCTGTAATTACTTTTTATCGTTTTAGGAATGCGGGAAGCAGATGGGCTTTGGAACAAGCCAAATACAACTTGATTAATGAATATTTCCTAGTGGGAGTTACTGAAGAGCTTGAAGACTTTATTATGTTGCTGGAGGCAGCTTTACCCCGTTTCTTCAGGGGTGCAACAGAACTATATCGTACAGGTATTTTAAATGGCTGTAGAGCAGATCCTTTTGTTCACTTTACTCTTTGACATGATATTTTAGGGCACAAATGAGCAGTTTCCTCAGACTCTGGTCCAATTCTCCTTGTTCTTCTTGAATTCCAGAGGCTGATTGTGCATGTAAGTAGATGCAATGCTACTGGCCACTGCCAGCTTCCTGTTTTGGGCACACACATGCTTTACTTGTATGCGCTCCTTTGCTGAGTACAGGAATGCTCTTGTCTACCAGGTTCACGTCTCCTTGAAGATGAGTGAAGCTCTGTCCCTTTTGGGCTCCAACCTGCTTTACTGCTTTAGGAAGGTTCTGTGGCTCTTCAAGGTGCTGTCTGTGCAGTAGTGAGAGAATTGTGGTGTTAGGAAGAGACTGGGAGAGCTGAACAGTAAGGTCAAATCTGTCTTCAAGTCTAACCGCAAATCCTTTGCAAAGGTTCCCTTTCCTGCATTCTAAATTGATTTCTTACAGCAAATTTGAAAAATCGGTGGTAGGTGCTCCCTTCACAGGAACTCCTGGCCTTCTTGCCTTAAGATTACCGTTGTACAGAGACTTGATAGAGATGTGTGTTGTATGCAGCTCTGAAGGGCAGGCTTGCCTGTTGCAAGTGCCTGGGGGTGTACCATGCATTTCGTTATGCTCTGTGCTCTCACATATGACATCCTCCTGAGATTCTAGTTGGTGAATCCCATATCATCCAGTGTCAGGGGTTGAACTTTTCCTTCATCACAACAATTGATACATGCATAGTACATTATCCATAACAGGTTAAGTAAAGTGTACCAGTAGGATCACCCCTGTACTCAGGGAAAAACTTGCTCCTTCCAGCACCCCAGTGACCACTGAGAATCAGAATGCTTCAGTCTGCCAAGGCCAGCTGCTTCATCTGCCTTCATACCTCTGAAGGCCCATAGCACAGCAACTCTGCTGAAGCCGAGCAGGCATGGGTCTAGTCAGTTCATGTGTGAGAAAGTGTTGGGTATCAAGAGTACATTACCTTGAGTTCCATGACGGAAGTTAGGTGAGATAGAAATGTAGTACATTTTTCTATTCTGGATTGTGTTTCTTCGTTACAGTAGAGGGTGACAGAACGTTAGGAGCTGGCTTTGATATTAACAGAAGATGTATATTGCAGTACATACTGTACTGTAAGTGTGTTTATTGTAAGTATATATCATGTGGTTAATGGCATATACCTACAGTGGCCAAGATGACTAAAGAAGATAAAACTCTTAATGTGAAAGCTTGCTGGGAATTCTGTGAAACAAATTGCCTGCCCAATTATGATGTAGTCTGTATTTTATTAACTTTATTATCAATAGTACTGAATTTCCAAATAGGCATTAATCACGATTGAAGCAGATATCTTAAATGGATGTGATGTGAGGAAATACGGCTCCCTTATGCAAACACTTCCTCTTTATGCTTTTAATAATTAAGCCCTTTAAACAGTGAAAGGAATGTGCACTGAGAGACTCTACTAATGCAAAGGCATTCATGCTTAATGTCAGAGCTTCCAGTCTTTCATTCCCAGAGGCTTAATAAATCTTGGCCCAAGTTCTGTCATTTTATGTATCCATTTAGCAGCCCGCTGACTAGAGAATACACAAAAATCTTCTGGTCTGTGCCATGCACTTCAGGGAGTATTCAGACTGTAAGTCAGAGTGGATTTATGATTTGATGTTTTTCTTTTAGGAAAGAAGTCCCATCTTAGGAAGACGACAGAGAAGAAACTCCCCACAAAAGAAACCATTGCAAAGCTCCAGCAGTCTGAAATGTGGAAAATGGAGAATGAGTTCTATGACTTTGCACTAGAGCAATTTCAGTTCATCAGAGCACATGCAGTTCGAGAAAAAGATGGAGAATTGTATATTCTGGCACAAAACTTTTTCTATGAAAAGATCTACCCTAAATCGAACTAAGAGCAATGAGTACTGTTAGATTAGGGGACTAAACCTTTGGCCATGTCCTTGTTGCTTTCAGCCCCAATGTGTAGATTGCTGATACACCAATCCAGGCTCTTTAGTCTTGAGTTCAGTAGACTAAGTTATGGATTGTTCAAAGAAGATGGCTACCAACTAGGTATCTTGGCAGTCCAAAAGTATAAGCTTCGGTGCCCCTATGTTTTCAGGGGAAGTTACTACCCAATACCTGAGGAAGCTTACATATTCATTTACAGAAACTAACCATATATCTATTATAGCTGAAACTATAACAATGAAAGGATTCCTTTTAGTGCTCTTCTTGATTCTAGGACAGTTTATTTTACGGAACCTCCTGGGAAGAGGAAGAAGCTTGTCCCCTAGCTTCAACATGGAGATTTTGGTTGTATACACTTATGAATAATGTTAATAACTGGCTGACATCTGTGCTTCGTTCTTGTGAATCCATATCACGTGACATTCATTGGAATGTTCAGTCATGTCTTGCTGAGAGAGGCAACAGTTGAATGTGCCCATATATAGAGATGTGGGCTTTCATTTTAAGAAGCTAGGACTGGTCATCAGCGTGTGTGAAAATTTGAATTCCATAGTGAAATTGTCAAAAGGGCAAAATTATAGGCAGTATTTCTTTGCCACCCTCTGTACTTCCAGCTATTGTTGGGAAAACTCTCTAAAGCTGGCTTTTGCCTGCACATTAATATAAAACAAATAGTGAATTCTGTATAATTGTTCCATGGATTCTTTGTACTTTAAAAAGAACTACTGGTGAATCCATATTATGACTCAACTAGTGAGCTGTGGTATGGTTAGGATTTTCCTACTTAGATACTTTTACCTGTAGAATATTTTTACTAAGGTGCTTTATAACGTGTTTTAAAGCATTGCATTTGCAAAAGGAGTAAAATGCTGTAAATAATGCATATTTTATGTATTTGGACCAAAAGGTTACAACTAATAGTTTAAACTGTTTTTGCACCAATTTTGTTGTGTGTGAAGTAAAAGCATCCCATCTGCAGTTCAAATTCCAGTTTTGAATTGACTCTTGGGCATCACTGAAACACACTTCAATGACTTCAAAAACTTTAAATACAGTGGGTCTGCCCAGGAGCCCTCTTTCCAGAAAACTACTTAATCTGCATCCTTTTATCATGCTGAAAAGAGGAAAAGGAAAACGGAAGCATGTGGCCTGGCCAAGAGAGATACAAAGGAGTTGACTTGACATCTACATCTTCTTACAGCTGCCTTGCATTACTTCAGTAAACTTGCATTTGCCATTATTAGCACCTTATAGCACTCATTTACTGAGATCATTTGGTTAGTACCAGAACATTAAAGTTTGAAGAATATTCTAGAAACTCACAGTTCTAAAAATTCTCTAGTTGCACATGCTTTACCAGCAGTTTTTTAAACTGAGTATTAAAATTTTCAGTAAGGTTCAGCCTTTGAACATCACATTCTATTGGTTGGGAGTGTAATGTAAATATATTGATAGGGGAATACTTTACCAAAATTGTGTATCTGCTAAATGATCACAAAGAGATTGACTGTCGCCTATATACTGAATGTTTGATGCCAAAAACATAATCTTATTTTAAAAGGGTAATGGGACTGTTAAGCAAACTTTTAATTTACTGTATTTTTAATTTGCTTTAATTTTGGCTTTTTTTTTTTAGAGCACTGCCTTCCCCCTTTTTCAGTTGGCAATCATTTTTCACATTTTCTTCCTTTTACTACATTACTGTAAGTCAGAGTGTTTGTAGCCATGTTGGTCCAACTGAGTGATAAACAGAGGCATGAAATGAACGTTAAACTGACGGGCTAGTTAAAATATAGCAGGTTTATGAACCAGGGTGTTCAACCTCAGGTGTTGACGCACAACTGAAATCTTGACAGTCAGGACTGATGGATCTGTTAGTTCCATTCCTATAAGTAGGGAAGAATTTGAGGTACTTGCTGCCTCAGATATATGGGGCAGTGTTGCACAGAGTCAGCTAGCACCAATTCCACCCTCTCAGGCTGGAGACTGAAAGTATGAATGTAAAATTATTCTCCAGGCCAAGCTTGGGTCATCCAGTTCAGACCCATGGTACGTATTGTTCAATGGGGATTGATAACCCCTGGCAAAATGTTCACTGTGTGGATGTGCCTCAGAGCAAAGGGGGGAGTGTGAGTGTTACTTATCTATTTAAACTTTGCCTGTATGAGCAGCTTTAGAGGTTTCATGTTTCTCAGAATTAATGTAATAAATGGCAAAGCAGATAGTATGGATGATGATATAACAGCTAGAAAGGCACTCTTAAGTTTTCCAGGTGTCCATCTCGAACACATGCTCTGGCAGCTGTGTATAGATTGGCCCCGCTGTCATAACTCATGAATAGAATTTCTTGAGTTACATTGAGCCAACGTCACTAGGTACTACTATGGTTGGAAAAAATGAATTAGACCCAAAAACTCATGAGCAGAGCTTGTTGACTGCATCTTTGTCTGCCAGCCGCAGTGCTTTCCACATCTCACAAGCTGCTCCTGAGGGTCAGGACAGGAACTTCAAGAATAGCATGGGATGGATGAGGGGTTGCAGCTTGAGTGGGAACGCCACATAACTTCTTGCAAAGCAGAAGTGTCCCTTTAGATTCAAACAAGCATCTCATAAAATTCTGATTAGCTGTATGACGAGTTGTGGAACTGTTGAGAGGTTGCTGTAGTGTAAAAAGATAGTGGCAGAAATTAGAAAGAAACGTTTACAGTTCCCTCTGTAATGAATATGGAAAGTGATTGCTTTGAGGCAACTTATGCCTAGATCTTTACTTTACTATCCTTTCTGAAATGGACTGGGCTTTACCTGAGTTCCTGACTTGAAGCTGTTATAATCTACTTTGAAAGAGAACACTGAATAAAGGTGTTAATGTTTACAAAGTGAAATACAGGCATTTAAACACAAACACACTTGCAAGTTTACAAAAGTGACTGAAAATGTGACTTGTGTAATCTGCTCATTTTGACAGTATTTAAATGATTACCTAGGATTGTTCCATGTTGTACAGCAATGTGATGTTCAAGAAGAAGTGATAACATGGTAAAAGATTTCTAGCTTTTAACAGCCTCAGAAAAGCTTTGGAACTTTGGGTGCATTCTCTGATGCCATATTCAGATATCATAACAAACGCTCTACCAAACCCTTGCACAATGTATCTGAAAACTTCCAGGTTTTGTAAGCTCTGAATTAGTGTCCAGTTTACTGTGCTACCCAAAGGCAGGCACCTGGGCAATAAGAGTTTGTTTCCTCCCCATAAGTGTTCAAAACCAGGCTTAAATTGAGATTCTGAGTTTGGATGTCACAGCAAATTGGAACTAGTTTCAAGGCTTCCAAAATCAGGAAGCTTTAACTCACTGGTTTCCAAAGTGAGCAGTACCGCCCCCTGCGGGGCACTGGAACGATCCAAGTGGGCGGTAGGAGCCTTGGGTGCAAATTTGTCACTGCATCTTTTGTCCACTTTTTGAAGTTAGATTTCCAGGGGGGCGCTGAGTAATTATTTTTTTCCTGAAAAGGGGGCGGTAGGCCAAATAAGTTTGGGAACCTCTGCTTTAAATCATGCTCCACATGTGAGGGAGCACACAGGCATGAGAACGGACTGTTCTATCAGTCATAGGTAAGTCATACATCTGAATGTGTCCTATATCTCAGTAGCTGGAGAAAGGCTAGTCAGGGCTGAAGCGGCTGGTGTGCTATATAATTTCTTACGTCCTCCCACTCCCCAGCTTAAAACTGTTCTCTGCTTCACCAGTCTACTTACGTTGTTCCCTGAATCCTCCCTTTCAACCTTCACTTTACCAGAATCTTCCAAATACTCTAAACCCTTATTTCCTGAAATCTAAACATTAAAAAAGCCGGATTGTTCTGGATGATGTTTTTTCTTCAATTGTAACATTTATTAAATGTTGATACAAAGAAATCAAAGCCCTGGATATGCTCTTTGGAAAATAACTTTTTTAAAAGTTGACATGCAAAACATACTGTGTAAACACAAACTAATAAAATCTGAAATCATTTTAAAGGATATTGTTTGAGTAATGCAGAATACATCAAAATGCCGTAAGTCATTTTTTAAAGTAATGTTAACATCCTGGATTAATCTACTAGTGTACTTCAAAGGTGTATAGTAATAGTTTTGTAACTGTAACTTGCTGGTGAGATTAATGCTGTTCACAAGTCAATACTGGCTCCACAACTTCATTACTGACTGAAAAGTGATGCTGTTCAGGTACTCGAAACAAGTTGCAATGTTCCAGAATCTACATAGGTCAACAGTCTCTGAGGAAGGCCAATGTGTTAAAAAGGTAAAGGTAAAGGTTCCCTTGCTCGAAAGCCAGTCGAATCCGACTCTAGGGTTGCGGTGCTCATCTCCGTTTCAAAGCCGAAGAGCCAGCGCTGTCCGAAGACGTTTCCGTGGTCATGTGGCCAGCATGACTAAACACCGAGGCGCACGGAACGCTGTTACCTTCCCACCGAAGTGGTACCTATTTATCTACTTGCAATTTCTTGCTTTCGAACTGCTAGGTTGGCAGGAGCTGGAACTAGAGACAGGAGCTCACCCTGTCTTGCGGCACCCGGGTCTTGAACCGCTGAACTACTGACCTTCCACAGCCTGCAGTTCAGCGTCTTAACCACTTGAGCCACCGCTCACAAATTTATTAGTAATGATATTTCAATGCTACTGTTTAGCAGTTATGTTTAGACACCTTGAGCCATTGCGTAAATTCAAAAAGGCTAGCATTTACCATCCCTTGTTTAATAGAATGATATTGTTTGTATTTTGATGTTTTCTGTCTTTATAATTGCACAGTATATCTGAGGATGGACTTTTTGCATACTAGATAAGGTTTTTCATATTTGGTTGTATGTCATCAGTGAATTAAGAAAGAGTACTGGGGGGGTGGAGCCAAGGTGGATAAAATCAAAGACCCAAGGTCAGCAAATGAGTTTAGTTTATAGTTCTGGATCCAAGTTTCTTGTGTGTAGTACTATATGCTACATTGTTATGATTAAGTTTTTTTGGTCCCTGGAATTCAGAAACCAGGGGGATTTGTTTCATTTTGCTAATTCTGGTTTACCAGTTAGCTGTTAACCTGGATGAAATCTGTATTGGCTGTAGAATCAGTCTTCAGTTCTGATGACATGGAAATATTTAAGGCATGCATCAAAAATGCAGTTAGTGAGAGCATATGAGTAAGTGACCTTTTATACAAATTCTTAATTTTTAGTTTGGTAAGGTACTGATTCTCCTTTTCTGATATTTCATAAATTTAGTAGGTAGCATCCACATCCTAGTGTATCAGATGGTTTATATGTGAGGCATAAAGTTACAGGTCTATTGGCATTGCCCTGATCTAGTGAATTCTTGCATCAGAGAGAACAGCACGAACATAAGAGAAGCCAATGTTAGATCAGGCACATGGCACATCCAGTCCATCACACAGTGGCCAAAAGAGTGTCCACAAGTTTTTGTATTGTGAGATAGGGAGAAAAGTACTTCTTTCTCTACCTGCTCTTTCCCATGCATAATATTCTTGTAAACCTCTATCATGTCGCCCCTCAGTCATCTCCAAGGAGCCCCAAGGGCTTTAACCTTTCTTCATAGGGAAAGTGTTCCAACCCTTTCCCCATTCTAGTTGCCCTTTTCTGCACTTTTTCCAATGCTATAATATCCTTTCTGAGGTGTGGTGACCAGAATTGCACACAGTATTCCAAATGAGGACGCACCATCGATTTATATAGGGACATTAGGATACTGGCTGATTTGTTTTCAATTCCCTTCCTAATCCCAGCATAGCATTGGCCTTTTTATTGCAGCCGCACACTGTCTCAACATTTTCATTGAGTTATCTACTACGACTCCAAAATCTCTCTCGGTCAGTCTCCACCAGTTTGGACTCCATCAACATGTATTTATAGTTAGGATTTTTGCCCCAACGTGCATCACTTTGCACTTGGCCACACTGAACCCCATCTGCCAGGTTGACACCCACTTGCCCATCCTCGACAGATCTCTTTGGAGTGCCTCACAATCCTCCCTGGTTCTCACCATCCTGAACAATTTAGTGTCATCCGCAAATTTAGCCACTTCACTGCTTGCTCCCAACTACAAATCATTAATGAATGAGTCAAAAAGCATTGGACCCAGTACTGAGCCCTGCAGTACCCCACTGCTTACCACCTTCCACTGTGAAAATTGCCCATTTATACTCTCTGTTTCCTATTAATTAGCCAGTTTTTGATCCACAAAAGGACGTGTCCTTTTATCCCATGACTATTGAGCCTTTGATGAGGAACTTTACCAAAAGCTTTCTGGAAGCCAAGGTAAACAACATCTATTGGGTCCCCCTTGTCCACGTTTCTTCACCCCATCAAAGAACACTAACAGGTTAGTGAGACAAGATCTTCCCTTACAGAACCGATGCTGAGTCATCCTCCGTAGTTTTTGTTCATCAGTGTACCTACTAATTATTTCCTTAATAACAGTGTCCACCAACTTACCCAGTATTGACATCAGACTGACTGGCCTTTGATTTCCTGGATCTCCTCTGGAACCCTTTTTAAAGATGGGAGTGACATTAGTTACCTTCCAGTCCTCAGGAATGGAGACAGATTTTAATGAAAGATTACATATTTTTATCAGGAGATCCACAAGTTCACATTTGAGTTCTTTCAGAACTCTTGGATGTATGCCATCATGGTGATTTTTTAGTTTTTAAGTTGTCTGTTAGTCATAGGACCTCCTCTCTTGTCACCTCAATCTGACTCAGGTCTTTCAACACCCCTTCCGAAATCAGTGGTTCTGGAGTGGGCATGCACTTCTCATCCTCCACAGTGAAGACAGAAGCAATTTCTCAGCCATTCCCCTATCATCCTTCAGTACTCCATTTACCCCTTGGTCATCCAAGGGCCCCACTGCCTTCTTGGCTGGTTTCTTGCGTCTAATGTATTTGAAGAAAGTGTTATTGTTGGTCATTAACCTCCCTACCTTCCCTTTTGTTTGAATGGAGGACGCAGATTTTTGTACATGTATCTCTCTTGAAGGCAGTGGAAAACCTCATTCAGGAATTCCATATGTGGTTGTGAAATCTGGAGAAAAACATTGCAGCACTGGCATACATGTTCATTTGTCTACTCTGCAGCCAGATCTGAGTCAATCAGTTTTGGAACCACTAGATCATACATTGTGCATCTCAAAGGTGGCAGTCTCAGGGTGGCCAGGCTTCACAATGTCACGTTACAGTTTTTTTCAGTTGCGAGTTGTTGTTGTTGTTTTAAAGTATGGCAAATTTTGAGTTTTGGTACTTCTGGCAACAGCTGTATTACAGGTTTCAGCAGTCGGTTTACAAGTATAGAGCAGAAAGACACTATACATAAAGCCTTGGAATGTTAGGATGCAAAAGCTCCAAAAAGGGGGCATGTGCTTGTATATGGGCTGCTGTACGTATGAGTAATCTTAGATGGTCTAATGCTACTGCATTCCTGATCCTATGCATTTGCCTCTATTTAAAACCCGAAATTCTAGATAAAGCCCCACCAACTTCAATGGAACTTACTTCCAACTAAACATGCTGCTGAAGGAGGTTTAAGATTTGTAAAAAATGTATGAGGAAAGCTGTCTCTATGATGCCTAAGCTATGCTGAGAAGGCTGTGTGCTGACAAGCCTGTATCATGTGCACTGCCAGTTTAGCTCTTAAACATGAAGCATTTTGTGACTACTGGAGATCATGCTAGATAGAGTGAGTGTAATCAATGATCAGTTGCCTGGATATATCCTATTTTGAGCCCTTGCAGATCTGTAACCTTTTGCAGCACCTATTTATAAACCAGAACCCTTGTTGTAACAACTTTTACAACAGGTTTGCTATAAATCTGTTTAGACGCTTGTATTTCTGTCATAATTTTTGGAAGACAAAGCTGTAGCTTCTGTGTTGGAGTTAGACTGGTGAGCATTTCAAAACAGTATTGAATGTAACTTTGAGAACATGGATTGTGCCTCTTTTCCCCCCAAAATACACAGCTAAATAGTGCCTTTTCCCTTCACAATCCATGTTGAAGATGCTCACCCCTTTTCTCGGTTTCCCTTTTTCTTCAACATACTGATTCAGTTGTGCAATACTCTCCCAAATTTGAAACCATTTTGTCACACGTTTGAGAAATAATTGCTTCATTTTTCCTTTACTGAGAGCTTTTTGTTGCTGAAGTGTTTGAGTCAATTACCTGACACAAATTATATAAAAAATAAAATACCCATTGGGAAAGGGGAAAAGTCTGATGTGTTTCTTTTTTTAATGTCTTCTAAATCTTTGCAATGACTCTTTGTAATTTATGTGAATAAACAGCCAATTCAGTTGAAAGCAATAAATAGTTTAGCATTAGTATCCTTTTGACATAGTTTTGTAACTTTCATTTGTACTATTTATATGTAGCGCATCTATTGTGTAGGAGAAAGTTTTATGCTAGGTATAATAAAGGGGGTGGGGGTGAGTAAATGGTCTTAGAATCATAAAGTTGGAAGCGGCCATAAAGGCCATCTAGCCCAATCCCTGTTCAATGCAGGATCAGCCTAAAGCATGGCTAAAGGTATAGCTCAGGAGACTGAAAGGGGAGCCAATGAACTGCTGGCATGAGTTCAGCACAAACTGTCAAAGCAGTAAGGCAGAGACTACGTCAGAACTTAGCTAAACTGTGGGTCATAGCCAGTCGTATGATATGTTGAGCAAAGGGCAGGGCCTTAACAAGGTTTTCTGGAAAGTGACTTTGTTAAGGCCAGGATTATTGAGCCCAAGGAATTTGGTTTGGTTTTCAGCCTACTCAAGTATGTATCTGTACCCTGTTACATCCTGGCCTCCCTTGTTGGGAACTTACTGGAAATAGCGATGGAGCAGCTCCAGTTGATTCCACAAGAAGTGGTGGCAGCAGGTCCTGGTTGGGTCTATTTTCGCAGAGCAGTGAAACTCTGCAGGTTCCTTTGCTGGGGCATTCTGTTTATGAGTTGAAACATTTTTGAGGGAAAATGCCCAGTATGGGAAAGGAACCTTCTCTCTGAACTATTAAAACTCTGTGCTGCAGCTGCTATGGGAGAGTCAGCTGACTTAACTTTTAAGTGTTTGCTTTGATCTGTTAATGGGATCGTTCCTAAATATTTTAGTCATCAGTATTACTGGCTGGGCCAACTGTTGTATGGTGTTTCAGATGTACATCCATCAAGGAGACTCCTGAAGGTTAAAGCTACTGATATGGGGTGGGGGGTCTTTCTTTCTTATGAACTAAATATAGAAAGTGTCCTTAAACACACGCAACATAATCCGCACAGGTGCAGTACTTTAATTCAAATTATTTTGTATGCCTGAGAACCAAGCAGGTGAAAGTTTAGAGTTCTATTGCATGGCCAATAAACAAACGCTTCCTCCACAGCCACATTTTATCTATTCATTTTACCAAATTTATATCCCACTTTACTGCCCTTCCAAGGGCCCACAAGGCAGCTAAAAATTTAAAACTATTAAAAAGAGTGTTAAACTACGTACAAAGACATAAAAAGAGCAACTGAAACATTGGTCAGGAAGGAGGAATCACAGGGAATGCCAAGCAAAACAAAACAGTCTTCATCTGCTGGTGGAAGATGGCAACAGAAGGGGACAAATCAGTGTATTGGCGCCATGACTGAGAAGGCCCTCTCCCGAGTTGCCACCTGTCTAATCTCAGAAGGTGGGGGGCCCCTGAAGCAGGGCCTCCAAAGTCAACTGTGGTGGTCAGGTGGGTTCATAAGCAAGTAGGCAGTCTTTGATGTATGCTGTTCCTAAACCACAGAGGGCTTTGAAGGTCAAGACCAGCACCTTGAATTTTGCCTGGAAACAAATTGGAAGCCAGTGTAGATGGGCCAAGATTGGAGTGATATGGAACCTGTGACCCACTACAGTCAACATCCTGGCTGCAGCATTCTGTACCAAGATGTTTCTGAACATTTTTAAGGGCAGGCTATCCAGAGTGCTTGGCAGTAATCTGAACTAGATGTAACCAGGGCAAGTACCACAGTGGCCAGATCTGTTTTTGCTCAAGAAAGGCCACAGCTGACTAACCAGTCAAAACTGGGAAAACACACCGCAGCCATATCTGCCACCTGGTTACCCAGAAGTAGGCCTGGGTTCAAGAGCATCCCCAGACTATGGACCTGTTCCTTCAAGGAGAATGTGACCACTCCCTCTCTTAAGAAAGCACTAACTATCTCTTGAACCCAGTCAGCCAGCCTCCTGCAGAATTAAGTAACAAGGAAAGGCAAGGGTCATACAAACAGGAGGTAGGCCTCAAACTTCCAAGGTTTCTGTTGATGTCCTCAGACTAAATACATTGAAAAATATCCCAAACAATTGGACCAGTCAGCACCCTGGCACCGTCTGACCCTGTCATGGCTAACATAGAGTCCAAGTTGGAATGGATGAGAGAGATTTTATCTGCAAAGTGCAAAGCAAAATGGTCACAGTAAGTCCACTGGCCTACACTGCAGATGTAATGGAGGCGGAAAGTGTTGTTTCTTTGCTGCAATCACTGCCCCAGGGTATGCTTTAAAATGAGTTTTTGCCTGTGTCTTAAAATCTAGCTGAAGCATGGCTGGGTCAGATAATTATTGCTAAAAAGCATAAAGACTCGCTGATATGGAACACGTCAACATTCCAGGGTTTTTAAAAAACCGCATTTTATTGTGCTGTTCTATTTGTTTACTGAATAAATCTTTTAGAGGAGATGCTCCCTGGCAAATAATCTTTTGAATCTCCTCAAGTTCATTGGAGAGAAAACATTTGCCCATGGCTACATTTTTCTACATGTGTGTGTGTTTGGGGGTGTTGCATTTGAGCATAGCATAAGTTTCTTGGCTGTTTAATAACATACAAGAAGTGATATCCAGATGTTTTGTTCATGCTTAAGCCTCCTTCCTGCTGTGACCTCCCCCTGGGTTTCATTACCACATAGCACAGATGTGGTAACTCACAATATGAGCTAATTTAAAAAACAAATAATACTCTTTATTAAAAATAGTGCCTACAAAGAACACCTGTGGGTTCAAAACGAAAGCTTCAGGACCTTTCAACTTGTCATATAACCAACTGTAACCCCTTCAAAATGAAAGAGCTAGGCAAGAGTTCCTGCCAATTTTTATAAACAAAAGTTGTTTTAGATAGTGCCCTTTCAAGTTCACTTTATGTTTGAGCATCAAGCTGTTTATGCTCTCAACTGAATGTGATTGTTGGATAATGCATCTGTACTTTTTTAATTGGAATCCTGAAGTGAAATTGCTATTTCTACTTAAAGCAACAATGCTACTCTTGGAATTTGTACTAATTTAAATATACGTAGGATCTAAAAGCTGAACTTGATTGTAAATGACCATGTAAGAGGCTCAGAACAGCTTTGTTTACCAAGACCTTAATGTCCGTCTTCAGTCAGGGAACTACAAGAGGATTGACTTGGAAGAGTCTAGACCGTTGGAGAGTGCTCAGAAGGTCTGGTGTACGGCCCAGGCTCTCATCCTTCTCCAAGACAGCATGCTTATTACCAATAGCGTACTGGATCAAAAAGGTCTTCTTGACAGCCTTATGTATCCATGACTTCTGACATCAGAGGTTATTTGAATGAGCTGCCAGAGTCTGAACCCTTCTTATGCAGAACACAAACTGCCACTGTAGCTCTTATCTGTCTCCAACTGTGCCACTGTCATATTGTAATGAATAATGGTGGTCTTGCTGTAGAATATGATGGCATCTTTCACATAATGCTGGGTGCTGAGTAGCTTAGTTATCATACATGGCTTTTTTGGTTTTGCAGTTGACTCTGCCACAATACATTTTATAAGGACAATATTTAGCACTCATCCATTGAAAAATATTTAGCACTCATCCTTATAAAAATAATGGTAAGACTGAAAAACAGGCTGCATAAAAAGACTTTTTTTTTTAAAGTACCCGAGGGTACACTTTTATTATTCATCTTTAGACTTCATCTTTAGGGACCTAAGGAAGGATCTATGTTAGAATAATAACAAGAAAGGGCATCCGTGATACTCTGGGGGGG
>NW_015169777.1:2452718-2457850 GCF_001447785.1 Gekko japonicus
CCCCCCCGGTTTCCCCGATCTCCAATCCCTTCCCACCCAACAGCCAACCTACCTTTATCTGCCTGTCTGTCTTCTGCTTTCCATCTCCACCCCCCAGCCTCTATCTAGGAAAATTACAGCCTTTCTCCATCGTGAGGACCAAAGCAGCTTTCATTATTCCCTCCTTTTTATCTTCACAACAACCCTGTGAGGTTGGTTAGGCTGAAATGTGTAACTGGTCCAAAATCATGCAGTCAGCTTCCACTGCAAGATGGGGATCTGAACCTGGGCCTTGCAGACCCTACTTTGAAGCTCTAACTGCTGCACCTCACTGACTTTCATAGGGTGGCTGTTGATAAATGGTAGCAAGCAGCTGAGACTAGGTGAGTCATGCAAATCAGGGGGGACCTGGCAACCCTAGACTACTAGGACAAAGAAGAAAAAAGGGGGGAAAACTGAACCTAAACCTAGAATTCAGAACCTAAAAAGGTTAGTCAAGAATAGAAGAGGGCCAACTCTAAAAATCTAATTATGAAACATACAAAAATATACATGCATTTATTCAACATAAATTAAAATAACAAACAAGGGCCCATTCATACCTCATATACAAATATAAAAACATACAAGAGCCAATAAGATAGACTTAACGCGTTTCAGCCTTTACAGGCCTTCCTCAGTGGTCTAATACAGACAGAACATGTTGGCTGATATGCAAAAATACATACAATCATACATATACAAAATATGGAATAAAGACCAGAAACCAATTGTTCCAAAGTTTAACCACTGGGCAAAGAAAAGAAATACAAAAATACAAATTAAGCCTCCAGTGCAATCACATGTCCGGTAGTACTTCTCTCTGGTCAACTGAATATTTTTCTGAGATTGTACAGTCAAATGTTCCCAATAAAATGTTCCTTAGGTTAAAAGCCTAACCTTTTGCACAAACCTGGGAACCTTTTCAAACTGCCTTGACTTGGCCATTAGTGGTCAGAAAACCCATTCAGCTAGCCACTCATCACCTGGCTAATCCCATCATTGCTATTGTTAATCCAGACTCTGCCCCTCTGGAATCTCATTGGTCACACGTAGGTCTGGCTTCTCCTGATGCCACACCCCCTGGGACCCATGATTGGTCCAGGTAATCTTTTGTCTTCACCTGAGACAAGCCCCTCAAGACCTCCTATTGGTCTGTATTGTTTTCCAGTGCCTATATCTGTCAAGGCACATGGCCTCAGATTGTGTGTCTGCCCTGGATGCCAACTGGCAGTTCACCCCCAAACTATGTTTGGGCCACAATCCCTTCTCCATGGATTCTGCACATCTGGACAGGTAGTATAACCCATAACTGAACCCTCTATTTGCTATTAATCACCTCTGCTTTCTTAGTTCTGAATTGCTTTCTCCTTTTTGAATGCTTAGTGTGCTTATTTAAAAAGCTATTTTTATTTACTCTTCAAATTTGGAATCTTCCTACTGTACCAGACCTTGGTATACAGTTGGTGTGTGATCCCTGTACCCCTCTGGTCTCCCCTGTCACATAGCTAATTTCCCCCAACAATGAGGCAGGCCATTGGCAGTAACATACTGGTATCTAAGGCAGTACCATGGTACAGGACTTCGAAGTGTTTCTTTAGATCAACAGGTAACACACAGTGTTCCCTCTAAGCTGAGTTAGTGTGAGCTAGCTCACAGTTTCTTAGCCTCCAGCTCACACATTTTTGTTTTAGCTCAGGGAGGATGGCTCCAGAGCAAACTAATTCATGCATTAGTCAAATTGCTTGCTCACAGCTTTAAAGCCAGTAGCTCACAAAGTGGAATTTTTGCTCATAAGACTCCACAGCTTAGAGGGATCATTGGTAACACATAAGCTTTATTTCGTCTGAGAGAAATGTTCTCCATTACTTGTGCAATGAAATAGGTGGTAAGTAGGTTTGAACATTTTTGTTTTTGTATAAGCTTTGGCTTTATATAATTATGCGTAGTTAGCCTGTCTGGTTTCACTGCTTTGCTATGTTTTTTCTAGAAACTGTTATTGAACTCCATGTGAATTGGGTAGCTTTTCTATTGAAGTGCAATTTTCCACACATCATCTAGTAAGGTTTTGCACCAACTTTATTTTAAATTTTGTTGTACAATTACCTAAGATGTAAGTAATAATGTTCATATGTATTATGTATTATATCATGTATAAGCTTATAGATTTTTTGTCAGAAGAAGACGTTTGTCGAAACGGCATCGCGTTCCGGAGACCACCGTCCCGCCGTCGTTGTTATCTTCTAGCTTATGTAACTGGATTTACAATTTGAATGTATTAGTATCACTTTTGTAATTTTCATATTTATAACATTATTGCTATTGTTAAAGAAACATTGAGTGCACTTTACACAGTTCCTGTGGCTCTATCTTTTCATGTCTATGGACTGTGACCATATTTGTCTTTGTACATACTGATTTTGGGATTTATTATGGCGCAGATTAATACCAGGTTTGCTTTTTCAGAAATCGATAGAGATAGAATTTTTGGTAATGTACCCCGTTTAAGACATGCTACAGGAATGATCAACCCCACTAATTGGACTCAATTGGAATACCTATATAAAAAAGACATTCGCATGACCCTACATGTGTCCTCCCTTATGGAGTATTGTCAGTCTGACATCATCCCAAGAGGGCTGCAAATACAAAAGGGCCCCGCAATGTTTTTAGACAAAGAAGAGTTTAAAAATAAGTGGACATCAATATTGAACAAATGCTCCTATGACTTAATGTTGTTAATTATAGAACAAACCTCAGCTGAGGCAGAGTCTCTAAAAAGTGAGATAAAAATCATGGAGGATAAACTTAAAGGTGAAACACCATCTGAAACCTTTGAAAATCAATTTAAGGAAGTTAGGGAACCATTCATTTGATGCTGCAAAAGCTTAAGCTTAATCTTCCTCTGTTCGCTGGTTGGTTCTTGTTTTATTTTTTCTTCTTGTTCTTTTATTAATTTCTGTAAATGTAAGTACTTTTCTTGTTTTTGTTTTCTAGAGTTTGCTGATTCTTTTATCATCCATCCTCTTGCAAATGCTTTAAAGGCATCCCATACTATATTTATAGATATTTTCGGGTGTATGGTCTTTTCAAAAAAGAATTGAAATTCTTTCTTAAAGTTTTCTATAAATCTCTCATTTTTAAAAAATTGTTGTATTTAAAGTCCATCTATTTCTTTTGGGAGTATCTTGCAGCTCAAGCATAATCGGGTTATGGTCTGCAAATGTTGAGGGTTGAATTTCCGCTTCTAAAGTTTCATTGGCCATAGTAGCTGACATCCAACACATGTCTATTCTTGACCAAGAGTTGTGTCTTGAAGGGTTTCTTACTTTCCATGCATCTATACAGTTACATTCTTCTATTAGTTGGTAGAAGGCTGGAGGGAGTTCATTTCATCTTCTTTGTTTCTGATTTCACTTTGTAGTTTTTCTATCTTCTTTTCTGTCAGAAACTGCATTGAAACCCCCAATTATACAAATTTCTTGAAAATCTTGTTTGGAAATCAGGTCTTGTAATGTTTTATAAAAAAATTTCTTGGTGTTGGTTAAGAGCGTAGATATTTACCAATAAAGTCTTCTTAGTTTGTCTTTGCAGTTGAACCATTAAAATTCAGCCATCTTGTGAGGCATAAATCAACTCAGGTTAAAGATGTTCCTTTACATATGTCACTACACCCCTTTTCTTTTTTTGCTTGTCTGATGCCATAAAAGTTTTACCATTTTTTTAACTTGAATATGTTTTTGATAATCTTTTCTAATATGAGTCTCTTGAAGACGTATTATATCTAGATTATTTTTTTTAATTGATGAAAAATACGTCTTCTTTTTTGGGGTGAGTTCAATCCATTACCATTTATTGAAATGATCCTTATTTTTTTACTCATTTTGGTTCTGGGTTTGCTGGTCCTGAGTGTCTCTTGTATGTTTCCTTGTAACTACTGGAGTGGTCCGTGTACTTCCATGTTTCTTAGATTCTTTCTTGTTTGTGCCTGATGTACCTGAAGCTCCTTGAAGGGGATCCTCCTCTTCTTCTTCCTCGTTGTCTTCTGTCTCGGGATTTTTCTTTTCTAATAAAAGGTAATCTCCATGTGTCCTTAAAAAGTCTTCTGCCTTGAAAATCGATGTAATTCTGTGTCTCTTGCCTCTGTGGGTGAAGATTAGGCCATCCAGAAGAAGCCACCTATAGTTTATTCTGTTTTGCCTCAGTATTGTCGTGAGTTCCATATATTCTTTTTTCCCCTCTGACTCTCCTTTAATATCTCCTTTAATATTTTTATTTCTGTATTGTTGATTATGAAGGGTGTTTTATTTGAAGCTTTTAGGATTTCATCTCTAAAAATTCTTTTGTGGAATCTCACATGTACTTCTCTTGGCAATTGGTGTCTCCTGGCATATGGTGAATTCATTCTGAAGGCGATGTCTATCTCTTCCAATACTTTCTCTTCCTCTTCAGTTTCCATATGTTTCGCTAAGTTATGGGCCATTTTTTTCCTGATTTCTTTGTTTTGTTCTTCTGGTATGTTTTGAAAACTAGTATAAAGGCCGCTTTATCTACCTGAAGTCTAATTAGGTCTTGTTCCATAAGAAGTTGTTTTGCATCTGTTGCTTGTACTTTAGTCTCCAGTTCTTTTGTCTTCACATTCATTTTCTCAGTAGTTTTATTAAGGGCTGTGATTTTCTGAGTATTTTTTTTAAGTACCCGAGGGTACACTTTTATTATTATTTTCATTATATACTACAGACATACATACAAACAACACCCAACTACCCCAAACAACATATAACAAAAGACTTGTCATCTTGGTGCTTGAGGGGGCCAACAGTGGCTTCTAATGTCCTGGCCCCACTGGTGGACCACCTGATGGCACTGGTATTTCTGGCCACTGTGTGATACAGAGTGTTGGACTGGATAGGCCTTTGGCCTGATCCAACATTGGCATCTCTTATGTTCTTATCACTTCTTCTGCTTATTAAATTTCTAAATTCATTATCTGTTTTACTAAGCTTAATACAGGAATAGTTTGAAATAAGAACATCCATCTAGGTAAAATGTTCATTTTTATTGTAGCGATTCTTCCCATCATGGAAAGTTGCAGATTTTTCCAGTTGTCCAAG
>NW_015169777.1:2458323-2479187 GCF_001447785.1 Gekko japonicus
TTTTTTTCAGTATTCGCTCCATAAGACGCACACACTTCCCCCCACACACTTTTTTTGGGGGAGGAAGTGCATCTTATAGAGCAAAAAATACGGTATATATATAAAAGAAAGTGCCCTCACCGTAAAATCAACGTCCAGGCCAAACCGCTGGACCTAGAAACACAAAATTTGGGGAGAGCACTCCTACCATGACATAGATGCTCACTAAGAAGGGATTTTTAGAAATTCGACCCCTAAGCAATGTTCCCTCTAAGCTGTGGAGTCCTGTGAGCAAAAATTCTACTTGGTGAGCTACTGGCATTAAAGTTGTGAGCAAGCCATTTGGCTACTGCATACATTAGTTTGCTCTGGAGCCATCCTTCCTGAGCTAAGAAAAAAATGTGTGAGCCGGAGGCTAAAAAACTGTGAGCTAGCTCACACTAACTCAGCTTAGAGGGAACACTGCCCCTAAGGGGGTCAAAAGGGGTGAAATGTGCTTCCCCCATTGATTTTTATGTGGCTGCCAGGCTGGTGCCTCCTTGCACCCTCCACTCTGATTGGTCACATGCAGAGCTCAGTGTTCTGAGGTTAAAAAAAACAGTTACAGAGAGCGAATGACAGTTGAGGAAATCAGGAGTGGCTAACCACCTGTGAAGTGAAGCAGAGCTGCTGGCCCAGCCTCCCTATGGCTTCAAACATGCTCCCCCCTCCTACACCTGACAGGCAGTTGTCTGTCAGGTGCAGCAGCAGTTGCAGGGTGCTTAAAGCCATGAGGGAGTTACCGCCCCGGCAATACTGCCTTAGTGATCCTGCCAGCCCCGCCTCCACAGTAGCGTCTAATACTCCTCCACCCTCCCCCTCCTACGCTGCACAGGCAGCTGCCTGTCAGGTGTAGGAGAGGAGGTGGGATGCTTACAGCCACCGGGGAGGTTTGCTCAGCAGGATTGCCTTAGCCCTGCTGCTGGCCCAGCCTCCCTGATGCCTTTAAACATGATCCCCCCAACACCAGACAGGTGGGTGTCTGTCAGGTGTAGGAGCAGGACCAGGGTACTTTAATCCATCAGGGACACAGCCCCAGCATGATCACCTTAGTGGTGATGCTGGCCCAGCCTCTCTGATGGCTTCCAACACACTCCCCTCACCTCCTGCACCTAACAGGTGGTTGTCTGTCAGGTGTTGCAGCGGTTGCAGGGTGTTTAAAGCCACGAGGGAGCCCACCCCAGCAGTAATGCCTTAGTGATCCTGCTGGCCCTGCCCTCACAGTGGCTTCTAATACTCCTCCCCCTCCTACACTGGACAGGCAGCTGCCTGACAGGTGTAGGAGAGGAGGTGGGATGCTTACAGCCACCAGGGAGGTTTGCTCAGCACGATTGCCTTAGCCCTGCTGCTGGCCCAGTCTCCCTGATGCCTTTAAACATAATCCACCCAACACCAGACAGGCGGGTGTCTGTCAGGTGTAGGAGCAGGACCAGGGTACTTTAATCCATCAGGGACGCCACCCCAGCATGATCCCCTTAGTGATGCTGCTGGCCCACCCTCTCTGATGGCTTTCAACACACTCCCCCCACCTCCTACACCTAACAGGCGATTGTCTGTCAGGTGCAGCAGCGGTTGCAGGGTGCTTAATGCCATGAGGGAGCCCACCCCAGCAGTCTACAGAGAGGTCCTTCAGTAGAGGAAAAAGAAAAGTACGTATGTCTCACTTCGTTTTTTACACTACAATCTTCTCCATTAGAATTCCTACAACAAATGTTACATTTCAGAATTCACATCATCAGTATTATAACTGGATTTATGGAAGTTAAATATTGTAGTGAAGCACGGGTATCAGGCTAGTGAATATATCTAATCACCTTTTAAAGTTATCTATATTCATACATTAAGGCAAAGAGTTGTTTCAGTAGAATTTCATGCAATCAACAGGTGCTAGCTGGTTTGACTATTCACCTGTCATGAGCAGAGAGGCAGTTGTTTGTAAGGGAAAGGAGTTTGTAAGCCGTTCTGAGACTCCTTTGGGTAGTGAAGGGCGGGGTATAAATCCAATCTCCTCCTCCTCCACTTCTTCTTCTTCGTAGTTCAGGTTGCTCGCCAACAGCTCAAGACTACTGAATTATTTTCTACACATACAGATGGTGCATGTTAAACCCTTCACTGCCACCCTGCAGTGCTGTGAAACAGTCATGAACAAGGGTGCTGTTGTGGCATCGGATCACAATTGGGCATCAGACCACATTGATCTAGTTGTTTTTCCTCCTACCATTGCTTCCGTGACGCTTATGGTCCCCACCATGTTTTGTGTGACATTCAGGCTCAGTGCATTTCACTCTATGGTACTTTGATTGAAGATATTTTACTACTGGAGGGGAAAGGATCCTGTAACCAACTGATAACAAGAGCTGCTCATCCTTCCTTAGTGAAAGAAGAAGTTGAAATACTATATTGGTTATATGTCTGTCAGAGTTTGTTAATAGCCACATAGTAAAAAACTAGAGACCCCTCAAAAGTTCAACAAACTGGTCTGAAGTTGTCCCTAAAAAGTTTGAAGGTTATGAAGAGCTGTGTGGTGTTTGCTGATAGCTAATCCCTTAGGTTTCAGTAGATTTTTATAGCATGGTAGAAACCTGGCTGGCTAGAATACTGGTCCTCTGGGTTTCAGGCTTAATTATCAAACCTCCAATTAGGCTAGGAATGAAAATGCCATGAGCAGCATATTTCTGAGCACTGCAGCTAGTACATTTGACCCTCCCTTTGGACACAGAGCTTGGCACAGATGTGCAAACTGCTAAATCTGTCAAAGAGTGGTTTGTGTAGTGGTTCTGTTTCTACGTTGGGATAAGGAAATTTGTCCTGATTACAGATTTTGCTTGCCCACGCCTATCTAAAATACAAAGTTGTTGAGATATTTCCACATTTGTCAGCATTTCCTAACAATTACTTATTTTGGAATGTCATTATACACCGGTTTCATGTGGCCTATGACAGTCTTTTGTCTACAATTACCAGGCATCAGGATCATGGGCCATAATGCCTCCTTGCCATGTAAACATGGAATCATTGCCCTAAGGGGCATGATGTGGTTGTTCTTTGCTGTTCTGTTTTGATCATCAATATTTCTAACAGTCATCTGTTGCACATCAAAGCCCTTTGTATCATGTGATATATTCCTTAAAAAAAGAGCCTCTTAATACTTCTGGCAGATCCAGTACTTAATTTAAGAGATGAATGTAGCATAGCGGTTAAGAGAATTAGCAGTGATGTTTCAAATCCTATATTAGTCCTTGCCTAAGTGAGTTCCTCATTATCAGTCCTCTTTAGACACTGTTATCTATAGTGTGGGATTAATAACACTGACCTGCCTTACAGGTTGTTGTATGAGATGCGTGACTATAAAGATCCAGCTTTTCATGGAAACCAAACATCGCTGGTTTTGAACTCACTTTTTTGCCTAACAGGTTTTCTTTCAGGATTGTGTTTGTACCTTTGCTGTCCAGGCTCTTTGTATCTTCTGATAAGGTTTCCATCAGTCTTCACTTGGTATTGTGATTGGCTATCTTGAGATAACATTTGACCTCTGCTTTAGGCTTTTAAAACACCACTTCTAGTTTCACAAACTACAAAGCATTACAGAGCACCTTAAAAACTACCAAGTGAACTGTGGCATAGCGTGATCTCCCTTTGTTAGATGCATGAAGCATTACATTTCCATAAAATCATTTGGAGAGGGGGCAAAGTTTCCAGATGTAAATATGCCATTCAAGTGTTCAGGTAAAATGCTGCTTTTGCTCTAAGATACACTTAAAGATTTTTTAAATAAAGGGCAAATTGGGGTCAGCACATGAACACCATGTGCTAGGCTCCATTTACAAGGGAGGTGGAATGGGAAAAGGGGTTCCACAACACAAAGTGGTGGTGGGCGTCCTGCCCTGAGAGCAAATGGAGGACATGCTGGAGGTAAGCACAATGGGCTTTACAGAGTGTAAATAGAATTGTTCCACCCTATGCACATCTCCGGTGAGGGGACCACAGATGTCCCCCCCCCCAAGCATGGTGGGACGCTGAGATGGGATACGATGCAGCAGTGATGTGAACTGCACAAGCTAATTACCATAGCAAGATCACGCAAAATGTAGAAACTGCAAACACAAGCCCATTTTAATACAACTGGCTATCCTACGAATCCCCCTTTCAATTCTTCCATTGCTGAAAGATGAACAGAAGACCTTAAAACACCCTTCAGCTCTGTGTTCTTTGCAATCTGAAATGTAGAACCTTTGGTACGTTCCATTAGGATGGCTGTTACTTGAAGGAACAGGTCTAAATAGATCAAGATGGGTAGTCGTGATAGTCTGTGTGTAACAGTAGAAAAGAGCAAGAGTCCAACATTGCTTTAGACCAGTGATGGCGAAGCTTTTAGAGACTGAGTGCCCAAACTGCGACCCAAAACCCACTTATTTATCGCAAAGTGCCAACACGGCAATTTAACCTGAATATTGAGGTTTTACTTTAGAAAAAACAACTCATACATTAACTTAAGATGATCCAAACAAAGTAAGGAAAGCAATCCAAAATGCTTTCATTTACTTAAAATTATTTGGCAGAGAATTTGACACTTTAATGATGGTCTGGGCCTAGCTGGGACGATGGCACACGTGCCCACAGAGAGGGCTCTGAGTGCCACCTCTGGCACCCGTGCCATAAGTTCGCCACCACTGCCTTAGACTAACAAAATTTGTGGTAGTGTATGAGCTTTCGTGAGTCACTGAAGAAGTGAGCAGTGACTCACAAAAGCGCATACCCTGCCACAAATTTTGTTAGTCTTTAAGGTGCTACTGGACTCTTGCTAAGGTCTAACTAGATAATGCTCACACTTTACTTCAGTTCCTTGTTGTTTCTGAGAGCAAAGATTCTCCTCTGATGGTCCCATGAAAAGCTATTCAATCACCTGTTGGCAATCTTAACCATCTCATAAAATCTACAGTGTATCCTAATAGTATACTTTCAGGAGATGACTCTGTATCAAGCTACAGTTTGTTGTCATTTTTAGGCTTTTAACAAGCTGTGTGCACTCTAACTATCCTCATAAAACTTTGTTTGAACCCTTGAGTCTTGGTGTCTCCCAGCTTTTCCTCTCCTACCCCCACCCCCGAAGAAGCTTTTTCTCTTTTATATATTGAGAACAGTGACCTTCCTGTGTATGGTGTATTCCATCTGAGGCATTTGGGAGTAATGAACAACTGTCACAACAACGTTTCTCTGCTTACATGGATAGCGGAGATCTGTGGTTTTGTATCTTTGGTTTTACAGAACTGTCTTTCTTATTTTAGTTATCTAACTGTTTAATCTCCCAGATGAGAGCTCTAAACTAACACAGTGAAGTGGTACCTTTTGGAGAAGTGGTAGATCATTTGATGTGACTATTGTTCGCCACAATTCATGCACCGAACATGAACCAAACATGCCTTCTCTTCCCTCTGCACTGGAGCTTATTTTTATTTCTGTCTGAGCACTTATTCAGATAGGTCAATAAACTGACCCTCTGTTGGCGACATATCATAAGTGTCTCAAATGTAAATGAATAAATGAAACTTTTTCCTATTAAAATCCTTTATTGAAAGTACACCTTTAGATAATAGGTAAATGGAAGCTTTATAACCCATCATGTTGGTTTTTAAAAAAAAAAAAATATATTGCGCCTGGGAACATATAGAGGCAACATACGCAGGCCTTTCAACAGCCTTTGTTTCCTTACAGCAAAGGGCTCAAACTGAGGAAATGCTGGTAGTTCTGTGAATGAAGGTGCCAGCATTTTGTCTCTTTAAAAACTAGGGTGATGAGAGCTCTGAATTGTGTAAGGACCCCACAGTGCAAGGAGAGAGGGGTTTAGCCCTTCCTCCCATGGCATTGAAATAGTGTCAGGGAACTGCTATCTGCCCATTGGAGGAAACAGACAGGTATCCCATTTCAGAGCCTGTATGCTAGCCCAGTGGAGCAGTGAGTCCCTTGGGCTATTTCACAATGGAAAATTGTGGATAAGTCTTCCTCTTGTCACAGTCCTGATCTGAATCAGGCCTCTTTATGCCTGATTTGGAATATGGAGTAGCACTTCCAGGTCAGAAAGCATGGCTTCTAGCTAGGGTTGTCAGACATCCCCCCCCCCAGTGGAGGCAGGAGTCCTGTTCCGACAGGCCCTGCCCTCCCAGCTGCTGATCAGCTAGCCAGTGGAGGACTTACCTGGAGAAAGAGAAAGACCCAGGCCTCTGGCCAGGGTCACATACGAAATGACATCACAGCAGTGATGTCTTGGCAATACTCTGGTAATTGGGCAAAACCTCTATAGTACCATAGAGTTTTTGCCCATACACCAGACCATCACCTGGACATCATTGGTATGATGATGTCACTTCATGTGCAATGCCAGCCAGAGGCCTGGGTCTTTCTCTTTCTCCAGGTAAGTTCCCCTCATCCCCCAACGATTGCCAGGAGGGACCTGGCAACTCTATTTCTGGTAGCCTTGAGCTATATTGCTCATTTTAGATAGAATCATAGAATCATGGAGTTGGAAGGTACCTCCAGGGTCATCTAGTCCAACCCCCTGCACAATGCAAGAAATTCACAAATACCTCCCCCTCCACACCCGCAGTGACCACTGTCCCACACCCAGAAGATGACAAAAAGCCTCCAGGATCCCTAGCCAAACCAGCCTGGAGAAAAATTGCTTCCTGACCCCAAAGTGGCAATCAGCATTTCCCTGGATGTGTAAGAAAGGGCCACAAGAACTAAACACTGAGGCAACCCTTCCTGCTCTCCCTCTCATGATCTGCCTAAGTTCACAGAATCGGCATTGCTGTCAGACGGACATTCAGCCTCTGTTTGAAAACCTCCAAAGGAGAGTCCACCACCTCCCGAGGAAGCCTGTTCCACTGAGGAACCACTCTAACTGTCAGGAAGTTCTTCCTAATGTTTAGCCGAAAACTCTTCTGATTTAATTTCAATCCATTGGTTCTTGTCCAATCTTCTGGGGCAACAGAAAACAACTCTATATCATTCTCCATATGACAGCCCTTCAAGTATTTGAAGATGGTTAACAGGAAGCGCAAAGACCCAGCGGCGCAGGCACGGCGGAGCCTGAGGGACGGAGCGGGAGCCACGCTGTGGTCGGCGCAACGAATGGCTCATCGACTCCAGAAGACCACCGAGAAGTCTGAAGAAAGATAATAAACTATGTAAGCCACTCAGAGACCCCGTGGGAGGGGTTCGAGCGGGATATAAGCTGAATGTAAAATAAAATAAATCTCCTCTCAGTCGTCTCCTCTCCAGGATAAACATACTCAGCTCCTTCAACCTTTCTTCATGGGACTTGGTCTCCAGACCCCTTACCATCTTCGTTGCTCTCTTCTGGACAAGTTCCACCTTGTATATATTCTTCTCAAATTGTGGTGCCCAAAACTGAACACAGTTCTCTAGGTGAGGTCTAGGCAGAGCAGAGTAAAATGGTATCATCACTTCACGTGATCTGGACACTATACTTCTGTTTATACAACCCAAAAATCACATTTGCCTTTTTAGCAACCGCATCACACTGCTGACTCATGTTCAGTGTATGGTCTACTAAGACCTGTAGATCCTTTTTGCACATACTACTGTCAAGACACGTCTCCCCCAACCTAAATGCAGAACTTTACATTTATCCCCTTTGAAATTTATTTTATTTGTTTTAGCCCAGTTTCCCAGCCTGTCAAGATCATCCTGTATCCTGACTCTGTCATCTACCATATTTGTTACCCCTCCCAATTTAGTATCATCTGCAAATTTAATAAGCATTGCCTCTATTCCTTTATCCAAATCATTGATAAAGATGTTGAACAAAACAGGTCCCAGGACAATATTATGTGGAACCTTATCAAAAGTCTTACTGAAATCAAGATAAACTATGTCTACAGCATTCCCCTGATCCAGCAAGGTAGTAACTTTCTCAAAAAAAGAGATAAGGTTAGTCTGACATGACTTGTCCTTGAGAAACCCATGCTGGCTCTTAATAATTACAGCCATCCTTTCTAAGTGCTCAAAGACTGTCTGTTTTATGATTTGTTCTAAAACTTTCCCAACCTTGTACATGGTAGTGATCGTTGGAAACTGTACCACAGTTGGTACCACAGCTGGATCATGCCGTGAGCTAAGGGTGTTTGCACTAACAGCATTATCACCATTTTTGTTGTAAAGGTTTCTCTTTTGAGATGCAAGAAACAGAGAAGAGTAGAGAAGGGGATGAAAAAATAAACTGGAAAAAACAGACATATAAACTAAATGTTAAACAGTGGGTTCCATGTTGCACATTAGAGCTAAAAGCGGATCTGAAAGTGTTTAAGATTAAATGGTTGCATGCTGTGGCAGTGGTAACATTTTTTTGTGGGAGACAGGAGGGAAATGACATAAAATACCAAGATAAATTGTGTGTTCTTACATTTCCATTCTTTCTTCACTAAGTAGTTGGTCATTCTAGGCTCTTTGGCATTAGCTGGCTAGGAAAGAGGGGGTGTTATGAAGGGACAATTTACCTGAGGTGAGCTAGGTAAGGGCTATTTATGAGTGCTTTGTGATCCAGAACACCATCATTTCCTGACTACAGAGCAGTAATGGCATGGCCTGGTGTTGGAGGGTGTACAATAGGCCTGCATGGCTTGCAATTTACTAAGTTGAACATCTACGGCAGGCAACCCTGCGTTGGGAAATTCCTAGAGATTTGGGGATGGAGCCTGAGGAGGGTAGAATTTGGAGAAGGGAGGGACCTCAACAGGATATAATACCACAGAGTCTATCCTGGAAAGCAGCCATTTTCTCTAGGGGACTTTTGTTTACTTACAGCAGAGGGCTCCAATATATGAGATGCTGGAAGTAGACTGTAGTCTGGAGATAAACTATAATTCTGGGAGAGCACCAGGCTCCACCTGAAGGTTTGCAACCCTAAGTAGGGATGGGCACAAACCGAATCACAAAGCAAACGGAGATGGTGACATAAAAAGCAACAAGATTATGTACTTGGTCTTTGAAGTGGGCCACAGGCCAGGCTATTGGCAAAACTCAACTGGTAGCTTTTCCTGGACTCTACCATATCAGTCATGAGAAGGGGATTGTCAATTTGAATTCTGCCCCTAAATCACTCCCTATGCCTACAAAACTAGTCTTTCAGAGAGAAGGTTTTGCCTAGTATTTTCCCTGACATCCTATTTTTTCCTATGCAGATTCAATCATACACATGCTCCCTGACTTGGAGTGGTACAATTCCATTTGTTTCGGATGACCATTTTAAATGGATCTACAGGTTTTGAGTTTTTCCATTCCTCCTCCTTTTCAGGGGACTGCAACTATGATGCAAAGTGGGGACTAATTAGCAATAGACAATTTGTATATTTTACCTTGAGTACTAATGCCTACGGGCCTCCCCTTTAATCTTCTGCTTGACGGATCTTATGTTAAGGCCGATAAAACCAACTGCCTTACTTCAGCTCTTATCTAGCATTGAGCAATTATCAAGAGGCAATTATCTAACTGCAAGCCCAGCAACCATGAAAGATAAGGGGAGACAAACACATAGCTCTTGCGATTGCTTCTCTGTTTCACCTCCTCGTAGAACTTTTTTTGAAAAAAAAGTTATTTTGCAATAAAAACTAAAATGTCTATTTTTTTTCTTTTTGTACATCCACACGGCAGTTGAAAAGGCATCTTGACACTGGCAAAAGAGTGACAATTTCCAGACTAGAGAACGCTGGCCTGATCAATTTTACTGGTTTCTGAACCAACTGTGGATAATTTTGCACTTTAGCCACTAGGTGGTGGAAGAGGAATTCGCACCTTACACAGCAAAACTAGAAGCCCTTCAGAAGGCATCCTAACTCCTGCAAACATCTCCCAGCTTCACTGGGGAAGGATGCGCCTGATTTGCTGTCAACTTTCCCTTTTTATAAGGGGTTAAGAGATTCTTGGTGCTAATGTTTAACATTGGTTCAGTTTCACAGGAAACCGGCAGGCTGAATTTGGAGTTGTTAACTGAGCAGATTGTAATTTCAAACTGTGTTCTTTTAAATAGCATTACATACATCCAAGAGTGAAATTAGAAGGGTATTTTCTCTGGGAGAGGGGGCACCCTTGAAGTGTGACTGGAAGAATCACATTCACAGAAATGCTACTCGTGTACATTTCATTGTCCAACTGCTGTGTGTAACAGTTTGAGGAAATGTTTTAGCTTTTTGCCTTACAGGAGTATCCTCTGAATCCCCCTATATAAGGATAAAGCAGAGGAGAGGAGAGAATGATGTAAGCTACTTCAGGTTCCCAGTGGGTGAAAGGCAGGATATAAATGAAGTAAACAAATAAATGTTACCTTCATATTTCCTTAGTTCTGACCTTTGGATTCCAGCCCAAAGAAAAAACTGTTTTTTCTTTACCCCTCTTCTGGAAGGCATCACTTCTTCTAAGGGAAACATGACACTTTCTACAAACAAGGTGTGTGTACACTTGGAACAAACCAAGCCTGCAACAAAAAATCACTTTCTGAATTAAACAAGACACCCACACACACACCCACTCAGTCTGATAGGCCTCAGCATGCTTTAGGAGGCATGGAATGTTGAGGGCAGTTGAAGTTGATGACACTCAGGTCTCTTTGGTCCCAATCAGATGTGTCTTTAGATCCACGCCAGGCATGAGTGCCTGGCGGATTTAAAGGTAGTGACCATACAGCAACGTCTGGGAAATGTGCCTCTTCAGTGATCATCCTGTTTTGCTGCTCTTAGGAGCCATACTTAAAAGATACTAGTTAAAGTCTGGAGTTTTTGCCTCCTGATGGGCCAATTGCAGACTTTTCCCCGTCTGATCATTCCAGCGCGCAATCCTCCCATCGGGGTGGTTTGATGTCAGACCATCGTGAGCGGGCGCCATTTTAAAAAAATTCTTAGCAATATGCACATAAACGTGTAAAGGCACAACAGCCACAGAGCTCCACTCAAATGTTCTGGACAATTTCATGTTTCTAAACGGCCCATGAATTTTATGAACTGCATTAATTAAAAAGGTACCTAGAGGGAGGTACCACTGCTGGTGCTTTAACCATTCAACTCCGCGCATGCGTGGAAAAACAAGTACACGTTGAGGCACAGTAAAATCAAGAAAGCATCCTCATTTGATCTCAACAATTATAACAAGTCAAAGGCCTTGGTATATGCATACAGAGGGCTTTAGAGGTACAAGCCAGAACCTTGAGTTGTTCCCCTAGATACACTATGTATTGTTTTGTAGCTGTAAAATATAAAAATCAATATTTCTGGCCAACAGGGAATGCTCAATCTCGTGTTAAAGTTTCTGCAGTACTTCACAGAGTACATACCTAGTCACCAGATCACCACGGAAACAGCGTGTTCATAACACTTGCTGTCCTCCTATGATTAGCTGCTCCCTCACTTAGTACACTTTTGTTTTTGTCAACCAAATGCTGGAGAATGTGTTAATACCTCTTTAGTATCAAGTGAATGTAAATTCTCCCAAAGTAAGTTTCATATGGTCAGCCTGAAAATCCCAGAGCAGCAATTAATTGTTGTGCTGTGTGTGGATGTTAATGATTTCATAGGGCCCAAATAATCTAGTCATGTTAAATATTAAAAATCTGCTCAGCTTCTGAAAGGACTCCAGCCCTGAGCCTGTGCCAGAAGAACAAGTCTTAAAAGGTTGCCCTCCCTTATAAAATGAATAGCCCACTAGGTGCTCCGTATTGATTAGCTGGGCATTTAAAGTGCTGTGTTTTATCTTGCTGAACACTTAGCAAATTTGTCATGATGGTATTTAACAGGGCAACTGCTCATTACTTATTTTCCCAAACCTTTCTGGCGTATTGCTTGGCACCTTATCACACCTTGGGCAAGCTGCCGTTACAGTATGAAGGAACGATAATGCCCTTTCTGCTTAAATAAGCGTGACAGAATAACATCTCTATTCAGCAAAAGGCACCAGTGAAAGGGATGCCCTGGTGCCAAGTGCAATACACTTTTGAGACGGAGGAAGAGAGAAGAGTTGAATCGGATTCAAGCAAACTTGGAAGGCCCCCCTTTGCTGTTTAAATGGGCATGGAGTTTCTTCATATTTCCATTGTTTGGTTTTGTGGCTCACAAAATGGTATCAAATTCTCCTTGGAGAAAGGGTGGGAGGTTTTCCATGTAGGGTTATTGTGAGGCCCAGCTGCTGTGATGACTTGTCACTCGCTGAGGCCTGCCCAATGGACAGCTGGCATTTAGGCACTTTCCTCCCCACAGTTTTAAAAGGTGGTAATAATGAGAGTCACACAGGAGGTGCATATTAAACAATATTTTGGGGATGAATCATGCCTACTTATTTTCCTCTGCTCTGTGTCCCTCCCACTCTTTATGTCTCAGTTACCTTGAGTCACATCAGATGTAATGTATCCAGTCCTGACAAGTCCAGACAAGTCCAGAGACAAACGTTGAGCTTCGCTCCAAGAGACAATGGACTATGCGGATCCTAGCCCGCTCCAATCAGGGGCCTAGGTTCCTGGCCGAGAGCCAATGGGACTCTCGGCCACTGTAAATAACCTATTGGGAAGTGGGGGGGGTGTTTTGGGTGGCGGTTTCTCGGGGAATATAAGCCGGCCTGTGAGCCGGCCAAAGCTGTCTTGTTCCTGATCGAATAAAGTACGCTTTGCTGAAATCACTCTCCATCTGCGTACTTTTCATCAGAGTTTCTGTTCCCTCAGTTCATATCTCTGTACTACTGAATTTTTCTTCCTGCCTGCTTTGTAACTCTCTTGCATGGTTCCACTCCAATCGATACAGCTGAGACCCTTCCATAGAGCAGAAGATCAGTTCTCCCCTGTGACTCTGAGTACAGGGGCATTTCAACTGCTCTGGCACTGGGGAAAAGGATCAATGAATGTGTTGGGACATGGGCATAAAGCATTCTCTTTAACGGTCTGCATTGGATTATTAAATGGACAAAACCTGAACCCCAAATCACTGATAGAAGTACTTCAAGCAACAAATCTTCAGGAGATGAACAACTTGGCAAGCCCACCCACTCCTCAGAACTCCTCTCCAGAATTCCCAGAGACTTAATAAGGTTGATTCCATCTTCCCCCCTTTCCCCCCTTTAACTGACATTCAGCTACTCTTAATATTTCATGCTCTTGTGGTCTATTTACTCCTTATCAGCCCAGGGTTTGTTTTTCTGTGAACCATTTGCAGTCATATTTTTCTGCATACCTTGGAATTGCCCCAAGTATGCAGAAATCTTGACTCTGTGTCTGGGTGGCCAGGTTTTGCTGCATTTGTTATCATAATTGGGTCCAGCCATTTTACTATTAGATAAGTAAAGCTGGAGGGCTGTTATCCTCCACAGGGGAAAAAAAGACTAGCAGCCATTTTTTTGTTAAGTAAAATAAAGATAAAACTATACCTGAAAGAAGGAGCAGAGAGAATCCATACTAGGGTTGCCAACCACCAGGTGGGGCCTGGGGATCTCCCACTTTTACAACTGATCTCCAGCTGACAGAGATCAGCTCCCCTGGAGAAAATGGCTGCTTTGAAGGGTGGACTCTGAGGCATGGTACCATGCCGAGGCCCCTCCCCTCCCCAAACCACGCCCTCTCCCGGATCCACCCCCAAAGTCTCCAGGTATTTTCCAATCCAGACCTGGCAACCCTAATCCATACCCCTGGCTTTGTGGGCTGTTTCCTTCAGCATTGTTATATTCCATTCCTACTCACTTCTGGTATTGGGGCCAGGTTGGGAGAAAAAAAATGATTCAAGCAAGGTGAGCTGTGGGGTGTGGGAAAGGGGCCTGGTTTAGCTTCCCAGGCCCTGCAGGACTTATTACAGTTTCACAGGGCCTGTAAAACAGAGATGCTCCACCAGGCCTATGGTTGAGGTGGCGGAGCTCTACCAGGATGGGCCTCCCCAGCACATTTCCAGCACATTTCCAGCGCATCTTCATTTTATATGATATCTTCTCATCTGCCCACCTCCCACAAACACTGGTTTACCATCTGTTACACACATATATGGAGCGGCCTCAGAAATAGCTGTTTTGGTGCCACAAATGACGTTAAATGATTTTGTACCTTAATTTTAATAATCTATTGAGATTGCTGAGTGTTTTATTGAAATTTATTATGTTTGCATTATATAGGGTTTCCAAATGGGCCCGGGGGGCGGGGAATCCCCCGCTTCGGAGGCCCAATTTCCACTGTGGCGGAATTGGGCCCCGGGGGAACCCTGCCCCCGAAGCTGCATCACCGGAAGTGACGTGCGACGTTGCTGACGTTGGGGGCGTGGCCGAGCTCGTGGGGGGGGGGAAGACTGTTATGTATTGAGCCTGAACTGCCCTTGCAAAAGGACTGAGCTTGGGATGCATAACAATAGATTGCAAGGATCCTAGAACGGACCAGTAGGAAGACAAGGATCCTAGAGTAAACCAATTGGGAAACAATAGAGGGTAAATAGCCTATCGTTGGGAGTGGGGTGTTTTTGGGTGTAACCCTTTTCAGTCATAAATACCTGGCTTTGGCCAGGGATTGCAGTCTTCTTTTTTCTCTTGCTGAATCACTAATAAACTATGAGCTGATCACTTCTATGCATCTGAACCCAGTATATTTCAAAGACCTATAATGCTGTACTTTTACACAGACAGACAGACAGATAGACATGGAAATTCTATTATTATTCAATGTCTCTGGCCACCTTCTTGGGTTGTGCTGTGATCTGCAAGCCAGAATTCTGCCCCCAAAAAGCTTCAAGTCTGCATGTTTACTTGGGTTTTGCTGGCTGGGTGCCGTAACAATAAAATTCATTCATTCATTCATGTTTACTTGGGTGTGAGCCCCATTAAACTCAGACTCGCTGAGGTGGGATCCAGAGTTCTCCCAGAATTTCTATGGATCTCCAGCCTATAGAGATCAGTTCCCTTGGAGGAAATGGCAGGTTTGTAGGTTGCAGTGTCACATCCCTGCTGAGCTACCTCCCCTCCTCAAACTCTGCCCTTCCCATAGGGTTGCCAGAGCAGAGTTGCCAGCTCTGGGTTGGGAAATACCTGGAGGTTTTGGGAGTGGAGCCTGGGGAGGGTGGGGTTTGAAGAAGGGAGGGGCCTCAGCAGTGTATAATGCCATACAAGCCATACTCCAAAGCAACCATTTTCTCCAGGGGAACTGATCTTAGTTGTCTGGAGATCAATTACAATAGTGGGAGATCTCCAAGTGCCATGTGGAGGTTGGCAACCCTTCCTTCCCAAGCACCCCCCCCCCAAATAACTAGGAATTTCCCAACTTGAAGCTGGCAACCCCAATAAACAAGCATAACTTCAAGGTGTACCTCTAGGGCTGCCAACGTCCAGGTGGTGACTGAAGATCTCCTGAGATTACAACTGATCTCCAGGCAACAGGAATCAGTTCACCTGGAGAAAATGGCCACTTTGACAATGGCATCACATCCCTTTGAAGTCCCTCCCCTCTCAAACCTCACCCTCTTCACACTCCCCCCCGCAAATCTCCAGCTATTTCCCATTCTAGAACTAACAATCCTATACCTCCCATTAAAATCAGGAGACCAGTTACCATGAATTTTTTTTTTTTAGTTTGACTTGAGATCCATGATTAGGCACTCTCCATTTATTTTTAATAACCAATAGAAGCTGCAGTGGGCTGATCTGAAGATAATCTGTGCGACTGGGGGAGTTTTCTTAAATTTCCCACCCCTATTTGCCCTACAGGGAAAAACATGCAGATACTGATAGCAGATAATATTTCTGGAGAGACCATGTGGCAATTTGCATTGGGAGAGCCATATGAAAGTATCAGTCCTCTCCTCCCCAAACTTCACACACTCAGTCTGCATCATGCCCCTGTCTGGCTACATTTAAGGACCCCAGAATCAGTGGAGTTCCTAATTATGGATCCTCCAGATTGCATCTAGTGTAACTAATGTTCTTTAGATTAGGACCATCATTGGTGACTTCTATTTTGTTTCTGTTTTAATTTGTGCATGTGTGTATGTGTGTGCGTGTAAGTATGTGTTCACCTGGAAGTCATGGACACCTCAAGTGACTGAGGGTGTGGTTCTGGTTTCGGTGACACAAATGGCAGGTGCGCTTCATCAGAGCTCTGATAGGAGCGGCCCATGACACAGTAGACGGGAGGGGTGTTGGACGACTCCGGACCCCCCCGGAGCCCTTGCAGGGGGCTCCCAGCCTGGGGCATGGGGGTGCCTCTCCCAAGGCTACGTCCAAGGGATCGAGGCTCCTCCTTGCCCCGATAGGTCCCGCTGCCACGGCACCATTATGGCAATCAGAGGTGCACACCGGACAAGCGAACAGGGGATCAAGCATTTTTGCAAAGCTCTCCTTACCTTTGCAGCCGGCATGGAGTGAAACATGAGTGTTAATCTTCACTAGCTGAGCATGCGGTAAAGTGGCCATCTGAACCCCCCGAGTAGCAATGATGGAGGGGGAGGGAGTATGCTACCCCCCCCCAACTTTAAGCGAACTGTCAAAACGATCCAGGGGGCTAGGAGACACGATCTTTTTTTTATTTAAACAAGCAAAGTATGAATTTATCTAAAGCGGCACTATAAACAACTTTCGTGGACTTTGAAAAACTTTCCCTGAATTGTAAACAGTGACTAGTTGGGCAGAAAAGATGGTGATGAGAATGAAGCACTCTCCCAGAACTGCCAGATCAGTGCTTCCGGCTGCTAAACTGGAAGTAAATACTGACTTTCCCAGCATGTTAGCTACAGCATTGTACCTTCTGCTGGATCAGATGACTAATCTCAACAGCAACTTTGAAGCACTCCGAAAACTACTTAAAGAAACTTATATAAAAAAAGAGGAGACAGCAAAATTGGTAAAAAAAGTTGAAGCTAAGACAATAGCCAAGACTCTTGAGAGTCCCTTGGACTGCAAGAAGATCAAATCAGTCAATCCTAAAAGAAATCAACCCTGACTGTTCCCTGGAAGGCCAGATAATGAAACTGAAGCTCAAATACTTTGGCCACCAAATGAGAAGGGCGCACTCACTGGAGAAGACCCTGATGCTGGGAAAGATGGAAGGTCAAAGAAGATGGGGACAGCAAAGGATGAGATGCTTAGACAGTGTCATAGATGCAACGAACATGAAATTGAGCAAACTTCAGAGGACGGCGGAAGACAGGAGGGCCTGGCGGGAGCTGGTCCATGGGGTCGCGAAGAGTCGGACTTGACTGTGTGACTGAACAACAACAAAGACAACAGCAATTAATCAAAGACTGGAGGTGGTGGAGAAAGAGAGGACCTCTGATAAAGATCAGCTTTTAAGACTCCAAATGGAAAAATCAGCCTACGTTCTGAGATTTCAAGGTGTCCCTGAACAGAAGGGTGAGATTCTGAAGGAAATTTTAAGTGAAGCATTGGCCCCAGTGACAGGTTTAACAGCAAATTTACTGCAAAGTGACATGGACATGATCTATCGGATATATCCAGAATTTATCAAGGAAAAAACCCTGCCTGGGTAGATACTGGTGAGATTCTCAAAGAGATCAACAAGACACATGGTGCTCAAGGCCACAAGTGGGGCAATCCTAAAAATCAAAGATGAAGAAATTAGAGTCCTAAAAGACATACCATTCGAGATAAGAAAGAAGAGGAAACAATATAAAAACTTAATTACTTTTTTACAGAAAAATGCCACACCTTACAGATGGATAATACCTGAGGGACTTATTTTCAACTATAAAGATAAGAAAGAAAGATAAGAAGAAACAAAAGATTGACTCTGTGTTAAAAGCAAAGCAGTTCTTGGAGCAGCAACAAAGACCAGCAGAAGAAAAAACAACAAAAGAGGAACTAGAAGAAGAAGATGAAAGCAGCATATATGGCTTGGGAAGCTCAGAAAATGCAGCGAGCAGTACTCCGAGAGAAGACTCCAATTCAGCAAAAGGGGCTGCCGCTCCAAAAGTACTGAAAGTCCAATGGATATTTGACAAAAAGAAGCATAAGGGAAAGAAGTAGAAATAACATAATTTTGTAATTTCGAAAATTTAATAGCTTAAACGTTACCTACTTGATTTAAATCTATATATGCCAGTTTGCTATGGAAGCTTTAAAATAGCTTACTATAGAGGAAACTTTGTTTAAGCAAATGATTAATCATATTGTATGATCCTTGTTTAGCTTAAGTTTTTAGGTTAGTGTTGTAGTTTTTTGTAGTTCTGTAGTCTTTGTAGAAAAGCAAATATTTTTTTAAAAAAAGTGTCTGAGTGTGTGTGTACCTGGAAGTCATTGTGACCTCCGGTGACTGACCGAATAAAACCCACCCATGGCCTTCCACCTCTGGTATTTCAAGGAGGTCTGCCATCCAAGTAATTGCCAGAGTTGACCCTGCTTAAATTCCAAAACCTGATAAGATTGGGCTTGCCTGGGCTATCCAGGTCAGGTCACTTCTATTTTGTTTTTATTCTGAAACCTAGATTTTTTTTGTTCCCATTTCCTTTCCTCTTCTTTTTTTATAGCAATTTTTATTGCAATTTCAAAAATATTTTTTGGGGAATGGGGGTCATCATCTCTCCTTATATATAATTGAATAGTGGGTGCCAAAGTTCTAAAATGCACTCCTTTAGTGTATGGACGCTTGAACTGTCAGTCAGAAGACGCTGGCTGGGTTGACTGGCTGCTTTGTGCAGTCCCGCCCAGTGTTTCAAGGTCTTTTGCATATGGAAGCTGATTGGACTTCACTGCATTCCACACCTCATACTCCCCCCCCTGCAAGGCAGTTGGAATGTCTGGTGGTGTGTAGGTCCCAGGAACATGTTTTAAAAGCTGCCTGGGGAGATGGGGACCTCAGACAGGTTACAGTGCCATAGACTCCACCCTCCAACCCAGCTATTTGCTCCTGGGGAACTATTGTTGCCAATCTTGGCCCAGCACCCATCAAACCATTCTCTTCAACCCCCTGCTGTGCAGCACACTTTTCCCTAGGGTTGCCAAACTCCAGGTGGGACCTGGAGATCTCCCACTGCTACAATTGATTTCCAGATTACAGAGATCAGTTTCCCCTGGAGAAAATGGCTGCTTTGGAGGGTAGACCCTATGACATTATACCTGCTGAGTCCTTCCGCCCCCCCGCCCAATGCTGCCCTCTACAGAATCCACCCCCCAAACCTCCAGGTATTTCCCTCCTTAGAGCTGGCAACCCTACATTCCCCTCAATGCCTGTTGGTAGGCAACTAAGCTTGGTCCTGTCACCTACTTTGGCCTTTGGGAGAAAACACATTGGGGCCAGTCCTGATAGGGTTGCCAACTCCAGATGGGAAATTCCTGGAGATTTGAGGGATGGAGCCTGAAGAGGGTGAGGTTTGAGGAGGGGTGGGACCTCAGACAGGTACACTGCCATAGACTCCACCCTCCAAACCAGTCAGTCTCACATAGGGAACCATTGTTGCCAATCTCCAGGTGAGGGCTGGAGAGCACTCAGAATTACAACTGCTCTGCAGAAGGGAGGGCAGAAGTCAGCTGAAGTCAAAGGGGCAGATAATGGTAGGGTGATGGTTAGCTGGGAAGGAGATGGGGTTGCCAACTACATGCTGACAAATTCCTGGGGATTTGAGGGGTGGAGCCTGGAGAGGGTGGAGTTTGCAGAGGGGTGGGACCTCAGACAGGTAGAATGCCATAGACTACACCCTCCAAACCAGCCACTTTGTCCTGGGTAACAATTGCTGCCAATCTCCAGGTGAGGGCTACAGATCACTCACAATTACAACTGCTCTTCAGGTAGCAGAGATCAGTTCCTCTGGAGAAAACAGTGGACTCTGTCATTATACCCTGCTGAGGTCACCACAGCAAATTGACACTGTTTGCCCAAAGCCAGAGCACTCCCCCAGAGTCTCTTTCTAGATCTCGTTGTATTGCTTTCACAACGGGCTTTACTGCTAGTTTAACATAATTGTAAGAGATACAGTATTGTTAAGTATTGCTCTTTGGATGCTGGCTTGCTTACCACAGCTGTCTCTATTATGACCAGGGCTTTTTTTCTGGGGGAATGCGCCAGAATAGAGTTCTGGAACCTCTTTGACAAAATTATTTTTAAAATGTTTAAAAGCTTGTGAGTTTTCAGTATACAGATTGAAAACTTCATTTGCCTCTTGAGAGTTCTGGCACCTCTTCTTCCTCCTCTTCTTTTTTAAAAAATCCCTGATTATCACTACCACCACCAATAATAAATCAAGTATGCACTACTAATCAAATGTTCCATCATAAAAAGGGAAGATAAAAATGTTGTGTGTTAAATACAGAAAGTATTTTTTGTTCATTTTGTCATACTTTTCTTCCCCCAATAGCACCACTTTTGTGTTTAATCAATTTTTTTTTTAAGAAAAATAAAGGCCCAGTTACAACTAAAGGCTTTGGACAATTTTTGCCAGACAGTTCTTTCTTCCTCTCCTTATCAATTCAATTATGCCCCAAATTAGTTTTTAGGATTGGTTAGTCTTCCACATTATAGTGAAAATACTATTTTAAATATTTTCTTAAATCATCTTCAATCTGAAACTGCACAGGTCTTTTGCTTACTTGTTTGGCTTTAATAAGTAGGTTTTCAATACTTCTTGTTTCAGATAAAAGTCTGAATGGCTACATGCAGTATGTGCTTGGGGAAGACCAAAATCCAGTACTGAAAAACTATGAGCTCTGATCCAAAGAGACATATGCTCAGAAGGGGTTCGCATGCATGCCACTGCATGTACACACCAACAGGCACTTACCTGCCAACAGCTGCTTCACTTTTTGGGGGGAGGGGACATGGTAAAGGGAAGACTGACATACTCCAGACAAACAACTGGCAATGTCAGCTTATGCCTAAATTG
>NW_015169777.1:2479243-2498566 GCF_001447785.1 Gekko japonicus
CAACCACCAAGGAACATTTTGCAGACCTTCTGCAAAGTGACTTGCTTTATATCAGTGCTTTTTCTAATGATGTCACAGTGAATCTCTCCAAGAAAAACTGTTCACGCCGACTTCAGGCAAGATGACTTCGCTGGAAGTGAACAGCAGGTCTTGTCTATGGCCCAAGATGGGGGTGGGGTGGGGGAATCAAAGAGAAAGGAATTTTCAAGCCTAAACAGGCCTACAGCAGATCTGATATTTCTCAAGGACTCTTCATACACTCTCAAACTCCATGCAAAGTTCAGAAAGTAGTCTTTCTCACCTGCACTCATGCTAGCTTTATTTGAGTGGAGAGGAGGAGAGAAAAGAAAGTTGTGGGTTAAACTGATTTCTCTATTGAGGATTTCACCATCAGGATTTTAACTTTTTCTTCTTCTTCACAGAACAGGATTGACAAACTACATTCAGCATCGGTGCCTTTAAGCATGACCTTGTTAATTCCAAATATAAAGACAAAAAAAAAATACACTACTCCATTTAAAACAGAATGTGTCTATAATCATGCGGGAAGTGTGTGCAAGTGTTTATTCAAATTAAAGTGCCAAAGTGTTTGAACTAGTTAGGTATCTTTTGAGTGAGGCTGCGAATGTAGGTAATAGATTTAATTATTAATTTTTCCATTGTTCCATTGTGTGCAGACAGGGTTCAAGGCATAGTCATCCCCTGGCTTTCACAGATCTAATTTGCAGTATTATTGCCTGCATAAAGAATGGCTCCAGTTCTTAACTCTCTCCCTCCCATCCCTTCAAATATTATTTCAGCCCCACATTCCATCCGCAGGAACACCTGCCGCTTCTTCAAAGTCAGCTGATTGCTTTCCATGAGGCAGTGTGAGCCGCCAATTCCAACGTCCCTTTTTAAGCCTTTTTTTTTGTCTAAATGAATTATCATGTGTCCTTTTAATTGTATTGAACAAATTACATTTGTCAAGGTCTATCTTTGTAAATAAATAACTAGAGACACATGCATGAGTATTTATGCTGCTCAAGGTCTCTTGTTTCATTTGCAGGAGCCAGATGAATGTGAAACAAAAGAGAACTTTTCCTCTAAAAGCAATTATCTTCTCTGCATTCCCATCAGGATAATTATATTGCAGGGAATTTTAAGAAGCTGCAGAAGTAGAATTGAATGCTTAAAAGCCCATGTTTGTGGGGTTGTTATGCAAAAGTTGAGAGGCGACAATACTGAATAGCGTTCAGAGGGACCACCACCAATGTGTTTGGGTTTCATATTAGATGAATCTTTGAAAAAGGAACAAGAGCTGCAAAGCAAAGCTGGAGAAAAGGCACACAATGGCCAAGAGAATGAGCTGTGTCCCAGGAGTATGCCAATTCAAATCTTATCTTGGTTGCATACCCACTAGAGGCTCTTGGACAAGTCACACTCCCAGTCTCAGTTCCCCAGTTTGTAAAACTGGAATAATAATAGTGCCTTTACTTTGCAGGGTTGTTGTAAGGATTATTTTGATAATGTAAGTGAAGTTTTGTAAACACTGAAAGTGATATATAATAGTATTGTTCATACAGAATTGTCCATTGGAATCCTGAAACTGTCAAGCACACCCTGCAGAACATTTTTCTGGCTTGGTATGAAAATGAGTAGAAAAAACACCTACTAGGAAAGAGGTCAGACAAAGCCTGTTTTAGATGCTGGAGAAGGGACTTGGGGGAAGAATGTTCCCAGCTTGTTGGGCTTTTCTTGGGTTTGGGCATATTCTGCATTGCTACTATGAGCACATGTCTCTATACAATAATTCTGTTTTGGTCATGAACTCTCCTGAACATTCCACATGCTCCCAAATCAGTTCGCTCCCTGAGCTGTCACTCAGAAGCTGTCCCTATCCACTGGCTGCGTTGCCTGAATCTCGCCTCCAATATTCTAAACAGTTTGCTGTTCCTCTCCCCCCAGTAGCCAGTCGGAACACAGAGGTCATTTGCATATGCGGCCTGATGGGCCTTTGCCTCTAACATTCTAAACAGTTTGTTGTTGTGAGTCATTGAGGTGTCCTGAGGTAAAATACATGTCCCAATTTTTCCTTAAACGGTCACTGGAGTTGCCAAAATACTTATCCCAATCTTCCCTTAAATGCTTACTGGAGTTGTCAATCTCCCTGTGGGACCTGGAGATCTCCCAGAAATCACTGTGTTCCCCAGCCACAGCACATCATTTCCCCTTCAGAAAATTTTCCAGCTATTACAATGGCTGCTTTGGGCAGTGGACTCTATGGCATTATACCCTGATGAAGTCCCTCCACACCCCAAACCCTTCCCTTCCCAGGCTCTACCCCTCAGATCTACAGGTCTGGCCCTCCCCTTAGTATTGCCAACCTCCAGGCAGCACCTGGAGATCTCCAAGATCAGTTCTCTTGGAGAGAATGACTGCTTTAGGCAATGGACTCAATGGAACTGTTCCCTGCTGAGGTCCCTCTGCACCCCAAACCCTGCCCTCCCCAGGCTCTACCCCTCAGATCTACAGGTCTGGCCCTCCCCTTAGTATTGCCAACCTCCAGGCAGCACCTAGAGATCTCCAAGATCAGTTCTCCTGGAGAGAATGGCTGCTTTGGGCAATGGACTCTATGGACTTATAAGCTGCTGAAGTCCCTCCGCACCCCAAACCCTGCCCTCCCCAGGCTCTACCCCTCAAATCTATTTCCCAACCCAGAGTTGGCAACACTGTAACTGGCTATGGAACCCCTTTCCAGACCCTTGGAACCCAGAAGACATGGCATAGGAGGAGGTGCTTTTCTATCTTAGCTGCCACTGCATAACCTCAAATCGATAAGTCAGGGGTGGAGGGAACCATACCTGTTACCATGAGGCTGTCATCCCATACTACCCACTTGGGGGCAGCAAAATGACTTGAGACAGCCCTGCCTTATAGCTAAGCAGAAGGAAATATACATGGCTTGCCTCCCTCTATTTTCTGCTTCCATCCGCCCCACCAGCCACAGTCGGGACACTCACTTGGAGCTTCCTTCTAGAGCTTGTTGCATTTCTTCCCACAACGGGCCTTACTCCTAGAAATTATATAATGATCATTAGTGTGTGGGGGTATCCAAATGAAATGTTTTGAGCTGTCCTGCCTATTTGATGGTTTGTTCTGTTTCTTTAAAACTGGGAGCCAGGCTGAAGAGAGAAGCCCAAGGAGTAGCTCAGAATTAGTTCTCAGATTTTGTTTCCATGGCTTGCCAATTCGTATTGGGACTTTGGTGCGTGAGGAGAAAGGGCTTCAGCCTCCCTCACACCCCATGCTGTTATCCCAACTAGATATGGCCCTGGGGATCTGCATTTTGACTCACTGGTTAAACTTATGTGCAGCTATCAATATATTCAGTTTTCCCCTCTGGGCAAACAGCAGCTCTCTGGGACTGTTTCAGGACTGGAAAACTGTAGGGAGAAGGCTAGAGTCCCTTTTCCTTATGTACCATGGTCCCAGTCTGAATCAGGCCCCCACATGCCTGAGAAATGAGTTCTACAACTCCCAGAACATGTCTGCATAAAGTCCATATGGAAGTCACATGGACTTGGTAACAAGAATGGGCTTGCCAGTTTCCTGGCAGAGGAGGAGCATCCCCCATCCCTGGCTCCTGTTTCTGGCCATCTGGCCGGCAGTGGGGGGGACTTGCCCTGAAAAAGAGGAAGATCCATCTGACATGCAGCAACATGTCTACATCTCTGCCCATGTGACCCAGAAATGACATCATCACATCAAGGTGATACTCTGGTGTTTGGGCAAAAACTCTTTGTAGAAGCCAAATTTACCATAGAGTTTTTGCCCAAATACCAGAGCATTGCCCCAACATCTCAAAAGGGATGATGTCACTTCTGGGCCACGTGGTCAGTGAAGTAGACACTTTGCTGCATGTCGGATGGGCCTCCCTGCTGCTCCCAGCAAATTCCCCCATCCCCCAACGGTTGCCAGGAGGGACCTGGCAACCCTACCCACATCCTGGCAAGCATGGAGGGTTAATGCTTGTATCTATTAAGGGATGGCAGTGTGGGATAAGAGTACACTTTTCCCACTGTCACTTGTAGGCCTCAGACAGCCAATAGACTATGTGGAGGAGAGAGTGAAGGGCCCACATAAACATTTAGTTGTTCTGCATGTCAATTGATCAACCTAGTAGAGAAGTATGAACTCCAAGGTGTGTTTGGTTGGAATTTTCATTACTGTTTCTTCATGTGTATGACAGGAAAAAAGCACTGAAATGTACTCTAGCAGTACAAGAGCCAACTGAAGTGCCACTTTGAACCAGTAAACAGGAGCTATACACTGGGAAAGTTTTAGAAGGTTTAGTTAGTTAGGTTTTAAGGACTGAGAGAGTTTGGACAGTTGGAAATTGTGAGTGAGAGAAAGGTAAATTTAACAGGAGTGTGATATCAGATCTTTGGTTAGGTTCCCCTATCTAGGTAACTGAGGTGTTACAGAATTCCAGCAGTGTTTGCTTAGTGTGTAGCTGCAGTGAAGTGCTGTATATTAAAACATGCTTGAGACAAGGTTTTCTTTAGGCATGTACTGTTTAAAACATAACATCCTACAACTCCTGGTTAAGTGTTGGCATTTACTTCAGTTGTGTGTTTCTGAATAAATTTTGCTCTTGTTCACTTTAAAAGGCTAGTTTACCTGGGGTATCAATTCAGGTTTGGGTGGATTTATACCCAAGCCAGGAATCTATCTCCTTTAAACTTTTCAAAATCCTACTGGGAATCCTGATGCAGTGGGGTAGGTGGGAAATTTTGATGGGGGGAAATCCTGTGGGATGGTGTCCAGTCCCCACCCACAGTCAAAACCTGTATTTTGATTGCTTGATGACCTTTGTGACCTGTTGTAACACTGATGCTCTGCTCACCCATGATTCTCCTGGTTTAGAGTGGATTTTTCAGTATTTGATGCACACAAATACTTGAGCTTGGCCTCTATGCCCTATTGTTGGACTTTCAGAGGAACTAGTTGACCACTGTGTGAGACAGGATGCTGGACTAGGTGGACCATTGGTCAGATTCAGCAGGTCCGTTCTTATGCTTTTAAGCTTGGTGACAGCGTTAGAGAAATTCTGATTTGTTACGAGGAAATCACTGATTTTCCACTTCTTTTTTTTATATTTAAAAATCCCCATATGAAAATATGGCAGTCCTATCTAATGTCAAAAGCTGCCTGTCTTCTGGACTCCCATCCCCCATCCCTTAGCTAGTAGTTTTGCTGCTGCTCCTTTCTTTAGGGATCCTTAGGGGGCTATATGTTTTTTGCTAGGAAATCTGTCTAGTTTGCTGCACTTAGGAGAAACTCTTTTCCTTAATAATTCAGGAAAATTTATTCCAACTTGAGAACCATTTGGGCTACGTGCAAACTGTGTCTTGCCAAGCTTGGCCTTGAAGCCTTCTGCTCATTCAGCAAGTAACCCAAAATCATGATACAACTTATTTTCCAAGGAACACAAAAACTAAGCAAGTCTTGTGTTGCTGCAGGGATAACAGGAGCCTACTGACTAATGTTCATCTGGAGAAATACTGCAAGCCAACCAGGAACTAAGTCAAAAGGTGACTCAACAGCAGCTAATGGCTTGCACTGTACAGATTGCTGAGTAGATGCATGTGGTTAGTGGTGCATTATTGAGTCACTCTGCTTACTTGGGCACAGTTTTTCCTTAAGGAAGAACACTCTTTTGATTATTTGTGGTTTATGGCTGGATTTCATGTACTCATTAGAAACTGAAATATAGAAGGGTTCATTCAAAACAAAAAAAGAATGAGAGGCTAAAATTCCTTTAATAGAAACATTTGCAAGAAGCCATTTAAAGTGAATAGAGGAGTGTTTGGAAAAGAGTTTCTGCTCATTAATGTCTCTGATGAGCCTAAAAATCACGACACTTCGGCTCTAGGCGATTAAGGTTCATGCCCTACAATTTCCCTTAATCAAGTAGATCAGATGTACTTAACTGGAGAGGGACAAATAATGTTTTCTTTTTTAAAAAAAATGTGGCCTTTGGAATGGAATAGTTTATGTAAAAAGTAAAGGTAAAGGTTCCCTTGCTCGAAAGCCAGTCGAATCCGACTCTAGGGTTGCAGTGCTCATCTCCGTTTCAAAGCCGAAGAGCCAGCGCTGTCTGAAGACATTTCTGTGGTCATGTGGCCAGCATGACTAAACACCAAGGCACATGGAACGCTGTTACCTTCCCACTGAAGTGATACCTATTTATCTACTTGCAATTGCTTTATTTTGAACTGCTAAGTTGGCAGGAGCTGGAACTAGAGACGGGAGCTCACTCCATCATGCGGCAACTCGGGTCTCCAACTGCTGAACTACCGACCTTCCACAGCCTGCAGTTCAGCATCTTGACCACTTGAGCCACCGCAGCTCCATAATACTTTATGAGCTGGGGTTATTTACTTCTTTTAAGATATATAGTGGATATCCAAGTGATGATAACAGTGGCACAAGGACTGAAGTTGGAAAACAATGTGGACCAGGGGTCATTTCGTAGAAAAAGAGCTAGGGGGACTCATTAGCATAACTCATTAGCATATGCCACACCCCCTACCATCACCGGAAGTGTGTCCTCCCCACAGCCGGCGGCGACCTCCAGCGGGCACCAGCAGGGAGCTCCAGGCCCCACCCTCCCGCACCTCACCCGGGGGGATGGCGTCCCCCCGCGTCCCCCCCCCAATGACCCCTGATGTGGACAACTTTTGCTTTCAAAATAAAATATGACTTGCAGCATTGACTGTTTCAAGAGAGGCAGTGCAAAAACCCAAGAACATGTAGATTGCTTCCACACAGAGGTTTCATTCCATGCCCCCCCTCAGCTGCAGCATTTTGGGGGAGCTTCCAAACAACATTGTCACACAGTTATCCACCTTCCAGGTTTTCCCTGGCTCTGCTGCCTTTTTTCCTAATAATTGTTTGGGTACAATGTTTTCAAAAATATTACAATCAAAGTGGATTTGGGATCCACCTGGATGGAAAGCAGGCCTGTAGCTACGGTGGGGCCTCCTGCCCCCCCACTTCCTTCCAAGGCCCCCCAACTTCCTATGCGGCCTAGGCCCCCCCCCCGACTCTCTGGGCTGCCCAGAGGACTTGCCGCCACCGCCTCTTCCCTTTCTCCACCTGCCAGCAGCTCCATTTATATGAATACATACAATGAAAAGCCAGCAGCCCCATGCAGGCCATGGTGGGCAGGCTGTTGGCTGGGGGAGAATGAAGCGCACACAGCAGCAGCGGCGGCTACTACCCGGGCATGGCCTGCTGCTGTTGTTACTGGGGGAGGGGGTGGAGAGACAGCAGTGATGCTGCCGCTGAGCAGAGGGTGGAGCACATGAAAGAGAGCAGAGACACGGTGGCTGCAGCAGCGCTACTTCCTGGGCCAGCTACTTGTATGAATATATACAATGAAAAACAAGCAGCCCTGCCCCAGTGGCTGGCCGGGGGGAATGAGGTGTGCATGGCGGCAGTGGCTGCTACCCAGGCCTAGCCTGCTGCTGCTTGGGAAAGGGGTGGGAAGACGGTAGTGATGCTGCTTTCAAGCAGAGGGTGGAGTGAGTGGAGGAGAGCAGAGACGAGATGAGGCAGCTGCAGCAGCGCTCCATCCCGGGCTGGCTGGACTTGGACTTGGCCTTGGGTGGCTGAAGGGTCTCCTAGTGGGCAAGTGCACCAGCGCACTCCTCCACCACCTCACCTTCCCACCTGCCTTCCCCACCTGGCCCCTGTAAAAGGGAGAGCAGCAGGTGGCTGGCTGGGGGCTCTCTGAGTGGGCGAGCACACCGGTGTGCTCCCCCACCACCTTCCCTTACCTACAGGCTGAGTGATTCGGCGGGGGGGGGTAGGGGTCCTGGTTGGGGAAGTCCCCTTTGTGGGGGGGAGAGAAGGAAGCCATCAGATGCAACTGGGTGAAAGGGGCATTTAATTTAATTACCTTTAACCAAATCAATTAGGTGCCCCCCAAGAAATTTAAAGGTCCCCTGACACAAGAAATCCTGGCTATGGACCTGATGGGAAGGTGCAGATTTTTGCACATCTTTGCCCAAATCTGGCACCATTTCCACCACCACCACCAGTGGGGTTTTTGCTGACACTTTTATTTATTGTCAGTAGAGATGCATTATAGCTGCATACACTACCGTATTTTCCTGCGTATAAGACTACTTTTTAACCCAGGGAAATCTTCTCAGAAGTGGGGGGTCGTCTTATACGCCGGTACGCCAGAAGCATTAGCACAGCTCTATATTTTAACTGGAAAACTCTATATTTTAACTGGAAAAGTTGGGGGTCGTCTTATACGCCCAGTCGTCTTATACGCCGGAAAATACGGTATATTGATAGACTTATCACCAGCAGATGAAGACTTTGTTGTTTTGTTTGGCATTCCCTCACTAACTCTCATTGGCCCTCTTCCCTGTTTGTGTGTCTATTTACCTCTGTGTCTATGTGCTTATATGTTTTATTTAATTGCACGCACACACATATCTGTATTTTAACATTGTTTCGAATATAGACCACTGTGGGGGACCCTAAATTGAGTTGAAAGATGGCATACAAATGTTTTAAATAAATAAATGATCCTTTTTAATGAGTGAATATATATAGTGAATGTTCTATGAACTGTAGATTAGCAACGTGTAACCTCTGGGCTATCACTGTGAATATAAAGTTTAAAAAGTGTGTGTATTGTGTATATAGGTATAGGGAAAGCATGGGACTTGCGAATGGGCTACTTTGGGAACTGGGACATTGACTCATCCAGCTACATCTCCTTAATGTGGTCCTTTGGGGCAGAAATAGTTGTTGATTATGCCTGTAGACACAAAGGGATCCAGCCTTGTGATCAGGCATGTGTTGTTACATGTGACTTGAAATTCTGTCTCAAAATTAAGCTGTGCCACGAAGCATGAAAAGAGAATGGCAGCCCATTTTCCCTAGCTGTCATTTTTAGCATTTCTATAGTTAATCTTACCAGAATTCTAGAGAGGTTATTTTTAAAAACCCTAATCTGCCATTCTTTGCCAACTGCAGTCTTTCAGGAAGGGGGAAATGCTGAAACTTTGCAATCATACATGTCCTCAATCATGGGACTCTTTCACACCAACTGTTTAGTCCGGCTTTTCCCCCTTCTCTGTTCTCCTTGGCTTCTCCAGCTAGCTACAGCACATTAACTCTTTTTTAAAATATAAATTGGAAGACAGAAAGTGCCAAACCATTTTTTTTTTAAAAAAAAAATGGTTTCCAAAAGCTGCGGAATTTCCTGCCTGGCTACATCAGATCGGCCAACAACTTCGTAATTGTCTAAAAACAGTCTGCTGACTTTTTTCACCTCCTCGGCAATGCTTTTAAAGCTGGCCTTGCTGAGTTGCTGCTGCTTTCTTCCCTTGGAAAAAAATTCTATATCTGGAGGTTCTTATGTTTTCTCAGGGAGTGCTGTGGCTTGTTATTTATGATCCACATGTCCTACCAGAGACAGTTTTAAGTTTGTGGTGAAAGGGAGATTGTATTCCTCTTAATGACTCAAGAACAGGAGCAGGAAGTCAGTAATTTGGATGCAAAATTAGGAATCCATTTAAAACAAGGGCCAACTGAAGAGTATTTTGTGTGCACGGAGGGGCAGGAGGTTGCCTGTGAAGAAAGAAACACATTTTGTGATGGTTTAATTCTGGCTTTGATTGTTTATTCTAGTTTGAATCTAAACTCCAAGACTGAAGGTACACTGGCATTGTAATTAGCTGATTAATTAACTGAAGCCATTTAAGTTATCAGCTGCTTCACCTAAGTGTGTAATAAGCATAAAATTTAAAATACAATTTAAAAACTTTAAAACAATTGACAATGAGTATAACCAAATTAGCATGAATTGGGGGTGAAAATTCTGTAGCACATGTGTGATGCAACAATCATTCTTGGCGCCTCTCCTTAGAGGAGACACACCAAGAGTAGTGACTTGCACTTAAACACAGTGGGTGAATATTTCGTTATGAGATTAGTAGAAAAAGCCATTTCTGTGCTTAATACAAAAATACTCCCTGGAAAATCCAGGGCAAAATGTTACACGCAAAGAAATTATGAATGTATATTAAAATTCTGTATCTAGAGACTGGAATGTTTTCTTGGGGTGTGCTGTGGTTAGTTATTTATGATCCAGATGTTCTGTGAGACAGTTTTAAGTCTGTAGTGAAAGGAGATTGTATTCCTCTTATTGACTGTTTCCAGCTTTATCTTCCTGAGACCTTGAGATGAAACAGCAACTGGCTACTGACCGAAAAGCAGTGTGTCTTTTGCTGACTGGCAGTGCTGCAAAACTAGGGTAAAACTGCTGTAAAGCATGCTACTAGAAAGTGCAGTTAAGGAAAGAACAACAGTGGGCCCCCTAAGGGCTCTTAACAAGGAACTCCTTTTAGGTGTTCAAGTGCGCCTACTATTATAATCCTGACAAATAGTGTCTCACGGCTATCAGAAGTTCGGGAAACACTGTGTTAGGGGCTGCAAAGTCTTTCTAGCAATATCCCATTTGTGAATGGAAATAATAAATTAGCTGAGGATTTCTGTCTGAAACTTTGGTTGCCAAAAGGAAACCCTCCCCTTCCTCCTCCTCCTCTGAAAACATTTTGATTTTTTAAATTCTTTTTGTTAGCTAAGCCTGCCCAAGCTCACTAAATGGCAACGTGTGGGTTACTTACTGTCAGTGAAATTATCAGAAGCATTTTTTCCCCATCTGGGACTGGAGGAAAGCATATGTTATGGTGCCAAGGAAAACAATCACGCGAAATGTTATGATCAGATTTGACCCCGTGACCCTTCCCTTTTTAGATTAGTTCTTAATCCTAGCATAAGGGTCATCCTGTGAGAATACTTACATGACATGTCCCTGTTCAACACTCACGTGGGGAGGGAAGGGGGGGGAAGTGACTTATTATAAAACTCACTGTACTCATTGCAGTTAATGAGATGTGGAAAGCTTTGTAATTTGATTTGCTGGACCATATGCTGTAAAAGGATACTGCTGATTTCATTCCTCCACATTTAATTTAAGCAGCATGCAATAGCTTCTTGAGATGGCTACTTCTATAATAAAAATTAACTCAGAGTATTTTTTAAAAGTGCACACCATTGTTGGGTTTATTATGTAGTGCGGTTGAGGTGCAAGTGCAGTTTTGCTCCCTTCGTTGAAACATCTGTAAGTAATGTGTGGGTCTAATTTTAAATCTTGGCAAATATCTTCCACTTAACATAAGGTTTTTACTGACAAGGTTGGAGTGGCAGGTTTTTGGAGCCTCTCAGTAACGGATATGCCTGTGCAAGGACAAAAACATTTCTTAATTGGAGCAAACTGTAATTCAAAACTTAGTGTTCTTTCTGACCTCCCTCCCACACTTAATTTAGACGCTGCAATGCAAACCATGATGCAATGAAATTATGCTTCTGTCTTTTTAAATACCAGCTGCAGGGGAATACATTGTTTCTCTCCAAATAGTAGTCACCCTGATTTTGGCTTTCTCTCTGCCATCTGCTTGGAGAACAGGCATAGTGAATGCTGGCTCCAAAACCTAGTTATAAAAAGAGTTGGGCACAGTCATGCTCTCTTTGCACATGGTCCAAAGCTACTGCTCCACAAAGCTCAACTATATTAGACTTGTACGTATAAAGCTGCCTTATCTTGGCCCATTCTAAATCTAGCATTTGCTTTGTTGTTTTACCAAACCCACACTGGAACAGAAAAAGATGCAGCTCAAAACCACATTCAAATACCCCCCCCCCGCCAAAGCCTTACTGAGTGCAGAGTCACCCATGAACGGCCATAAAATATCCACAAATCAATGCAGATGGTACCATAAACCTGAGAGATCAAAGGAGGTGAAACCGGCATGCGGTGTGGAGGCTACCATAAAATCTGACAACCAAAGAAAGTGAAAGTGGCATGCAATGTAGAAGGGAATTTCTGTTCCAACGTGGGTTTGATTAACTAAGCCAGGAATGCAAAAATGCCCGAGATCAGACATTCAGACATTGAAGTCCAGAATAAGGTTAAATACCTAGGAATAAATCTAACAAACAGATGTAGTTCTTTATTACAGGACAATTATACAAAACTTTTAATGGAAATTAAGAATGATTTGGAGAAATTGAAAGATTTACAAATATCTTTAGTGGGAACTATAGCCACTATAAAAATGAATATCTTACCAAAGTTGATCTTCTTATTTCAAACAATTCCAATCATTCAAAATCAGTAATATTTCAAAGACCTTGATAAACTGGTGTCACAATTTATATGGCAAAATAAGAAGCCAAGAGTCAAGTTAAAAGCTTTACAAGATGCAAAAGAGCTGGATTTACTTTATCAGACTGGTTTTTATATTATAAAGCAGCTGTACTGACTTGGGTGAGAGAATGGATTACCTTTGAAAATACAAGACTATTAAAACTAGAAGGACATGATTTATTACTGGGTTGGCATGCATTTGTGTAGTATGACAGAGATAAAACATACAAATATTTCAAACAACATATTCTTCGAAGATCACTATTGAAAGTTTGGGAAGAAATTAAAAGAAATTAAAAGACTTTTCTATACTAAGATACCAAAAAGTGTCTCACCACTTGAAGCTTTTACAAATCTAAATTTATTCAAAAAAATTTATTGCACAGATATGAAGATTTGCTGGATAACAAAAATCAACTAAAGACAATAGAGAACCTTAAAAAATAAGATATAGCTTGGAGTTGGTGGGAAAGAGCAAAATTAGAATCTAGATATGTTAAAGATAAACAAATGGATTTTTATGAAAAGCCAATAGAAATAGATAAAATATTGATGTATACAGATGACAAGCTTATGAAGAAATTGTATGCCATAATGTTAGAAATTAAAACACAAGATGAAGTGGTATAATGTTCTATGGTTAAATGGGCACAACATTTGCGGTACAATATTGATTTAGACCAATGATCCAAGTTATGGAAAAACAAACATAAAAATTATTAAAGCAATCTCTTATAAAGAAAATATTTATAAAATGTTTTATAGATGCTATATTAAACCAGATAAGCTATCCAAATTTTACCCTAACATGTCGAATGATTGTTGGAAATGTCAAAAAAATGTTGGTTTCCCAGAAATCAAATCAAATTTATTGTTACAGCCAATTGACCAGCAGTGCAATAAAACAATACAATAATAAATAAGTACGATCACCAACACTCACAGACAATAATACCATCATAGTACCAGCCACAGACCCCTATTAAAACCGTAATTCTATTCCCTAAATTTTAAGTCTTGTCTAAAATTCTCTTCAGTCTGTGCTTTTTTGTTAAAATCTTTCGCTTGTTTATTACTAAAAAGCAATATTTTGCTACTACCAGAGTTACTGACTTCTTGGTATCTCCCAACAATTTTTTTTACTTTTGTCACAAGTCCACCACATGTGAAAGAAGAAATGTTGGTTTCGTCTTTCACATGTGGTGGACGTGACAAAAGTAAAAAAAATTCGGCTTGTACCCTTTGTACCAGAATTGTACCTTTTATACCAGAAATGTACTTTTTGTACCAGAAATGTACCTTTTGTACCAGAATTATTTTTATTGAATATACTTCTGGAAAATTATAAAAAACAAGACTCTTATCTTACTTTACATGTAGTTACAACTGCTAGAATATTGTACACGAAATATTGGAGAATAAAGGAGACACCTTCAAAAGAAGAAACAATAAACACACTACTAGAAACTGCTGAAATGGATAAATTAACTTTAATTTGGAAAGGATATAAAGAGGAAAACTTTGAAGAAACATGGTCAAGACTTTACAATTGGATTGAAGAATATAACAAATGAAACATGAACATAACCGAAACAGAGGACAATAAGAACATTTACGATAAAGTGTCCAAAACTATGTTTAACAATATAAGGTGTAGAAATATTTTTTTTTACATTGAGAGATGTATGGATAACAAAACAGTTTACTCAAAAAGGTGGAGAGATTCTCCCATTTTATGTTTTGTTTTGTTTGTTTGTGTATGTTGGTTGTTTTGTTTATGTTTGTTGTTATAAAATAAAATTTTTACTGTGGGAATGCCCTAGAGAAAGTGGAGCGAGCAATTGAAACGATGCCGTTTTAAAGAACTTGTCTCTGGACTTTCCAAACAAGTAAGTTTGATTCCTGAGTAAAGAAGACCTGAACTGAAAGATCTACTGTTTGTTGTTTAAAAATAATTTTTTAACTGCGGGAATGCCCTAGAGATAGTGGAGTGATCAATTGAAACAATGCTGTTTTAAAGAACTTGTCTCTAGATTTTCCAAATGAGTAAGTTTGATTCCTGATTAAAGAAGACTTGAACTGAGAGATCTACTTGAAAATCTAAATCAGAATTGTTGGGCTTTGAGAGGAAGGGGAGTGGGAGATTCAAAGTCTCCCCCCTTCACTTTAATTGGAGAGGGAGGGACAGTGTCTGTCTTCCTGGTTAGGAAGTGACTTGGCTTGGAGTGAGAGCCCTCTCCAATATTACGGCTTCCCTGAAGGGGACCAGATTGATATAGAAGCAAAAGGAAAGAAGTGAGATACTCTCCAGAGTTGCTGGATTAAGTTTAAAGATAAAGAGTCCAGAGAGAGAGGCAAGAACTAACGATATAAAAAGTTGTTCAGAGCTATTTTTGGGCAGGAAAGCACAGGAACAGAGTTCCAGCTGGCTTCAGAGTTGGCCACGCCCACTACAGCCAAAACCTCTGTGTGTGTGGCTACAGAGGGAAGGCCTGGAGAGGAACCCCCCCAGCAACTCTGAAGTGGGTGGGCCAGGGGCCCCCTGGAAGGATCAGGGAGGCATTTAAATGCCTCCCCATGCCTTCCCCGGCCTGTCCAAGGGCCAGTTTGCCTGGGCTTCACGCAGCCGCACGGCACCTTAACAAGCCAAGGGAAGGCATGGGGTGTGGCCTAATATGCTAATAAGCTGTAGTGTCAGGGGTGTGGTCTAATATTCTAATGAGTTTCTGCTGTTGGGTGTGACCTATTATGCTAATGAGTTCCTGCAGGGCTTTTTCAACAAAAAAAGCCCTGAAGTGGTTTAAATACCCAGAGTCATTTTGTTTAAAGAGGACTACAATAATATGATTTGTTTTATCTGACTTTGAGAATTATGGATTGTTTGTGGGGCAGAAGTGACGTTGGTCTTCTCTCTATTGCTTTACTTTTGATGCTGCACGAAGCTTGCCCATATTTGGATTAGCTCAGGAATGTCAGAGTGAAGAGAAGCACTAGGCATTTTAATACTGAGGTGTGGCTAGAGGACTTGGCAGAAGAAGTTTTTGTTTGTATTTGGAATAGCTCTGGAATGTCAGAGTGAAGAAGCATCCTTTTTTCTGTGGATCTGTAGACTGTGAGTCGGAGGAAGTTTGCAGTTAGACTGAAATTGGCTATTTGCTAAATATTTGACTGGGAATTAAAAGGAGGGGGGGTTGTATTGCATGACTGTAGGAAGAATATGGTAACAAAAGCGCAACTTGCTAATACATTTGGGATTGGAGAGTATTACTGTATAGGTTTCATATAGTTTTTAAAATATTGATAAGTAAAATGAAATGCTAGAATAGTTGTTTTGCTTAAGATACAATTATAGTAGAATAAATATAGGAAAATGAGCAAATCTAGCAAACCAGACAAGAAAAATGCACCTTTTCCCTCAACTACCCTTTCTCCAGGTCAAACCAAATCAGTGGGATCAATGCTATCACAAGATTCTTTAAGAGAGCTCCAAGCAAGTTTGCAAGCAACTTTTTTAGATGGGTTGGGCCAATTACAGAACAGCTTAACACAGATAACAACTCAAAGACATAAATGATAAAATGGAGGATTTTCAAAACCAATTTAAGGAAAACAAACAAGAAACCACCAAACTAGTGAAGACTATCAAAAAGATTCAACAGAAAACAAAAGTGTTAGCAGAAGCACAGACAAACTCTTGACAAAAAATTTTGAAACAGCGGAAATGGATATATTGTCTGACTTGTTGAAAGACCGAAGTAAACAAAATGTGAGAGATATTTGGACACTATTTTATGATTGGATGAAAAGAAATTCTGAAGATCATGAATAATTATAATCACTAAGCTCAGGATAAATCTAACCTAACATGTACATTTTTCAGGAATCACAATAGAAGATTTCAGCAATTTGATTAATCGATATTAGTTTTTGAAATTATATAAATGAAAGATGCTAGCCATTGAGTCTGCAGTTGCGATTATTGTTGTTTTTAAGGGCTTTTCAGATGACACTGTGGCCCACCCAGTGTATCTGATTTTTCTTTATGTTGTTTTTGCTTCTTTTATTCAGACCTCATTTGTGGCTATCTTTTCACAGTTGCTGTGTTCGTCATGTACAAGGGGGCTGACAAAGAGCTCCTGAGGCATTCACGGGTGATTGCGGATTTGCAGATTCTCTCACACTGTACCATCCCATGGTATTTCCCCCCCAAGTTCCTGGATACAAATGGATTAGAGCTGAAATGGGACCATGGCAAGCATGGGCTGGGTCATGCCCAAAGTATGCTTAATATTTTTAATATTTTTAAAATGTAGTTAATTAAAATAAAAAAAAAACATTTAAAACCTACTTAAATGTTTAAAAAGGCAAAGGACACTTGGGTACTGACACTGATCACAGCAACAGATTGTGCCGGTCACTTGCCTATTCAAATTGTGTCTCTGATATGATGCAGATTATACAGGTCATCATGCATTTTACCTGCAAATGACCTACAGATTTTCACTGGTAGGAGTGCAACACAGGTGAGCCATGGAGCAATTTAGGTGTGGAGCTGTAAGCCAACAAGGAAACAGGTACATGTGAACAAGCAGGGGAAGTAGGGATATATATTAGGTGGATAGTTTCAGTGAGTACCCATGCTGGTCTGCAGTAGAAGAGCTAGATTTGAGTCCTGTAGTACCTTAGAGACCAACAAGCTCTTCAGGCTATAAACTTTCAAGAGTCAAGGCTCTGACGAAGGAAGCTTTGACTTGAACGCTTATCAGGCCCGTAGCTAACAACTTTTTGCTCAGGGGGCCTGTGTTTTTCTCAGGGGGCCCACCACCAATGTTCCCTCTAAGCTGTGTTGTGAGCAAAATTTCTACTTTGCCGTGACACTTTGTGAGCTACTGTCATTAAAGTTGTGAGAGAGCAATTTGGCTGTCGCATAAATTAGTTTGCTCTGGAGCCATCCTTCCTGAGTGAGGGCAAAAATCTGCAAGCTGCAGGTTAAAAAACTGTGAGCTAGCTTACATTAACTTAGCTCTGCTGGTGTCGTTTACACGAAGGAGGAAGGTGCAGTGTGGCTTAATTTGTATTTAGCGGGCTCTTTGCTTAAAGCCCACCCACTGTTCCAAAAGCCCAATGAGAGGCTAGGCTAGGATAAGGCAGCTGGGGAGGGGACTCAGGCTGAGGCTTTGCTTGGTTTCTGCTATCGATCAGGGGTGAAGGAGCCGAGGGGGGAGAGGGAGGGGGAGCCGATGATCAAGCCTGCCAAGAGGTAGATTACAGTGGAACACAACACAACCACTTGTTCTCACAGTGGGCAGCAATCCAGCTCAGATGTTCACCTTGCCATTACTTTAGCAACTTTTGATGCCTCAGATTGGGTGTGTACACGCACACACACTACTAAAAAGCCTGCATGGAGAAACAACCTCCAGTGGGCCAAAGAAGAGGGTTCCTTTAGACATTGCACATTGGAAATGCCAGATCTCCTTGGGCTCTTTTTCAATGGTAGGTGCAGATGCCACAAAACGCTATGGAATTCACTTCAAATGTGCATATTATCTGCAGCTTCTGAGGGAGAAATGACACACCCAAAGCTATAGGACACCAGAGATCATTTGGAAAAGGATAATAGAGGCCAGCATGTTATTAGGGAGTCCTGCCAGCCCAGATGAACTCAGAAAAGACACCTTAATTGCACAAAGAGTGCAGCTTCCCAAGGAGACCCATCCCGATGCTGCAAATGCTCTGTGGCCATTTTCCCCTTCACAAACCTCAATTCCACACAAACCCATCCCTGGACCTTGAACTTCCAGTTGCAACAACAGCCTGAATGAACAATGAAACCACAACCTCTCTGGCTGCTTCCACACTTAATTTCTCTGTCACTGTCTGTGTGTATAGAACTCACTCACATCCCAGAGACGTCTGGGGAGTTCCCTGCACCTTCATGGGCAGATCAGGAAGCCTGAAAGGGGGGGGGGAGAAGGCTTTGCAGGATAGACATCAGGTTCCCAGTGGGGAGAATGGAAGAGTATAAAGTGAATGAATTAATAAAATAAGCAAAGTGACCACTCGGAAGAAGAGATTGGATTTATATCCCGCCCTTCACTACCCAAAGGTGTCTCAGAGCAGCTTACAAACTCCTTTCCCTTCTCCTTTGAATGGAGGGAGATGGGCTCAGAGCACAGACTCATGCGGAGATGCAACAGGCGGCCTCCTGAGATGGGATTGTGTGGAGCATCACCGCATCAGGAACTACGGACTTGTTGCACCCAATGCTGAGAGACAGTAGAAGCATGACTGTCTAGTGGTACGAAACAGAACTGAACCATGTACAGCTTCAGCCGGCACCTTTCCCTGCATTGATTCATTCACTTCATTTACACCCTGCCTGTCTCCCTGGTGGGGACCCAAAGCAGCTTACACCATTCTCCTCTTCCCACATTTTACCCTCACAACAATCCTGAGAGGTAGGCAAGGTTGAGAGTTTGTGACTTGCCTGAGGTCACCCAGCAAGCTTCCATGGGAAAGTGGGGACTTGAACCTGGGTCTCATAGACCAACATTCTCACCACTACCCCACACTGGCTCAGTGCATTCTCAGGGTTCACAGCAGCTTTTAGTTCATTGGCCTCCCTCTCACAGCCCCAGTGCACAGTGTCAGAATTATTATTCTCTGAGAGATGGAAGGAACTTCTCAGGTCAAAATCCAAAAGAATAGCCAGTTCTTATAGCCAGGCTTTGAAACTTGAGAGTGCTAAACCTCCTTTCTCTGGACAGAGGTGCAGCCACAGGCAGGGCCCCTGGGGCACAGAAGAAGAAGAAGAAGAGCTGGATTTTTATACCCCACTTTCCTCTAACCTCAAGGGTCTCATAGGGGCTGACAAGGGCCTTCCCTTCCCCTCCCCACAACAGTCCCCTTGTGAGGGAGGTGGGCCTGAGAGAGTCCTGGGAGAACTGTGGCAATGGAAGCCTCTGGACTGAGCGCTCTTTCTCAATTCTGTGGGGGGGGCACTCTTAGTTGGTGGAGCAGGCCTGGAGAAGACAGAC
>NW_015169777.1:2498654-2520412 GCF_001447785.1 Gekko japonicus
CAGCACAAGTCCCGACCCCCGCCCCGTCTTCCCTCCGACGCGCTGCCGCCTCCCCTCCCTCCCGCGAGGCCATGGGGGGGGGAGCAGAGGGTCAGGGGAGGGGGCCCGCAACCCGCGCAAGGGGGCCGGGCCCCCAGGGCCCCACGCGGGCTACGGGCCTGACGCTTATACCCCAAAAATCTTGTTGCTCTCTAAGGTGCTATTGGTCTCAATATTAGGTAGAGCCTCCTTTCATACTGTGGCATGACCATCTTGTTGCTAGGGGCCAATGGTCACTGACTCTCACTTTGGTTGATCTTTAGTCCAGGATAACCGAAGTCATAATTTGAGTGACAGTCACCTAGGAGGCAAAAGGGAAACTGAAAGTGGCTTGTCTAGCCTGAATGTTCATACAGAATATGTACAAACAGCTGGAAATAACTATTCGGAATTTTAGAGTTGGAAAACTGGATGGATGCTGTTTGGGAAGGTAGGCTTGCTTCCATACCCCTACAGCGGCTCCTCAATCAGTGTATCAGTAAAAACAGATTATTGTAAAGTACCTCCAAGTCTTTTATCCCAAGACAAAGTATCCCACAAAAAAAAGCTGCACTGACATTTCCACTATTTTTATAGCTAACTGCATTGATATTTTACTACAGGTTGCCACCGGTTTGATTTCTCATATGGGCAGTCATATATTATCTGAAATTCTGTTACTATCAGTTTTAGAAATGTAGCATTCTAATAGTATACTAGTATTAGGATAAAATGGAGAAGAACAGAACCATGTACACTATCTGAGCTCCTTGGAAGAAGGGTAGAATAAAAATATGACAAATTTTCCACAGATTTCTATTTGCAGATTTGCCTGCTTTTGGCAAAAAGTCTTAGATGTTATTGGCTTGGATCCCACAGAAGGTTTCCATGAGTGAAAGGGGGAGCAACTTTTTGCCAATACCTCCCTCCCATGACAGACCACAGACTCCATTCCCTTTCCACCTACTACCTCTTCAAATTGCCTTTGATGCTCTGTGGTTCAGCTTAGCCTGTATTTGAAGACACAGCTTGGTGTCTGTCATGTTGAGTTCTGTGCCAGTTATGAAAGCAAATTGTATTAGGAGGGCATTTCTAAGATAATTTTGTAGTTTTCTTATACCTGTCATTTCCAGCCAAAGTCTCATTTCCAGTTTTTACCATTTCAGGGGAAAGAAACCATGCTAATATTGGGGGGGGGGGATGCCTTGCCTGACTCTCGTAGCCCACTACCAAAATACCATATTAAAAGAAAGAACATCTGTTGTCAACCCCACTCTGGGTGGGAGGATGGGGGAGATGCTTGTTTCAATGACAGCCATTTATTTCTCCAAGCCCAAGGGCCTTGGCTTGACTGCAGGTCAAGCCTATTTGGCAGAGGTTTATTTCAGGTTATTTGATTTTTGGTTGCAGACAAAATGAAACAGCTTTAGCAGGAAGGCAGAGCAGCATAGCCCATAAAAATTAAAACCAAGTTGGCTGGTTGAAGAGCACATTGCGTTAGTCTGTTGAAGCACACACAGAGTTCTCTTTATGGGGCTACATACTAGAGACAGGGAACCAATCTGGAGGGGGTGTTAGAAACACTCTGAGAAGTAATTAAAGGTCACTTTGGAAATTTAATAGGAATGACTTAAAAGAAATCTTCAAAGACTCCAGTTTATTGGCTTCACCTTAATTTTTAAAAACTTATTGGTTTTCCCTTTTTCTTAAAAAAATTGTTAGAAATGTTTGTTCTGGCCCTTAATATATATGTCTGTCTTTCCTTTTAATATCAGTCAAGCTGAAGTTTGAAACTGACCTAAGAGTTTAACTGTATTTTGCTGGGAATTACAAACAACAGAAATGATGCCAGAATGTGTGATGGAAACACCCACAAAGCCACCTTTTTGCGCTCTTCCAGTTTTTTCTTGAAAGTTTTCCTGTGTTCCAAGGACAAACAAGAAAAAATTGTTACAAAGAAGCCACTTTTATGAAGGAATTTGCATGATTACTTTGACATTCCTGCATGCCTGTATAATTTCTACGTAATGCTCATGGCTGGAGGTTAGCTATCTTCACATGCAACTTTTCAGTGCGGGAACATGAAGTGAATTCAATGCATCTAGATCTGTCACATATGGAACTTGCAGATACTTACATAAAAGTCATTCTGTTGTAAAAACCTTGTAATGAGTTAAGAAGAACCAGATATAAGAATACAGTAGGAATAACAGTGAAATCCAAAAAAAAACCAACCCTGGAATATATCACTCATGCAGGATCAAGACAGTTCATTTTATTTTGTTGATCAATATTTGCTGCCAGTCTTAATCCATTGACATGTTGCTAACTAATCACATACAGCACGGGTTGTCTCTAGGATTTCCATTACTTTAGGAGGCAATTCCACTCGACTGAAATACCATCATGAAGAAAGACCTCTGGATCTTTCACTATAAATCATTAACAACTGCATATTAACTGTGAAAACTCCCTCCAATCATCTGGAGAAATATTGTACCTTTAACAGTTATATATAAATCTTAGCAGATTTAGTTAATCACACCGTGTGGAGAGAGAACAGCACTTGCCAACATTCTCTCTACTATGTAGCTATTAAAGGAATCCTGTTCCCCTCCTTGGTATCTAGTCATGATACAGCATCCTCAAAGCTGACTTCTTCATAGAGTTGCCAGCTCTGGGTTGGGGAGTGGAGATTTGGGTGGGTGGGGAGCCTGAGGATGGTGCGGTTTGGGGAGGGGAGGGGACTTCAGTGGGGTAGGATGCCACAGAGTTCACCTTACAAAGTGGCCATTTTCTCCAGGTGAACTGATCTCTGATCCCTGCTGCCCGGAGATCAGTGGTAATAGCGGGAAGTCTCCAGCCACCACCTGAATGTTGGCAACCCTACTTCTTCAGCCAAACATTTTCTGAATCACCTTTGCCCCAGCTTGTCCTGTTTACGACCTTCATTGCCAATGTTTGCCCTCTCCTACCTGCTCCTCTTTATGCTTCTCTGTGATCCGTGCTGCTCTCAGTAGTGCCAGTTGTAGTGTGTGGAAACCCTCTCTTACATTCTTATTTATGTATTTATTCAATTTATACCTCACCCTCCCCACAAAGACTTCATTAAGGACAACAAGTACTACTTATTGATACTCTTAGTCGTGTAAATATATGCGACAGCCATTAATAATTGGACTGCTTGAGCATGTGTGTTAAATAAAATCACAAACTGAGGACTAGAAACTTACGTAAAAAGGAATTATTGGACAAACAAGATAAACATATTTCTGTCATTTCCCTGAGCAAGTCTAAGGGTAGCCCTCAGGATTTAGTGTCTTTTGGAGGAGAGAAATCAGTGGTGGCTTATGATATTGGAAACAAGCCAGTGATTATAACCTAGTTCGCTTACTTTTAGGATGTTTTTTTTCCAGGTGCAGGCAATGTTTCTTACTGGGGCAGGGGGATTCAGATATGAGGTTCCTCACCAGCAGGGTGAAGTGGTTCATTTGCAGGATACCTGTGTCCAGGGGTCATTTCGTAGAAAAAGAGCTAGGGGCACTCATTAGCATAACTCATTAGCATATGCCACACCCCCTGACATCACTGGAAGTGTGTCCTCCCCACAGCCGGCGGCGACCTCCAGCGGGCACCAGCAGGGAGCTCCAGGCCCCGCCCTCCCGCACCTTACCCGGGGGGATGGCGTCCCCCCGCATCCCCCCCAAATGACCCCTGCCTGTGTCACATGATTTCCCTGCATGTATAGATCAGCCCTTTGACTGTAACAATCTTATATCCTAATAGCAACATTGGCTAATATTTGGATACTTATTCAGTGACTGGAGCTGTGAATGGGCAAGACAGACCTTTCTACAAGCCTGAAAAGGGCCCCAGGTTTGCTGAAAAACACAAAATCTTTTTAAAAAAATTACACTGGGGTTTTAAAAAATTCTGAAAATGATAAAAGGAGTGCCTGTAGCTTTAAACTCAGTGGCTGTTGCTAGGCAACCACAATATTCCAGGTTGGGATTCTGTGAGTAAAAAGGCAGGGGAAGAGGGCAGGGCCCTATCCGGGCCTATTTTGGCCTTTGATGGAGTACTTTTGGGGCCAGGCCTGGCAACAACCTCTGGGTGGTTTGATGCCACCCAAATTGCATAATTGAACTAGGCATGGCTGCTTGCTACTGATTGACAACAGCAGCCACCACCCTCAGAGGCAAGTGTCGTGTAGTGCTTAGAGCTTCAAGAGTACAGTCTGGGAGATCCAGGTTCAAATTACCATTTTGCTGTGGAAGCTCACTGGGTGATTTTGAACCAGTCACACAGTTTCAGACTAACCTACCCCACTGGGTTATTGTGCGGATAAAAAGGATGAGAGGAGAATAACATAAGCTGCTTTGGTCCCCACTGTGGAGAAAGGTGGGTGTGATGGACTGTCAAGGGTTAATGCTTCACAGAATCTGAGAACCTTTGAATGACAGGCTGTTCAAACAGAATTCTGTGAAATGCATCAGTTAAGAAATTACAATTGGGCTCTAACAGTTGAGGGACAGATTTAGCACTGACTGAGGACTTGGAAGGCGGCAAAGGGGAGTAAGAGGATCATGGAAGATCCCCATTCAAGCCAAAAAGGGACAGAGCTTCTAGTCAAGAGAACTAATCTCTGCCCAGGTGAAAAGGAGATAACTCTTAAAAGAGGAGTGATCCCTGGTCTGTGTAGAGAGAAGGAGTTTGGGAACTTTGTTGTATGTTCTACCTTCTAAACATGAAGTGTCAGTGAAACTCAGAAACCTATGCTTGCAAATTAAAGCAGAAACTTAAAAGAAAGACTTTGTCAAAGTTTCAAAGACCTTGTTGGAAAAGCAAAAACAGTTGTTGGCAACATATTATCTGGATTTAGTGTGACTACAAAGTACCTTAGTTTTTATTATCAGTTCACCTCATACATTCTACCCCTGATTCCACCTGACTTTTCCCCCACCAAGTTAAACAAAATATTTTGTTTATTCTTGAACATTCCAACGCCTCTTGTGTGCCATTACAGAAGGGCAATCAAAGCCCATTGCAGGGCAATCAAAGAAGCCTGAAATTATGTGAAGACGACGACTCAGGACCGTCTCATGGCTCTTAAGAACACCGGGTGCCTCTTGAATAGCCTATGCATGGTGACTGCACCTTGGCCTGTGGCAAGCTGATCATGTGACTCCGTGCTACCGAAAAAGCTCCTCCTTCAGCTCAAGTTGTCATCTTGTACTTTAAACACCAGGCATGTTTAAATTTCCTGAGACAGTGAGTGAGAAGACAGCTGCATCTTCTCTCTGTCCTATCATCTGTCCAACTGTTACCAACTGTGGTGAGTGGGATTCCAGCTGTGCCACAAAGCAGGTGAGAGAAGAGAACAGATGGCAAGGCTGGAGAAGCAGTGGGCAGGTAGAACTACAGCGGTCTTTCCCCCATTTTGTTGGGAGAGTTAAAAGATTGTGCCTGTATGATAGCCCTGTCCACCTCCCTCCCTCAGAGGCTAGATTTTACCTCTTTCTTTCCCTTTACTGACTGAGCCGCCCTAGTGATGTGTTTTCTTCTTTGCTGAGGAACTCTGGCTCTTCCACCCTGTCACAGTATGATATTTTGCTTGTCAGCTCAGCCCAGGAACCTGAGGGAAGGATCTGGAGCCTGCTTTAACTTAAACAACCTAAATGGCACTTGAGGCATTTTGAAATTCAAAAATGACCAAAATATTTTATTTAACATACAGGGGAAAGGTCATATGAAATCAGGGGTTGAAATTTCTGGGGTAAAACCAGGACATGCACAGACTGTAGTTCTTATGTTTCAGGCTAATGATAGTTTCTTAAGATATCCAGAGTTACTTAAATCTTTATGTTGAGAGGCTTTTGTTCCGGTGTTTCCCCCGAATGGTGTACTTTCTTTGGGTATTTTCTAACTCTTTTGGTTTCCGGAAGGCTGGTATTCTCTTTCTAGTACCCAAACCCCTTCTCTTGAAATACCAGTACCCATCTTGAGAGTTTTAACTGATTTTTAAGGTTTCTACAGGCAATTTCTAACCACATCGGACCAGGGATCTCTGCACTCTTCAGAGCTAACTTTCTGTTTGATTGGTAGGGAAATTCTCTCTCTAGAAGATCTATCCCCTTTCCTTGGACCAAATGGGAATCTTAGCCTACTTCCCAAATTTCCTTGCCAACTTTTCCCCAGCTCTCCTGTCTGTGTTAAACTGCTCTCAGCCAGGTCTGATTTCTGAAACTGTCAGTACTTGACTCTTCTCAGCTAGGGCTGAGATCAGACTGTCAGTTGTCAACTCAGTCAAGGCAGAAATCTGACTGAATCTCTCCTCAGCATGTAGCTCTCTCCAGACTTTCTCTGCTCAGCTAATACTAACCAATCAGATTTCTTGGAGCAACCTGTCACTCAAGGCCCTCTGTTTCTCTGAAAAGTTAACCCTTCAGAGTCCTTTAGTTGTTTGTAAAAGTGCAGTCTGTCACAGCCTGGTATTTGGGTTTTAAATTGGCAAGGCAATCCTGCTTTCTGCATTTTGTTGATAAGCAACTCAGCCCCCCCAGTCATGCCCCATATTTTAGCTGAAGAACAAAATCCTGTTTGTAGCAGTGGATGGATGCAGGTGGTTTGTCATGGGCCAGAGATCTCCATTTGCAATATTTTTTCCCATGGCCACTATGAGACCAGATGGTTCTGTGAAGAAGGCCCTTACAGATTATCTGGAAAGACATAACTATTCATTTTGGTATCTGTCAGATCTCCTGTTCTCCTGTTTGCATTTGCTGTGCATCTAAGGTAGCATTAATAATAATAAAGAAGAAGAAGAAGAAGAGATTGGATTTGTACCCCGCCCTTCACTTGGAGTCTCAGAGCGGCTTACAAACTCCTTTCCCTCCCCCTCCCGACAACAGACACCCTGTGAGGAAGGTGGATCTGAGAGAGCTCTTTCAAGTACTGTTCTTTCAAGGACAGCTCTGACAGAACTATGGCTTGCCCAAGGTCATCCAGCAGCTGCAAGTGGAGGAGTGGGGAGTCAAATCCGGTTCTCCCAGATTAGAGTCTGCACACTTAACCACGACACCAACATTCTTAATTTCAAGCATAAAAAACAGTAAACAATTTCTCCTCAGACCAAGATTGTCATCTTGCTGAAACTTGACTTTAGCAGCAGAAAATTAGCTTTCCTCTGTCCAGGGATTAACCAGAATGAAGAATTTTGGAATGTGGCAATCAAAACCTTGTGATCAATGGCTCCAGGCAGCCTGACAAGGACTTTTGCTGTCAGTTCTAAGACTCTTTAAAAATGTCTCTAAATTATCCTGTTTAATAGCTTTAAAGCTGCACATTCAGGTGCTACTGCCAATCCCTCCTCCAAAAGAGAAGCTTTTAAAATTTCTACATCTAAATAACATTTTAATCTCAAAATTGATTTTTATTAGCCTTAGAAAACTTCTTGCAGAGGACTCCTGTGAGAACAATAATCTTTGGGGATAAAATTTAAGATTTTAATCTGAATATCTCCCTATTTTCTACTGCCAAAAAGTTAGAAATGGCTTCTGGAAAAAGGAGATTATTACTAATGGCAAACTTGGCTCTCTCTCCTTTTTTTTCTAAAGACACTGCAATTTGGCCTGAAGAAGATTGTTGGTTTTAGTGTTGAGGGTATTGCTTGTTTTCTCAAACTGAGTTTAAGAGAAATTAAGAGAAAAAAATGAGCCCTCTGTTTACCAGAGTACCAATCTCAGATTTCTGTTCTGAAGAAAGATTTTTTTTTGTACTAAGAATGGTAGAGGCCAAAAGTTTAATCTTTCCTATACAACTTATTTTATTGCATTTTTAATTTTCCCCCTGCATTAACATGACCCTGTTCTGTAGTTTTCTATGCCTGGTGCTTAATTACTTATCATTAGCAACATGCATGGGGGGTCCCCTCTGCATATTTATAAATGTGATCATTAGTACATGGAAAGACAAAGGTTTCTTTAGGACCCTCATTAGTTATTCTGTTTTCATGGAAATGATCATTAGGAAAAGACAGCCCACCTGGTTAAATAATTACAATTAAGATTTGGAAGTCTCCTTTGCATTTTTCACTTGAGTTACAGTCTGAGCTTCTCAAACTAGGGAAGGAATGTTGCCCAATTTTGTAAGGTTTAGAACTGAGTTGTTAGGCAAGATTACATTTCTTATTTTGGAATACTGCCTGTCCTGATAATTTGAGAAAGGACAGTTTAAAAAAAAATACACAACCCAGCAATTATCTCTGAATTCATTAATAATGTTCATCCAGCAAAAAGATTCTATTGGTCTGCAATATGTGGAATAGATAACTACCCTACCAGCACCTCCCCCCCAAAAAAAAACAGGTTCCAGTTATTTATACTTTATCTGTACTAGAGAAGGCATTCTTCACTGTATACATTAGATATGGTGGTATGTTGACTGCACTGGTTTTCTGCATCTGACATAAGATTGGTTCAAAAGTAATGGCAATCCAAGGCTTGGTACTCTGTAACAATCCAATCCTAAACAGAATTATACCCAATCCTAAGCAGAATTATACCCTTCTAAACCCATTGAGGAGCTGCGGTGGCTCAAGTGGGTAAGACGCTGAACTGCAGGCTGTGGAAGGTCAGTAGTTCCGCAGTTCGAGACCTGGGTGCTGCATGATGGAGTGAGCTCCCATCTATAGTTCCAGCTCCCGCCAACCTAGCAGTTCGAAAGCAAGAAATTGCAAGTAGATAAATAGGTACCACTTCGGTGGGAAGGTAACAGCGTTCCGTGTGCCTTGGTGTTTAGTCATGCTGGCCACATGACCACGGAAACGTCTTCGGACAGCGCTGGCTCTTCGGCTTTGAAACGGAGATGAGCACCGCAACCCTAGAGTCGGATTCGACTGGCTTTCGAGCAAGGGAACCTTAACCTTTAAACCCATTGACTCCAATGGTAACTGTGGCTGGCAACCGACAGGATATTGCAGAGGTGGAATCATATGTTGTTGGCATTGTCCCAGTGTGACGACATCACTCCCGACTACATATGACCCACCCCACCTCCACATTCTCCTGCCGGTTGCCAGCCACAGTTGCCATTGGAGTCAATGGGCTTAGAGAGGTATAATTCTGTTTAGGATTGAGTTGTTACATAGCACCAAGCCTTGGCTTGCCATTATTTTTGAACCAATTCTATGTGCAATCTGGAAGTGATGGTATTGTGCCATGGGCACTGCTCTAGCATTCACCCCAAACTCTGTGGTTTAACCATAGGGTTTGGGGCAAATGCTAGAGCATTGCCTGCCACAATGATGTCACTTCTGGGTCTCACTGGAAGTGACATCATGGCATTGGGTGATGCCAGTTGCCTCCCCTTTCCCTGACATTTCTCCCCCCTGTGCAACTGAGCAATGGTGGGCAGAGGCAGCAGGGGCAGGAGGTCTACCACTTCTGAAGGAGACCTGGTAACCCTAGGGAGAGGCCATTCATATGGATATTCTATGCTGATCAGGTGGTAAAGTCTGTAAATGGCTTAAATAGCCACATTCACATAGCTGGAAACCCTGACTAGTCTGAAGCCTGATCTGGTTGTTGACAGAGAATCATCTACCTTTATGTGTTAGTAAGAGAAGTACTTGTGTACCCCTAGTAATAATATCTGATGTGTAAAGTTCAGAGCTGCCTTGGATGTAAGGGCTGAATCAGACCATGAAGAAATCCGTCTTTTCTGTGATGCCCATGCTTACTCCCTGTTATTCCACATGCCACTTAAACCAATTTTTAGTCCCTCTCCCTCTGTTGTCATGCATGTGTGAAAATCAGAGGATGTTTTCAATGTGATTGAATCGGGTTTCTGAATCAATTGATGGCTATGCAGGAAGGTGGTTTTACTATTGCATTCCAGTTTTCCTCTGCTTTAGAATGTATACATGATTTTGGCCTTGGTGTATGATAACTGCATTTGCTTACATTTATTCTTTGTTACCTTTCCTATTCTCTTTCTTCTCCCCCCCCCCCACGACAAACCAGCTTCTTTGGATAAGAAATTGCCTTTTTTGGGTGTGCAGTAGCAGAACTTGTACACAGGTATGTTCTCATGGACTTTCAGTGAGGGTGGTGGCATGCTGTGAGGCATCCCATATGTTGATGATATGCATTAAGATTGGAATAGCAATCCAAAGGGTGGGTATGGTTCTTGGTTTCAAGGCACAAATTCTAGAAATAAAAGTGTGGCAAAATAAGATTTTTCATTTATATGCCCATTATACTTTTGCCATTAGTGGTTTACTGGCAGAGAAGACATCCTGATAGGATAATCCCTTTGCTAATGACAAACCACAGCCGTGAGAGAAATCTTGTCAGAGGCCTACATCTCATCTGTAAACAATTATGCAGCTACTGATCCTTTAGCATAGCTTGGAAAAGCTCTGAAACTCTGCAATCAGTTATATCTCCAAGTACCATAAAAATATATTATCCAACCATTCATTTATTAATGATGCATCAGTTAACCACACATAATGAGCAAATAATTAGTAACGTTGTATGGTTGCCAAAAACTGAAGAAGTGTTGGCATTTTAAAGATGAAAGGTTGCATTTATGCAGAAGCTTGGCGATGATAAAGTTAATACCAAAGATAATTATGGAAGTGTCTACCCTGCATTAGAGACAGCGGGCCCACAAAATGTACCTAATTGAACTGAAATTAATATTCTTCAAAAGCATGCATGTTACTGCATATTAGCAACTGAATTTGCTTGAAGATCTCCCTTCAGTGAGGTATACACAAAATAATACAAGTTAATAAAATGCCAGACAGCAAGACTGTGTTCTTTGTTTGCCTGGTTTAGGGCCTTTCAGAAAACAATAAATTGCATTCATGTCAGCTGAAGCCCATCCCTTTGCTAATTACCGTTTGGTGCTGAAATGACTTCTGTGAAATTGGGAGCAAGAAGAAACATACAGCCGTACAAGGGAGGCTTTTCAGGCTCCAGCAGTAAATGTGAGATAGGCCTCAGGCATACAGATGTTAAAACAGTGAATTCCCCTACAGATTACGCTAATGGAAACCCTGTCAGGGTAAGTCAAATCCGGGGTCTGTGGTCAAAATCTAATTAATGTTTCTCTACTTAAAAAAGAATCGCAATGCCTGGAGGTGATGAAGACTGTATAAGAAACTTGCTTGTTTGTAAAATTGTTAGCGTGAATAGTAGCTATACCACTGAGCTATTGCTTGACAATGTAACACCTGTTGGCTGAACAGCTCTACATACAGAATTTAATATAGCATGTTATTGGTGGGGCTGGTTAGCTTGACTTGCCCAGTGGCAACCTTTGACCTATGACGGAATACCCAGAATTCATTTTGGAGAGTCTGAGTGAAAATGTCTATTATACCTTTGCAGTGTCCCCTGCAGAAGAATCACTAGCAAGTGTTAAATGTCTGCTGATTATCCAGCACTGATTGAACACTGTTGACAGTCTTTGTTTAGGAAATCATTAGAGCAAGTTTACACCAAAAATGGGCCAAAGAGCTGTCTTATACTAAAAGACAATGCATTGTGCTTGAAGCATAAATTCTTTGAGACCTTTCACGGGGCCACTATCCATGTCCTGTGTAGTAATAATAACACAATAGATTTCTAATATGCCAATATCTCCCTTTTCACAAGCACCAAAACTCCTCCTACATATTTAACAAACAACACTGGGATTGGCTTTACTGTTTCAAATAAATGAATTTGTGATCCAATGAATAGTTCTTGGATAAGGCTGCTATTAAAAGAATAAATTTCAAAATGGTGAGTGGTTTGAGAATTTTAAAATTTCAGTTATTTAAATATGTTTTAAGATAAGTCACTAGGGCTGTTCTGGTTTCCTATGGAAAGGTACCACATCTAGAGCCATGGCCAGGCGAGCTGTAGAGACAAAGTTCCCAGTCACACGGGAGGATTTGCCCCGTGAAATGGACGGGTTGAGGGCAGATTAAACCGGCGTGATCAGATGCCCACATCTGGCAAGCGTCACGCCCCAGCCCCCAACCCGTCGCTACCGGCCGAAAACACGGATTTAAAAGAGACCTGCAAAAGACTACTACTTACTGGGAAACACGCAGCATGGGCAGCCGTGCGATTGCCGACGCACCCGTATCCTGTGGTACATGGGGCCCTGCCACACTGCGCATACGCACAACTGCGCAGCTGCCTCGCCTCGCCCTTCGTCCCATTGCTTCCCCCTTGGCATATGATTGTGCCAGGGAGCAAATGCGGCGTGGCTCGGGGGATCTGTCTGATCCCGATGCCGCGCTTCAATTTGCTGCGGCTCCAAAAAGCCACACTTCTGCTGCGGCTTTCCCCACTAGTGTGACCGGGGCCAATATTACAGTAAATCATAGAAAGGTATTAAGCAGCATTTTGGCAATATTTACATTTCTACAAGATCTTACAATAAAAATTGCAAAAAAAAATGTAGGATATCAGAGGAGCTCCTTTTGCTCTTTTGGCTGAGTATGAGGCACAAGGATTTCAGATAGATTGCCTGATTGTAATCCTTCTGTAGAACTCTCTCTTTTTCTCATCAAGTTGCAGCTGACTTATGGTGACCCCATAGAGCAGGGGTGTCAAACGTGTGGCCCACAGGCCAAATCTGACTTGCACAGTGCTCAGAATTAGCCCTCGAGGAAGTTCTTTCTCCTGCTTCCTTTCCAGGGTTCCTGCTACAGCCGCACTATAATTTGCTTTGTCCCCAGCTCCCTCAATGGCTCTTTGCTTCCTGTTTCTGGCCTCTTGGCTCCCCCCCTTGCTCTCTCTCTCTCACACACAAACACAAAGATAGAGAGAGCTTCATGGCTGCTTTGTGCTGGAGAGATACAAAAACAAGTCTCTCTCTCTCACACACACACTTCTGCTTCCTTCTCCAGGGCTACTGCTCCCCCTTTGGGGAGGAGGAGGAAAGACAGAGAGAAAAAACAAAATTGGAGTCCCATAGCAGTTTTAAGACCAACAACGTTTTATTCCAGGTATAAGGTTTTTGTGTGCAAGTACACTTCTTGGGTGGGTAGGTGGGAGGGAGGGAGGGAGGGTGGATTCTTCTGACAAGCACGATGTACATTGAGGAAATTATTTTGGCTTATTCTGGAAAGTTGTTTCCAGAATAAGCCGGTGCTCCTGGGAAAGGGAAAGTATAGCGGTGGGACAAGGCAGGGAGCTATGAGAAGGGAGCAGAGAAATAGAGAAGCTCGGCACCCTTCAAGCTTGTGTCCCATTCCGAAAGTTGTCAGCAGAGGGGCTAGGGTGGATAACCTCCGACATTGGCGTTGTGCAACGTCAGGTCTATAAATAATAAGATCACAGTCCTGCGGGACTTTCTGCTGGAGCAGAACATAGACCTGGCATGCGTGACTGAGACCTGGGTGCAGGATGGGGAGACTGTAGCTCTCTCTCAGCTTGCCCTACCCGGGTACTCGGTCCTTCACCAATCCTGGATTAGGGGGCGGGGGAAGGAGTGGCCATTCTCATTCGGGAGGCTTACTCCTTCAGGGCACTCCCACCGCTGGAGATCGCAGACATCGAATGTGCCGGCCTGGTGTGGGAGGCCGGGGAGTATTTGGTGATTTGGCTGGTGTAACGACTGCCTAACGCACAAGCCAATAGCCTGCCATCCCTGATGGAGGCTGTATCAGGCCGGGCGCTGGAACACCGTAGGCTAATAGTCCTGGGTGATATCAATGTCCATGCTGATGATGCGACCTCCACTCAGGCAATGGCTCTAGTGTTGTCCATGGTGGCGCTTGGACTTTTCCTTCCAACTCATAACGGCTCCCACTCACTGGGCCAGACACACGCTCAATCTGATCTTGCGGCTGGGGTAACAGTGGACTGGATTACTGCCTTGGCAGTACCATGGTTGGACCACCATGCCCCGAGGGCCCGTCTGAATGTTTCACTCCGATCCTGTTTAGGCAGCGAATGTATTTTAGCTCACCTGTGGAGCCAAATGGACCCAGCACGGCTCCAGATGGCTCTGCAGGATTCGATGCCCCCTGGTGGCTCATTGGATGAGCTCGTGGAAAACTGGCATAGTTGGCTGTCCGCAGCCATCAACGAGATCACTTCCCGGTGCCCTCTGTGCTCTCACTCTAGGCTTGCTCCCTGGCTTACCCAGGAGTTGCGGCTTATGAAGCAAGAGCTGAGACGGCTAGATAGACAGTGGTGTCACATTCGAGACGAAGCCACAAGAGCATCTTATAGGATGTTTATGAGATCCTATGAGATGGCAGTCAAAGCCACTAAGAGAGAGTTCTATGCGGCTACAATTGCATCTGCAAGCTCACGTCCAGCCCAGTTGTTTAGAATGATTCGGTCTATAATAGCTCTGCCAGAGGACAGACCAAACGCTAGGGAATTGGATATCAGCTGCGAGGCATTTGCGAACTATTTCGCAGATAAAGTCTTGGCACTCTGCTGCAACCTCCCTGCCACAGTTGAAACAGTGAGTGAACTCGAGGCCCCTAGCATGTCTTCGATTCTGGCTTTGGATCATTTTGGCCCACTCATCCTGGAGGAAGTCGACAGATTGCTCTCAACTGTATGCCCAACCACGTGCAGCCTTGATCCATGCCCTTCCTGGCTTATTAAAGCTGGCCATGAAGGGTTCCAAGGTGCCCTAAGGGAAATTATCAACAAGTCCCTTTCTGAGGGGCAGTTCCTGGGGGCACTCAAAGAAGCGATGGTCTGCCCTCTCCTGAAAAAACCATCTCTGGATCCGGCCAAATTGGCCAACTATCGGCCAGTTTCCAATTTGCCCTATTTGGGCGAATTAATTGAGAGGGTGGTGGCGATACAGTTGCAGGACTTTATGGATGACACTGTCGTATTAGATCCCTTTGAGTCCGGCTTCCACCCAGGACATGGGATGGAGACGGCGCTGGTCACTCTTACTGACCGGAGGCATCTGGATTGGGGAGGTTCGGCAGTACTGTTGCTGTTGGACCTGTCAGCTGCATTCGACATGGTTGACCATCAGTTGCTGACCTACCGCCTCGCTGACATGGGGATCCAGGGGCTTGTCTTGCAATGGCTTGCTTCCTTTCTCCAGGGTCGGGGACAAAGGGTGGCGCTAGGGGAACAGCAGTCCAGGAGACACCCACTTGAGTGTGGAGTGCCTCAAGGGGCAGTGCTTTCCCCAATTTTATTTAACATCTACATGTGCCCCCTTGCCCAGATTGCCTGGAGGTATGGGCTGGGTGTCACCATTATGCTGATGACACCCAGCTCTATCTGATGTTGGGCAGCCAGTCGGACTCCAGACCGGAAGATCTGGACTGGGCATTGGAGGCCATGGCTGGTTGGCTTAGACTGAGCCGGCTGAAGCTAAATCCAGTGAAGACAGAGGTCCTGTGCCTGAGTCGGGGCGGTTTGGGGGTATCTTCTGACCTTCGGTGGGGCCCCATTAGGGCCAGCGCCGGAGGTTAGGAGTCTGGGAGTACTCCTGGATACCTCCTTAACAATGGAAGCCCAGGTAGCAGCTACTGCTAAGTCGGCCTTTTACCATCTTTGGCTAATTCGGCAGTTGGTTCCCTTCCTCGACTGTGATGACCTGGTTACAGTGATCCATGCGATGGTCACCTTGAGATTAGACTACTGTAATGCTCTTTACATGGGGCTGCCCTTGTCGCAAATCTGGAAGCTGCAGCTAGTGCAGAATGCCGTGGCCAGGCTCCTGATGGGCCTTTCTAGATGGAAGCACATCCAGCCTGCACTGAAGGCACTGCACTGGCTGTCAATAGCATACCGAATTCACTTCAAGGTGCTGGTACTTACCTTTAAAGCCCTATATGGCCAGGGTCTGACATACCTGAGGGACTGCCTTTCCCCATATATACCCCAGAGAGCACTACAATTGGGGTCACAACACCAATTGACCATCCCAGGCACTAAGGATGCCATCATCGCTGTCACCAGGGCCAGGGCCTTTTCAGTGGTGGCTCCATACTGGTGGAAAGAGCTCCTGGAAGAGATCAGGGACCTGCGAGATCTTTTACAGTTCCACAGGACCTGCAAGATGGAGCTCTTCCACCAGGCTTTCAACTAGGAGCTGCCCCACCACTACCACCACCATCTGTAGTAACGGGCTGGCCCCAGTTTGGAGATCGAGCCATACCTTCGCGTGATGCTGGAAGATCATTGAGTCTGAAATCTTGCTTATGACAACATATAGCACACCATTTTAATTAAAGAAGGAATGATTACTGCTAGCGCTTTGATTATTCGCTTGTTTTAAAAGGTTTAAAATGTTTTATGTGGATTTTATGGTATCTTGTGCTGATTAATGTAAGCCGCCCTGAGCCTGTTCGCGGGGAGGGCGGGATATAAATGGGAGTAATAAATAAATAAATAAGTTTGGATTTTCTGTTCCTATCTGGATTTATTTTCTTTCAAAAGGACCCTGATTAGGAACAATGCTCCTTCTAAGCTGTGGAGTCCTGTGAGCAAAAATTCTACTTTGTGAGCTGCTGGCATTAAAGTTGTGAGCGAGTGATTTGGCTGCTGCATAAATTAGTTTGCTCTGGAGCCATCCTTCCTGAGCTAAGACAAAAATATGTGAGCTGGAGGCTAAAAAACTGTGAGCTAGCTCACACTAACTCATCTTAGAGGGAACACTGAGTAGGAATTAGAACACATGGATTGGTCCTTATATCTTGGAGAGTGGAGTGACTTCAGATGCCAAATGATAATAGCACACATTGGTAAAGAGACAGAAAAACTAGGTCTCAATTCAGTCCCGGAGGATGCATTGTCTTGAGCTTCATTATCAATTGCAATTCAGCAGTCTCTCTTTCTAATCTCCCTTTGAAACTCCTTTGTAAGAGCACAGCTACTCTTAGGTCAGCAACTGAATGTTGTGTTTTCTAATGTCAGACTTATGTCCATTTATTCTTTGCATCCTCCTGGACTGAATCCTCCTGGATGGAACTGAGAACTAGGATTCCTGTCTCATTACCAACACTGATATCTCCATGCCTACTACCCTTCTGCATATCACACCTAATCCAGTCAAGCCTGCTCTTTTCATTTACCTGCTATTGCCATTCAACATCTGAAATCACCTTTATAAAGTTTATATCTCTGGTACCTCATGTTACATTTTATAGCACGTATGGCCCGGCCCCCAAAATGACATTTATGTCAAATCTGGCCCTCGCAACAAATGAGTTCAACACCTCAGCCATAGAGTTTTCAAGGCAAGAGACCTTCAGAGGTGGTTTGCCATTGCCTGCCTCTGTGTCATAACCTAGGTATCCTTTGGGGGGCTCCCATCAAGGGCCAAGTGACAAGTAGCCAAGATATGACAAGACTGGGCTACCCTGGGCTCTCCAAGTCATGGCTTTTTACAGAAGCAATATTCTTCTTCCAGCACTCTGTTACTGTAATGCACAATTAAAAGAAACAAGACCCACAGTAAACCTGAGTGTTTTGTTTTAAGGAATAAGCAATATCTACATGTTTTGCATGCTATTAGTGGATCAGCAGAAGGTTCATGGTCTTTTGAAGGCATTTTAAATGCTGGGGGAATTTTCCAGTGCTCATGGTTTGAAATCACTGGACTTTTCAATCGACGGATATGATGCTGAGTTTGCTTTTTGGATTTGTTTGTCTAGCTGGGTTCATAGCAAAGATTCCTTTCTTGTCCTGCAGCATCTAAAATGGAATATAAAAAGGCAGCTTCCTGTGTACTTCATGCAAGTAAGATCAAAGCATTGCTACGGGAGAAAGATACTACGTGCTTTGTCTATGGGTGCATTCAGACAGCTCTTTAGATCCGCGCAAGGCACAAGTGCCTCATGGATTTAAATGTAATGTCCAGACATCAACATCTGGGAAATGTCCGTCTTCCATGAGCATCCTGTTTTGCCACTCTTTGGACCTGTACTAAAAAGGTACTAGTTAAAATCTGGAGTTTTCGGTTCCAATGGTCCAATCGCAGATTTGCCTCCATCTGATTGTTCCAGTGCGCAATTAAAAAATGGCACCCATTCGGGATTTTTTTAAAAGGGTGCCATTTTTAAAAAATCTTGATTCTGTGCATTCACAGATAAACAAGGCTGTGATATCATGCCTATGCAGATGCACAAAAAGTTTTTTTTAACCCCCCCCCCCCCCCCCCGTCAGCACCCCTCCCGGGGGGGTCGTGCTAAAACCCAGTGGAAGCAGCACGCGGTAAGGCGATTCCCCCGGGGGATGTCTGGTTGTGCGAGGACAGATTTAAAAGATCGGGATCAAATTCGAGCTGGCATAATGGCGGGATTAGGTGCCTGTCTGAATGCACCCTATGTCAAGTGGGAGGGTAAATCTTCCAAGATGTTTTTTAAAAGACAGTCATAAACATCAGAAGGTAGAAAGTGTCATAAAAGTTTTCTGAGGGATGGGGTTGTGGCATGTAAAGTTGATAGTGTTTGTAGAATTCTAAACTAGTTTTGTAGCAACATCCAAATATGCTCAAATACCTATAATAGATTATCCCATTTCATATAGGTAACAGATTGATGGAAAGTACAATATGTGCAATAAGTATGAGGAGCCCAGAACATCTAGGAAAACTGAGTCAGTTTGCGCATAGCATAGCATAGCATACCATACCACACCACACCACACCACACCACACCACACTACACCAATAACACTCCCCCCCCCCTGTGACTTTTAAGGTCTCAGATCATAGAGGGAAAGATATACAATCTTTCCTTTTGTCTTGACCAAACTCTGGGATGCTTCCCACCTCAGCTATTTTATAGCTTTGCAAAGCCTTATTTTAAAAAATGGATCTTATGAACTGTGAACAAAGTTTCCCTTTTCCCTTGCCGCCCCTTGTATCCTGTCTCTCTTAAACTATGATCCAGAAGGTTAGGGGGCTCTAGTGGGATGTGCCACAGTGGCTGTAATAAGAAAATGGAACTGGCAAAATATTGCCCCCACACCTGTTGCATGATGCCTTGCTCTTTGCAGAAGACCTTGTATGTGAGGTAGGTGTCATTGGTCAGCCAAGCTCAGCAGAGCAAAGGGATGCAGAGGACTCCTCTGAGGAAGAGGGGGTCAGCATACCCGACCCAAGCTACAGCCAGTAGCAGAGGTACTGCAGGAGGAGGCAGTCTCTGAGGGACCAGATATAGATTCTCATCCAGGAACCAGTACACTGGCCCCTCAGTTTCCCAACCCTGGGCTGGCCAAAGAGAGCCAGTTGCCAGTCAGTTCACCTTCCTCAGCACCAGAGCCTTGAGAATACCGTCGGAAGAAGATTAAGAGAGACCTTCAAGTCAGAAGGTCCAGTACAGCACAGCACTGGCCCAGTTTCAACAATGAAAATTAGTGCTTGCAGGAGCAGGATTGAGGCAGGCAGTAGGTGAACGATGCAACACAGGCAGTTAGCAGCATGGGGCTTAAAAGCAACAGAAATGGGAGTACATGTGTGGAAGCAACTTGTCTGTTAGCTACTGACCTTGCTGTCTGTATTCTGAAAAGATTTCTTCATCTCTGGCCTTGGCCTGTATTGTGGGAACCTTGTTCTTGGATTCTCCTTTGGACTTGAAGCTGTGAGTGCTGCCTCACTGGTGCCTGAATCTCAGAGTTGCATTTTGACCAACCCTGACATCAGGCAACTAACTCCAGGTGGTTACTATGTGTCAGCAGTCAGGGCAATAGGGTTTCCAGACCCCTGGGTGGAGATGGGAGTCCCCTACCACTAGGCTCTATCCGCAGCTACTGATTAGCTGGCTGGTGAGGAGAATTTACCAGAAAAAAGAAGGTCTAGGTCTTGTGGCTGGTGTTGCACAGGAAGTGATGCCATCATGCCAACAATGTCTAGTGACACTCTGGTATTTGGGAAGGGAAGGGGGCAGAGAAACATCTTAGCTTGGCCTCCTTCCAGCCTATGTCCAATCCCAAAGGTAGTAGGCAGTGGGGCTAGGACAATTAACCCCCCTCTGACATTGGTGTTGTGTAGCGCCAGGTCTATAAATAATAAGACCACAATCCTGCGGGATTTTCTGCTGGAGCAGAAAATAGACCTGGCGCGTGTGACCAAGACCTGGGTGAGAGAGGGAGAGATGGTATCTCTCACCCAATCAGCTCCACCTGGATTCTCAGTCCTTCACCAATCGTGGACTAGGGAGCGCGGGGGAGAAGTGGCTTTATTCATCCGGGAGGCTTACTCCTTCAGGGCACTCCCACCTCTGGGGATCAAGGGCATCGAGTGTGTCGGCCTAATATGGGTAGCTGAAGAGAGTGTGGTGATTTGGCTAGTGTACTGACTGCCCAACATACTGGCCAATAGCCTACCATCCCTGGTAGAGGCTGTATCAGGCTGGGCCTTGGAGCACCCTAGGCTGATAGTCTTGGGTGATTTCAATGTCCATGCTGATGACGCGGCCTCTACACTAGGCAGCGGACCTACTGTTGTCCATGGCGGCCCTGGGACTCTCCCAACTTGTAACTGCTCCCACTTACCGGGCTGGGCACATGCTCGATTTGATCTTCACATTGGGGGTTACAGTGGACTGGATCACTGCTTCGGCAGTGTCATGGTCAGACCACTTTGCCCTGAAGGCCCACCTACATACTCCAATTTGGGCTTACCCACGGAGCCTAATGGACCCAATAAGACTTCAGATGGCTCTCCGGGATCCGAAGCCCCCTGGCGCCTCATTGGATGAGCTTGTTCAGGATTGGCATGACCGACTCTCGACAGCCATCGATGAAATTGCTCCCCAGCGACCTCTGCACCCCCAGTCTAGGCTCACTCCATGGTTTACCCAGAAGTTGCAGCTAATGAAGCGGCGGCTGAGACGGTTAGAGTGGTGGTGGTGGCGTGCCTGCAACGAAAGTACAAGAGCATCTTATAGGGCATTTATGAGATCCTATGAGATGGCAGTCAAGGCTGCAAAAAGACAGTATTATGACACCACGATTGTGTCTGCAAGCTCACGCCTAGCCCAATTGTTTAGAACAATTCGGTCTATTACTGCTCTGTCACAAGACAGGCTAAATCGTAGGGGATTGGCATTGGCTGTGAGCAGGGGTCTTTTTGTAGAAAAAGAGCTGCAGGAGCTCATTAGCATATGCTAATGAGCCACTGGGCTATTAGCATATACCACGCCCCCTGACATCACCGGAAGTGATGGCAGAAGGGGAAGCAAAAGGGGGGGAGGCATCTTCAAAAGCCTCCCCTCCCCTTGGGGGGGGGAGCGAAGGGAGAAGGGGTTTAAACTTTAAACCCCTTCTCACTAGAGTTGGGCCACAGGAGGAAAGACAGAAGGAAAGAGAGAGAGTAGAGAGAAGGAAATAAGGGAGGAAAGAGGGAAAGAAACAGAAGGAAAAGGAGGGCAAGAAAGAGAAGGGAAGAAGGAGGGAAACAGGGAAAGGAGGAAAAAAGAGAAGAAGGCAGGAAAGAAAGAAAGAGGGGAAGAAGGAAGGAAAGAGGCAAAGGAGAGAAGGAAAGGAGGAAAAGAGAGGAAGGAAGAGAAGGGAAAGAGAAGAAAGAAAAGGAGAGAAAGAAAAAGGAGGGAAAGATGGCAAAGAGATGGAGGGAGGGAGGCTCTCCCACCACCTCCATCAAGCCCCTGCCACCCCCACCCCCACGGATCGCTTACTTACTGCTTCAGCGGGGGTCAGGGAAGCCAGCGGTGGGGCTCTCCAGGGGTCCCGTGAGCAGCAGCGCTCCTGGTCGGCTGGGGGACGCGGCGACGGGCTCTC
>NW_015169777.1:2520454-2530099 GCF_001447785.1 Gekko japonicus
GCTCTCCGGGCCTCGCCCGAGCCGCAGGGCTCCCGCGTGACTCAGGGGACCCGAGGGCGGGGCTTAGGGGACCCGGGGGCGGGGCTTGCCACCACACGCACTGGCGGAGTGGCGCTCCGGAGGGCTCCAGCCCGAAAAGACCCCTGGTTGTGAGGCTTCCGCAAGCTATTTTGCGGATAAAGTCTTGTCGCTCCGCCGCGACCTCCCCGCTACAGTTGATACAGTGAATGAACTTGAGGCTCCAAGCACATTTTCTAGTTACATTCTGGATTATTTTGACCCGCTCAGCCTAGAGGAAGTTGACAGATTGCTCTTAACAGTACACCCTACCACATGCTCCCTTGACCCGTGTTCGTCGTGGCTAATTAAAGCTGGCTGCGAGGGGTTTCGGGGTGCCTTGTGGGAGATTGTCAACAAGTCCCTCTTAGAGGGTCAGTTCCCGGAGGTACTCAAGGAAGCAGTGGTGCACCCCCTTCTGAAAAAGTCATCTTTGGACCTGACCGAATTGGCCAACTATCAGCCGGTTTCCAACTTGCCCTATCTTGGCAAAATAATAGAGAGGGCAGTGGCAAGTAATTTACAGAGCTTTCTGGATGATGCTTCCATTTTAGATCCCTCCCAGTCCGGCTTTCGCCCAGATCACGTGACAAAGATGGCACTGGTCACCCTCACAGATGACCTCCGGAGGCATCTGGATTGGGCGGAACGGCAGTGCTTTTGTTGTTAGACCTGTCAGCTAAGTTTGACACAGTTGACCACCAGCTACTGGTCTGCCACCTCGTGGACATTGGAATTCAGGGACTAGCCTTGCAGTGGCTTGTTTCCTTTCTCCAAGATCGGGGACAAAGAGTGGTGCTAGGGGATCACCTATCCCAAAAGCATCCACCAGAATGTGGAGTGCCCCAAGGGGCAGTGCTGTCCCCAATGCTCTTTAACATCTATATGCGCCTTCTTGCCCAGATTGCCCAGAGGCATGGACTGGGTTGTCATCAGTACGCTGATGACACCCAACTCTATCTGTTGTTGGATGGCCGGTCTGACTCCAAACCAGAAGACCTGGATCAGGCATTACAAGCCATGGCTGGTTGGCTTAGACTGAGCCGGGTGAAATTGAATCTGACAAAGACGGAGGTCCTGTGCTTGAGTCATGGCAGTCCGAGGGTAGGGATCCCACTTTTAACCTTTGATGGGGCACCATTGGTGCCAGCGCCAGAGGTTAGGAGTTTGAGAGTGCTCCTGGATGCCTCCCTGAAAATGGAGGCCCAGGTAGCAGCCACTGCCAGGTTGGCCTTTTACAATCTTTGGCTGATTAGGCAGTTGGTTCCCTTCCTCGAATGCAGTGATTTGGCGACAGTGATCCATATGATAGTCACCTCGAGACTGGACTAGTATAACTCCCTCTACATGGGGCTGCCATTGATGCAGATCTGGAAGCTTCAGCTGGTGCAAAATGCCGCAGCCAGGCTGCTGATGGGACTCCCTGTCTGGGAGCACATTCAGCCTGCGCTAAAGGCATTGCACTGGCTGCCTATAGCATACCGGATCCACTTCAAGGTGCTGGTTCTTACCTTTAAAGCTCTTTATGGCCAGGGACCTGCATACCTGAGGGACCACCTTTCCCCATATGTACCCCAGAGAGTGCTGCGATTGGGGATCCAGAATCGACTGGTCCTCCCAAGTATTAAGGAGGCCAGGTTGGCAACGACCAGGGCCAGGGCTTTTTCAGTGGCAGCTCCACTCTGGTGGAATGAGCTCCCAGAGGAGATCAGGGCCCTTTGGGAGCTTTTACAGTTCCGTAGGGCCTGCAAAACGAAGCTCTTCCACCAGGCCTTTGGAGCCGTCACCACCATCCTCACTGTTACTACTATCGGGAATGCCAACTGACATCGTATGGCGAAGAGCCCTGACACACTGGACCCCTATCAACTGCCCGAGTTGATTCCCCCCTTTATGATGTCTGAAGTACTTTACAGCATTTGAAGCAGACCGGCAATACCAACACATGAGATTAGCATTTTATTATTATATCTTTTTAAATATAGTAATACTTTATGATAGAAATTGGTTTTACCATAGAGTTTTTGTCCAAATACCAGAGTGATGCCCAGATGTCTCTGGCATGATGATGTGACTTCCTGGGTGATGCTGATGATGAGGCTTAGGATTTCTCCTTGAAAATTCCCCCCATCCCCTGCCGGTTGCCATGAAGGACTTGAGCGGAGGGGTGATATCCTACTTTGGTTCCAAGGGTCCTTCAACTCTCTGATCACCTTCCATTCACGATTTGTATAATCAGCCCATTATATTCTGCTATTTTCTTTTCCAAGTCTTAATTTTTTAGACTTTTTTCGTATGGCAAAGAGGCAAAACTGTTTTCCTCAAAATTTCTGAATTTTCTCTGGGCTTGCCCATCCTTCCTTAGAGCCTTTGCTTCACTTTGTTCCAACTCTAAGTAATGTCCATGCCTTGGCTAAAAATAGATTGAAGGTGGAAACACATTCTGCTCATGTGTTGAAGCATGTCTTACATTTCTGAACTTTAGAAGAACCATTTTGGGAAACTATACTTGATTTATTATGTTACTCCTGAGCATTATGAGTGATTCAAATTTGTATTCTGAATCACATAATTATACATTTTGGTGACATTATTACAAGCCACTGCTTCATGCTGTGGAATCCTTATAGCAGGCTGGCACAAGTGCTGAAGGGATTTTTCAAGAAGGTCTTCTCCATAAGATCCTGAGCAGAGTTGCTACGGAATATGCACCATGACTGGTGAGTATAGGTAAGATTACCTTATTACCTTTCCCAAAATATCTGAACCTGCTGATGCAGAGAGAACCACTCTAGGGGTTTTCCACATCATCCTGCATGGGCTGGGCAGAGATGCTACACCCCAAGATAATGTCTACAAATTATTGTGCCTTGCAGCAAAAAAGGGAGCATTGGAATAATGAGAATGAATCATGCTCATCTTCTAAGACACCTGCTCAGATAGCACAACTACATGCAGTTCTGAGGATAAGCCTAGCCTGGAGGCTCTTGACATTGAGAAAAACCAATGAGGCTACTGTATTAATGTAGTCAATACAGAGATAGCACAGTTTGGGTTACATTTTTGCTGACTCTATAATTTTCCTGCTCAGCATTGAGGGTTATCAGAGTTCATCATTGAGAACAAGAGTAGTGTAGTAGCAAGAGTGTTGCACTAGGATGACCTGAGTTCAAATTCTCCTTCAGCCATGAAGCTGAAGGTGACCTTAGGCTAGTCAGTCTTTTCCAGCCTTGCAGAGTTATTGTGAGGAACAAATGGAGGAGTTCTGGACCTCATAAACCATTCTGAGTTTCTTGGAAGAAGGGTGAAATAAAAATGTATAGCTCTATAACACCGTATGGCATAGGAGGTGCAGATGTGGCAAAAACTTGCCAAGCCATGGACAGATTCCCCTTTCAAATGTTACTCAGTTATACTTCGTGATGCTTCAGAAATGGTGCATGTGATTTTATTTCATTTGCTTTGGAAATTGTCTTAGATTTATACTTAGATGTCTAGTGCACACAAAAAAGACAGTGGGGATACAATTGATTTTATTTAGGGCAAGGAGACATCAAGGAGTAGTTTTAGCACTTCTCCAAGGACTGTTACACATGCAGAAATTTTCTGTGGGAGCCTATCCTACATTTGCAGTCCTAAGAAGTAGAAATCACATGGCAGCATCGTGTCTGGCTTATTGCCAGGGGCAGAAGAGAGCTGCAAAAACTGAAAGTATGGTGTATTGAGCAATACTCCAAAAACCCCATTAACAAGTTACAAACTGATGAGTGATATTTCTGGGGTGTTGAATGGTAACTGGTATAAAAAGCCCTTACCACCTTCTGCTACTACTAGATGCAGTCTTTTTTCTCTCTCACCCACCCTTCTTGCTCACACCCACTTTGCCTTTGCTTCCTGTTGAGGGAACTCAAGCATATCTAATGGTGTTCTGGGGGCCTTGATCACTGAAGAGGGGGAAAGATGTGATGCCTCCTGTTCATTCCACTTGTCATTTCCCAGTGGCTTTTGAGCTGGACTTGAACATTTGCTGATAAGTTTCAAATTGAACCCCCAAGGACTGTGTGAGCTTGCAGTTAGCCAGACAAATTCTACTTTACTGTGCTTTGCTCTGTGTGAAATAGCCCATATTGGCTTTTCTGATATCAAGTTCCAGCAAATGGCAAGCCAACTAGGCATTGGCTGATGGGGCTATTTTTGTTCCTTTTTATTCTGTATGTATGTTGTCAGAGTCTTTGATTTTAGTCCTCCTCATTTTCATTGTTGATGATTTTTTTGTTTCTTATGTCATTTATATCCCATCACAACATAAAAATGGCATAAAAATAACAAAGGCCCCGGTCACACAGGTCAGATAACGCGGGGGGTGGGGGTGGGGTGGCTGTTCGCCCTGGAGCAAAATAAAGCATGGTAGCCCGATCACACGGTCCCCCGAGTCTCCGTGCTTAGGCTGTTAACTGGCGATCACACAGCGATGTTGCAGCGTGGCAAAGAAGCGGTGCGGTGCGATCACACAAGCGTTTCGCATTTGTGCACATGCACAGTTCCGTGGAGCAGCACTGCTTTCAGTTTCGTGTTTGTGCGCATGTACTTATGAAAAACATCCTGTTTGCGAAGGGACGTGGGCGGGTGCCGGATGCCACGGGATACTAGCGCTCCCACGATCAGACGCCCACCTGTGCTGCATGTTTTCCAGATACTAGTGCACTTTCCTTGGTACTTTTTAACTCCACATCTTCAGCGGGATGCCACGGGTTGGCCACGGGTGTGCTACGCTTCCCAGATGTTGTGGTGTGATTGCACCCCGAAAATCCGCCCAACATTCGTGTCTTTCGTGCAGCAAATTCTCCATGTGACCGGGGCCAACGTCAGTTTTTACTTGCACACTATTTTCATTCACTCGACATACAACTAGCATTGGGCTGGATCCGACAGAACTTTTCTGATAATGGTGGGTGGGTCTTTTCAATGTGAGGACCTTGCCTCAGTGGTACATCCTTTTATGTCAGTGGAAAGTTCTTTGTGTCAGAGGAAAATAACACTGTTAGCAGAAAAGCTCATTAGGATCCAACTCACTGAAAATGTTTTCATTTTTAGAGAAAAAAAACTGACGAAGGAAACAGAAAATAGTGTAATTTTTTTTTAAAGGACCTGTGAAATTCTTTATTCAAGGCAGAAGCAAAATCAAAATGGGAGATCTTTAGACCTCAGATACCTTGCAAAATTTGGTCTCAGTCCAAATCAATGCCCTTTGTTTAGTAGGTCAATGAACAGGAAAGTAAGAGTGTACCTTGAAGGGTGGGTTGGAACACTCCATGCGGAAACTTGAAAGAAGCTAGATGCTCTGATGCATCATGTTCATCTGTTGTACGAGGAATTTGAAGCCCTAGAGGACTTTCTTGTCCAGGAATGTTTTCTCTATAACTGGTTTTCAAAAAAGTAGTTTACAATTAATTAGACTAATATTGACAGTAAACCCACAATTGAGCTATTCAGTTACCACCCTGAGGCAAGAATCTCACACCTAACCTCTCTGCTTTTTTCCCCTGTATAGTTTGTGCTGTGTGTGTAGACCTTCTTGCACTTCTGTTCATACACGGAAATACTGGTTTTTCCCCTGTGTGTGCAGAGGTGTGTCATTCATATATTCTCAGCATTGCGCTACTTAAATCCAGAGACTGGAGTCATGAGCAGACAAGACAGCTCTTTCTACAAACTTGAGAAATGACCTACATTTGCAGAAAATCCAAAATCTTAAACAAAATAAAACAAAACCAGTGTGTGTGTGGGTTTAAACCCCACAAAATAAAAAAGCAGAACCTGTAGCTTTTTTCAAACAAATGCCCTCTCTGGCTGTTTCTAGACAACCGCAATGGTATTGTCAATTGAAACATTGGTCTCTGTCAATAAAAGACAGGGGGAGAGGCAGAGCCCTTCCCAGGGTTGTTTTGGCCTTTGAGGGAGAACTCATTGGGGCCAGGCCCATCAACAACCAATGGGCAACTTGATACCACACAAGTTCCGTAGCTCAGCCAGGCCCTGGTGCTGACCAACGACAACAACCACATGAAAGCCAGTGTGGTGTAGGGGTTAGAGTTTCAGACTAGGTTTTGAGAGACCCAGGTTTGTGTCCCCGCTCTGCCATGGGAGCTTGTTGGGTGATCTCCTTGGCCAGTCACCTTAATCTAACTCACAGGGTTGTTGTGAAGATAAAGAAGCAGGGAAAGGTGAAGATATGGGGGGTGCCAGGAGGTGGGATAGGGTTGCCAAATATGTTTTGGCCGGGAGCGGGGGGCTCCCGGCCGGTGTCTGTAATATGACAGCGATTTGAGGGGAAAACTCTTTGTTTTCCCCTCAAATGGTGTGGCCCTGCCCCCAGCGTGCGATGTCACTTCCGGGTGACGCGCACACGGGGGTGGGGTTTCCCCTGGGCCCCGATTCCGCGGGAGCGGAAAGCGGGGCTCGAAAGCGGGGGGAAATCTGCCCCCCGGGGGCATTTGGCAGCCCTAAGGTGGGAAAGAGAAAATAATGTGAGGAAAGAGTTACAGGAGAAACTAAATAGTCTCTCAAAAGTCCTTGTGTGTTTCTCACATTGTAGTTGGGCTGGGTCCGGCCTGGGGGCCAACACTGTGCAGCTTAGCCCCTTTTGCCAGGGAGAGCTGCCAGGAGTAGGGAAAAAGAGGGAAGACTAAAGACTGAGGGGAATCAATGTAAGTTGGCTGGTGAGTGGAAAGGAAAGAAGGAAGCAGGAAGAGGGGAGAAACTGTGGGTGTTTTCAAGGAAGGTAAAGAGGAAATAGTGGGGGAAGAAAAATGAGATGCACCCTTCAAGTCCTTGCAGGTCCCCTTCTGTTGTGTATGTGCGTGTTAAATATGTCAAATATTTATTACATATTTGGTTAATAAGTTAACTGCTGACAAATATATTGTATAACCTTTGGAAGTATTGCAATTGTAATTAATTAAATTCTGGAGAAAATCTCATTCATCCCATTATGTTAATTAATCTGTTATAGCTGAGAGGCTCAGCAGGAGCTGTTCTATAGTTACATCTATACCTGACTTGGATGTATTTGCAGTCCTATGCAGAATTATACCACCGAAGTCAATGGGTTTAGGATTGCATTGTGTGTCATATTTTTCTTCTCGCATGATATTTTTCTCATGATCACACACAACCTTTTAGTGTTTACCACTCAAAGCTGGTTGAAATTGATCAGGCTGTTACCTCATTTTAGTTTTGCAGGAAATTATGGAGATTGCTTGATCACTTTATTCTGCTGGCTCTTAGGGCTTTGCTATTCAATAGACTTGATTTTTTTAAACTAAAGAAGACTGTTGGGTTCAGTGTTTTAACTTAAGGTAGAGAGGCAATGAATGAAGGCTAATTCCTGCATTGTTTTTTGGAGCAGGTCCTTTTTTATTTGTGAACACTTCTGTGCCTTTTGGTAATACAGCAAACATGTGTAAAAATGTTGTGAAAATATGTGTTTTTGTGTGTGTTGAGGGGGAGGGCTGATACCAGTATCTGTATTGGGAAGCAGATTGCTATATCTGCTTCCTTTCTCTTTTGAAAGGAATAAATTTCGCCTGACACAAACTTTACATTTTTAGGAGGTGGGGCTCTTGGAAGCAGCTGCTATGCTTCTCCAGGGAAGTGGGGGTGGGGTGATGCATCTCTCCTCTGATCTTGGAGCATCTTCCTGTCCATTGTCCATGGCTCTTTCTGTTGTCTCGGCAGTTGTTCCCACTGGATAGTAAGCATCTGGATGCCAGACTAAGACCCAGACACCACCTTTTAAAGAATGAGACTAACCTTGGAGAATGGTGTGGCTCTTCCTGCTGTCAAAAAGGCTATGGCCTGGCAGGGAGGGAAGCAGCACTGTGGTCTGCTTCTTTTTTAGGTGCTGTGTCATGAACCCAGTTTTTGGCTGTCTTCCTCCCTCTGCATGTTCAGCCTGCAGTACCTGGTCATTCACTTGCTTGCTTCAGCCAGCCAACCTAGCTCTCTTGGCACTCTGTTCCCATGGAGCAGACTGATTGAATGGTAAAGTATTTTGATGTCAGTAAGTTGTCTTCCCCAGAAAACATTACCCCACAAGATAAACAGACATTATATGACAGAGTAATAACTAAGGCGTTAATTAAAGGTGTATGCAGAATATTTAGTTCTGAGGTGGATCTGTCTTGGCCATCTCTCCTATATAATAATCCTATTTTGGGGTGGCAAGACTCCCTCAGCCATTGGCCCGTCAGTCGCCACTCAAGAGTACTCACGTGCCGAACAGTTTTATACAGATAATAGAAGAATTTAACTTAATGGATATATGGAGAGTAAGGAACATAAATAAATCTGACTTCACGTTTTACTCATCCCGTCACAACTCATGGTCAAGAATTGATATGATTTGGATGTCAATAAACCTGATCAGGGAAGTGACGGAATCAGAAATACTACCTAAAACTTTTGCGGACCACAACCCAGTCGCGGTATCAATAAAAGATGAAAACAAAAAAACTAGGATGTCGATAAACATAACCTTGCTAAGAGATCCGGCCTTTGTGAAAAGTTCTAAAAAAGAAATTGTAGAATTTTTTCAGTTGAACTTATCTACAGAAACATCTCTAGAAATAATATGGGACGCATTCAAGGCCTATATAAGGGGTCGTTTTATTAGCTACAATGCCTGGAAATGTAAACAAAAGAAAGAGAAATATGATCAACTAGCCAAACAAATAAAACACCAAGAAAATCTAGTAGTAAAAGGTAAAGGAGATGGAAGTGCAAAGATCAAACTTAACCTCCTACATCATAATTTAAACAACCTGTTAAATTATGAAATAGAAAAGAGAATAGAATACACCAAACAATACTACTTTGAAAATTTAAACAAACCCAACAGATGGTTAGCTTATAAAATAAAGAAAGAAAGAGAGAAGCGCACCATTATTAAACTAAGAAATGATAATAACGAAGAAAAGTTTAACACACAAGACCTAAAAAAGATAGTGGAAAAATTCTATATGAAATTATATCAGCAGGCCCAAGATAGTAGAAGTGAAACCGCAGAATACCTTAAATACAGAACTCAAAAATTTAACATCCAACAGAAAAAAATTCTGAATGATCCAATAACCCTAAATGAAATTATGGAGGCAATTAGAAGACAAAAAAGGAAAAAAACTCCAGGTCCTGACGGAATACCAGCAGAATTTTACCAAACTTTTGAAAAACAGTTATGGACACCACTTAAAGAACTTTGCCAAAGAGTAGGTAAAAACATGAAGATACCTGATTCCTGGAATCATGCTTTAATATCATTAATCCCAAAACCAAATACAGATAAGACCGATATTAAAAACTACAGACCCATATCACTCCTCAACGTCGACTACAAAATTTTTACATCAATACTAGCTGGAAGACTAAAAAAAGTTTTGACACAGATGATCCACCAAGACCAAACCGGATTTCTACCCAAAAGGCAAATGAGAAATAATATAAGAATCATTATGAATGTATTAGAATACTATGAAGAACATCCTGAAAAAGAATTAATGCTAATGTTCCTGGACGCGGAAAAGGCGTTTG
>NW_015169777.1:2530189-2530402 GCF_001447785.1 Gekko japonicus
AAACAATACGCAAAAGTAATAATAAATGGAGACCTGACAGAAATGATAGAGATTCAGAAAGGAACCAGGCAAGGATGTCCGTTGTCCCCCTTACTTTTTGTTTATGCAATTGAATCACTAAATGAAGACATAAGAAAAAATAAACATATAGAAGGCTTGAAGGTGAAAGGGGAGGAATTTAAGCTGCAGGCTTTTGCCGACGATTTAGTATTT
>NW_015169777.1:2532281-2540878 GCF_001447785.1 Gekko japonicus
GAGGATTGCGTTTAACCCCTGTTGATTTATGTCCTGTTGGTTCATAGTGTGTGCTTACTCCTACAGTATGTGTGTGCTCCGTAACTGTGTAAATAGTTAAATAAATTCTTTAATTTGAGCTAATAATCTGTGTTGTGCTCTGACCACATAGTCTCCCCTGCTCTGCACAATACCAAAGGGAGGGGGTAGCCCATGGAAGCAAGGAAAGCCCTGACCCTTGGGTCGCCAACTTTCCAGGGATCTCCCAAAGATTGGGCATTTCATCTCCAAATAGGGAGATTCAGCCAGAGGGGTCTCACTGTTTCTAAGAAGGCAGTGACGATTCCGTGAGTGGTGGCAGCGAACATAAGGAGTGAGATACGCCCACGGGACGACGGTGGGAGGCAAACAGCTGAGTTGTAAACTGGAGCCCGTTTCACCACGGTAGACAAAGGAAACCCTTTGCAGGCCTTTGTGAAGAACTCATCGGGGCCAGTCCTGGATATTTTCTGGTACAGTTTATGGAAGCCAGGCTTTGGGGAGGGGAAAGGCCTCAGCTGAACAGAATGCCATACAGCCCACCTTCCAAAGCAGTTATTTTCTCTGGGGGTGGGGGAGAGATCTGTTGTCTGGAGTTTAGTTGTGATACCTGGTGATCTTCAGGCTCCACCTGGAGGTTGGCTGCCCTGGCCATAGCAGTCAGTGCTTCAGAGCAGGGTCTGCTAGATCTTGCTGTAGAAGATGAGTTCTTGCTGTAGAAGCTGAGTGGGTGATTTTGGACCAGTCAGACTTTCAGCCTAGCCTACCTCACAGGGTTGTTGTGCAAGTCAAAAGGGGGAGAGGAGAATGATGTAAGCTGCTTTAGTCCCCATTGCAGAAAAAGACTACTTTTCCCCTGGTGAACCATTGTTGCCAATCTCCAGGTGAGGACTGGAGATCACTCCGAGTTACAACTGCTCTCCAGATGGCAGAGATCAATTCCCCTGGAAAAAATGGTGGACTCTGTGGCAGTTAGGGCTTCAGAGCACAGAAGAGGCTGCAGGTGGATGTGGGGGGGGGGGAAATGGAAAGCTGACGAGAGAGAGGGAAATAAAGGTAGGTTGATGATTGGCTGGGAAGGAGATAGGGTTGCCAACTCCAGGTGGGAAATGCCTGGAGATTTGAGGGATGGAACTGGGAGAGGGTGAGGTTTGAGGAGTGGTGGGACTTCAGACAGGTACAATGCCATAGACTCCAGCCTCCCAACCAGCCATTCCCTTCTGGGTAACTGCAGTTGCCAATCTCAGGAGAGGGGTGGAGATCACTCAGAATTACAACTGATCTCCAGGAGGGAGGGAGGAGGAGATTCAAAGCTGAAATCAGAGGGGCAGATAATGGCAGGTTGATGCTTGGCTGGGAAGGAGATAGGGTTGCCAACTCCAGGTTGGGAAAGTCATGGAGATTTGAGGGGTGGAGCCTGGAGAGGGTGAGGTTTGAGGAGGGGTGGGACCTCAGACAGGTACAATGCCATAGACTCCACCCTCCAAACCAGCCATTTCTTCCTGGGTAACAATTGTTGTCAATCTCCAGGTGAGGGCTAGAGATCACTGAAAATTACAACTGCTCTTCAGGTAGCAGAGATCACTTCCTCTAGAGAAAATGGTGGGCTCTGTGTCATTATACCCTGATGAGGTCGCCACAGCACATTGACACTGAGTGCCCAAGGCCTTGGCACTCTCCCAGAGCCTCTTTCTAGTGCTTGTATAGATAGATAAAAGGCAAGGATGGATTTCCATATGAAAACAAATGTTTACATAAATGTAGTTCAGCAGTTCAAGACCTGAGTTGCCGCATGACAGAGTGAACTCCCGTCTCTAGTTCCAGCTCCTGCCAACCTAGCAGTTCGAAAGCAAGAAATTGCAAGTAGATAAATAGGTACCACTTCAGTGGGAAGGAAACAGCATTCTGTGCGCCTTGGTGTTTAGTCATGCCGGCCACATGACCATGGAAATGTCTTCGGACAGCGCTGGCTCTTCGACTTTGAAACGGAGATGAGCACCGCAACCCTAGAGTCGGATTCGACTGGATTTCGAGCAAGGGAACCTTTACCTTTACTATCTGCTTATTGGTGGCAACTCAGCCTAAATCTCCGGATAACGTCTCCCAATGGCATCACATAGATCTTAAAAGCTATGGAGGACAAGATGTGACCTTGCAGAACCCTGTAAGCCAGAGGCTAAGGGATTGAGCAGAAGTCCCCCAGCACCACACTCTAAAACACAATAGTGCCTCCCAGTCCCAACCATAGAAGGCAGTCAAACATGGTTGGGGGTGTGATGCAAAGTGGGTGCCCAAGAACACACTCTGCTCCGATGAGGCAGAAGAAAGCCAGAATGGGCAAATATCCTTTTGGCTTTTAACATGTGAAGGACAGGTTATTGCAGAGTAAAATATGCAGTGTGCATCAGGCAGAGTAGTATATTTAGCAATGTGAGGGTGTTTTCTTGAGCAATGGTCCTTGTGAGAACTGGGCATGTCCATTTTTTATTTATAACATCTTGGAGTATCTGTAGGAGGTTTCCTCCATACTATGTGACCCACTAAGTCAAACACAGTCTCAGCAATGCATAATACCCACTCCACCAAGAGGTTTGGGAAACCTCCCCTCATTCCTGTTTGCTGGACTTGAGGAAGCAAGGTGTGTGGACGTTTGAGCATCTGATAGGCCACAATAAAAAGCTGCAGTTGACTTGATGGGTCACAAGTTATGCAGACCTTGAGGCAGGGTGACTGCACAAACTGGAACCCAAAACCCCTCCTCCACTGCACTCAATTCTTTTTTTTGTTTAAATTCACTATTCAGCTTACATCAGTGTTAACATCTACTGAGAAATGCAGCCATCAACAATTTGCAACTCAATGTGTGTTACTTTAATTAGTATGAAAATTAAAGGGCAACTATAGGCCAATGTGAATGATTATGGAAATACATGTGCATCCCATGCCGTGCTCTCATTTAATTAATCGTCTTGTAAACTATATCGAGCACTTTAAGTCAGTCACTGAGTATTACAGCTCCGTTTTTAAATAACTACTTAATACTCAACAGGATGTGGAGAAAACACAGCAACAGACAGCCGCTTCTCGAGTTTCTAAGCCTGAGGTTTTTCAAAGCTGAACCAAGTCGACGTTAAAAAGAAAAACGCCTAACAACCCTGTGTCTGAACACCAACTCTGTGCTGTTCAGACATCCAATTACATTTTTTCTCTGGGGTTTGTGTGTGAGAGAGTATAAGACGAGGAGGGGAGAAGAGCACTTTGTAAGCCAGTGACTTTAGAAACTAATTGGCAGTAATAAATACATGAGTGAGGGCCAAAAGTAGAAGAGGAATATTTACTACAGTAACTGTACTCAAACTAAATGGGAGGGGAAAGGGAAGGAAGAAAGAAATCTTTGTTTTACAGTCAGCTTCGGTGATCAAGAAATAAAACATTTTACGTGTTTTTAAATGCAGCATTAATTATTTATGCTTTTTAAAGGGGGGAAGCATTAAAGGCAGGTTTTGTGAATTATATTTTGTATTCTGAACTGGATGTTGTAGTAATAGTACTTCTGCATTCATACCTTGCTTCATTAGCAAAATGAAATATTAAGGTCACTATTCATTAAAAAACCCTCTGTGTTCAGGTCACACCTTATATATCATATATTCTTTTGGAGAGTGCAATTTATGGTACTGATCTCTTTTAAAAAAAAATGGTTTGGAGAAAGGAAACTAATTTTAGGGAGGGACACTGTTAAATGAGTGGAAATGGAAAAGCACAATGATTCAGGACTGGGCCTCATTATCCACTCAGTAATGAGGTTCTAAATCAATGGCATTACTCTGGCTTAAAGATGGCTTAATGGAGGGGATAAATAGGCCAATTGGAAATGAAGACATTATGAGCACTGGGAAGTTTCTCCTCAATACCCAAGCTCTACATAAGCACAAAACTTAACAGAGTTTAAAAATGTTTATTTTTTTCTCCCTAGTTCCAATAAATGAATTGAGGACTAGGTCAGTTTCTCTCCAAGCTTCTTACATGGCAATGCATTACCCACAATGCCTTCTGATACAGGCATAGAGTGCAATGATGAGCCAAAGCTGATGGGAAATCAGACTCATCTCTGTGCAGACAACACTTCTTGGCTGGCATTTCTGAGACCAGGTTGCTTGCCCTGCACCCAAGAAGGAAGTGGAACATGCAACACATGAGTTTAACAAGGCCACAACAATGCTGACCAAACTGCAGCATATCCCAGACAAACCTATGACATATTACAGAATTATGTGGAAGAAAGGCTCCTTTAGGCTATGTCACAGTCCTGGGCACCCTATTCCTGGGGGAGAAGGGAGCAGGGGCAAGAGAAAAGAAGGAGCAGCCAGGAGGAAGGCCAACCAGCATTACCTCCATAGGGAGCCAATGTGTCCTCTGGGGTAAAAGACTCCTTGAGAGAAAGAACCTAACCAGGAATAGAAGCAACGAAGCAGGAACTGGGAGTGGTCAAGGGAAGAAGGATAAAAGGTCCCACTGAAAAAGGTGAGGAGGCAGTTGGCTGCCCTGATGCCTTGCAGTCTAGGAACTTTAAGTACCTTAAGTACCAGGCTGGATTGGTGAGGCGCAGTTCCGGCACAGCTGGCATGTTCAGTGCACCTCTGTTACCTAGGGATGGGGGATAGTCCAATCTGTGTCATGTTGGTCCTATGGAGCAAGTCATGTCTCACTACTGTTCTTAATGCCTTAAGGGAGCCCTTCAGCCTGATTTGGTATTCTGATCAGTTTTCCCCAGCTCTGAGTTATGCCATGGGAAGGGGTCAACATGGCTCCCCTCCTCACCCCCTAATCTCACCTCCTAACTACTAGGCTCCACTGCTGCTCCAACAAATAGACCTTGTAAGTCATATTAGACAGGTGCATACCATCCCTTCTGTAAAGGTATACTCTGACTTGCTGAGTTCCAGCATGACAAATCACAGATCTCCTGGGGACGCTCTCTATGGCTCTGACTGCTATGTTAGCTTTCTGTCAAGCTCTATCAAATTCAGCTTGGTGCCTGGCATTGTGCCACACTCTCCTCTGGAGCGTATCAACCCTGCCAGTTCTGGCACCTGGGCACAACTGCACCACACCTGCTGTATCTTCCTTCACCTGAGGAGACAGGCTGTGGCTAGCCTGCTGTGGTAAGTATTTTTCACCTAGCCGTATGATCAAAATGTCAGGCAACTAGTTATGCCCAAGCTACTGGTAGACTGCAGGCAGAAATTTAGGGTTGCCCACTCTGGCTTAGGAAATTCCAGAAAATCCCTGGAAATCTGGGGAAAGTGGGGTTTATGGAGTGGAGGGTCTTTGACAAGCTACCTTCCAAAGCAGCTTTTTCTCCAGGGGAACTGATCTCTGCAGTTTGGAGATCAATTGTAATTCCAGGTCTCAGGCTGTACCTAGAGGCTGGTAACCCTAATTTCATTCCTCCGATGCCCTTCCATATGAATCCTGTGCAGCAACTCAGGACAAAATGAGTGCCAAAACTGAATGTTTGGCAAGCTTTACTGTCCAGCAGATGATGCTGCGACCCAGGAAGAGTTCATTGTCAGTGAAATGGCCACACCTGGGCCACCACCTTCTGAAACAAAAACACACACACACAAACACCAGGGATCAGCACTCAGTGACTGCAAGAAGTGACCGGGTGTACGTATTTGACAAAGGTAGTTTACATTAGGCAAAATGAGAGGATAATATTTTTATACTCTTCATTTATACCCCAGTTTTCTCCCCAGTGGGGTACCCAAGGTAGCTTACATAATTCTCTCCTCTCCTCTACTTCAGCAGCACAACAACATGGTGAGTTAAGTTAGGCTGAGAGTGTGTGACTGGTCCAAGGTCACCCAGTAATAGTCAGGAAAGGTGAACAAAGTATGCTGGAGGTTTTTTTACACATTGCTTGAACTTTGGGCGAACACATAACAAAAGGAGAGCTTTTGTGATTTGTACATTCACTGCCCTGTGACAAAAAAGACTCCTCTCTTCAGAGGAAAGAGTCATGGATCCAACCGATAAGATCCATTTATTTCTGGAAAGTGGGTGAGTCAGCCACTCCATTCCATATACACTTGTGCCTAGTTCAGATGGTCAGCAAGTTCTTTGTGGCAACTTGCAGGAATGCACTAAACTTCTAGTGGGCTCAGGAGAACTGGTTGTATCAACTTAACTCCACTGTCAGAGTCCCAAGCCTGGGTCCCCCTGGGTCACCAGTCCTTTCTACATGAGCAGCACCCAGCCCTGTGGATCCTTGAGGTTGAATGCACATAAATAGAGCTGTCCTTTGTAAAAATATATTAAGGTTTACTGAACAGGTTTTTTAAAAAAGAATTTCACTATGCAGTACAGTCACTATAGTTTAGCAACAGAGAAATGAAAAAAGCTAACTTTCTATCTAATACATTGAGTACCTGGTATGAGATGGCACACCTTCTTGCAGCATAAAATCCAAGCTGTATTCTAAAGTATTCTATGCATAGCAGTCCATCATGATGTAGCATAACATATCAAATCATACTAGCATGGCACAAGCATAAAGTTAACATGGCTTCCCTCTGGCCTATAGCCTTATTATATTCTTTTGCCCTTTGGCACCAGGTGGTTTCTTGGATCCAATCAGGAATCTCCCCTTTTTTTAAATTAATTTTTTCAACATATACAACAATAAAACACAACAATCTTAACAAGAGATTTTTTCAAAATAAAGTCTTTATATACAATTGAATTATTGTAAGAATATAGAAATTACTCAAAATTAACAATGATAATAACTAGCAATAACAACAAATTGTTTAATATGAAATTATATCAATATATTTTTCAGGGAGGCTACAACTCTTGTTTTCTGAATTATTAACAAAATCAAAAAAGGGAAACCATTCTTCCAAGAATATGTTCTTCTTTGATGATACTTCAGCCATACAAATTTGTGATGCTAATTTATCCATAACTGTTAAATCCCATACCTTAATAAACTATTGGCGGATCGTAGGAGCTTTGTTAAGTTTCCAGGTTTGTGCAATCAAAGTTTTTGCAGCGCTTAATAAAAGTGCAGCTGACTCCATTTTATAGTCCCAAATGAAATTAATAAAATTTTGTTTCCACTGTTTAAAATGATTTGATTGTATTTTTATGGGTAGATTTTGAAAGAGAAATAAAATTTTTGGAAAAATAAAAGTTTTTAGCATAGAGATTTTTTCTAAAAGTGAGAAATTGTCAGCAAGCTGCCATTCTGTTTTCTGTGACCTCTGTGTACATATCCTTACCCTGTTGCACCCGGCTTGTTTCTACTATCCTGCTTCTGTGCTGGAATGCATAAGATAACTACTGGTGGATGTGTGGGGGAGAAGATGCTGTAATGCTTGCCTATTGCTATCTCATGAGAACTGCACCTGTGTTTTGTCTGATGTTCTGCCTGGTTCCCATGGACTGGGCGCGCAACCGTTTCATTAGCCCGCCAGCGGGAATATTATTCATTGGATATGTATCTGTTTGAATTTCCTTTATTATGCTCGCCCTAACTGTGTATCCCCAGTTCTAACAAAGAACGTGTTTGAGTATGTCTTCAACGCTTTGAAATAAATTTTGCTTTTCTTGAAAACGTGGATTTATTCTCGATGCTTGGGGATCCAACATATATACACAGGTAGGGCGAGCATAATAAAGGAAATTCAACCAGATACATATCCAATGATATGGCGGGCTAATGAAACGGTTGCGCGCCCAGTCCATGGGAACCAGGCAGAACATCAGACAAAACACAGGTGCAGTTCTCATGAGATAGCAATAGGCAAGCATTACAGCATCTTCTCCCCCACACATCCACCAGTAGTTATCTTATGCATTCCAGCACAGAAGCAGGATAGTAGAAACAAGCCGGGTGCAACAGGGTAAGGATATGTACACAGAGGTCACAGAAAACAGAATGGCAGCTTGCTGACAAGGGGTAATTACCAGCAGCTGTAAGCTTCGTTATCTAAAGGGAGTTTTGGCAGATAGAATTATTATTGTTACAGGACCCAACACAGTTTGTTTGGCGTGGAGTTGATGAATAGTCCTGGAAGACGGCCCAGATGACCTTCCCAGGCTGACTCGGCTATGCAGTGTACTACCGGGAATGATTGGGGGGAAAGCTGCAGCTTACTTTTATGAATGGTCATTTTATTTTTGTAAGTTATCTATTTTATTGCCAATGGCTTCAACGAGGGGTTTTCTGCTCTGCATACAGCCCGTGAGTGTAAAGAATGTTATAATTATTAAATGAACTGGTTTTAACAAATGTTTTTCCTGCTGCTGGGAGCTGCGTCTGTGATTGTATCATTAATTGGCAAGCTGAAGCGAACCCACAAGGTCCGTTCGACCTGATAACCATAAAAATTTTATATCATGTATACAAAAATAAAGTATATAAAAAGGAGCTTTTACAGATGGCAAGAGCAGCTCATGTTCATTACAAGCAATATTGTGATAAAGTGTGTGTCATTAAAGAGAAGGAGAAGAGAGAGAGAGAGAGAGAGAGAGAGAGAGAGAGAGAGAGAAAGAAAGAAAGAAAAAGA
>NW_015169777.1:2541552-2577725 GCF_001447785.1 Gekko japonicus
ATTAAATTTGAATTAAGTTTTTGGTTTACTCTCATTTTAAGTAAACGTAAGGATCTAGGGGATTTAGTTATATATTTTTGTTTAAGTAAAGACAATTGTTTAAAGACTTTGGAAGTTTCTAATAATTCAAGCTATTTCCTTTCCTGATTAAGTTTATGTAAAGTTTTTTTACCACCAAATTTACTATGTTTAATCTCTAAAGTTTTAATATTTTGGAGGAGGTCTGTAATTAGTTTCATTCTATCTTTTTTATAGGAAGATGCCAATGAAATAATTTTACCTCGAATTACGGCCTTGAATGCATCCCAAACAATATCAGGAGAAACTCCACAATCAGAATTAAATTTAAAATATTCCACAATTTATTTTTTAATTTCAGCTAAAAAGGATTGATTTTGAAGAAGGAGTGTGTCAAAAGACCAGTCTGGAGCTTTGCCATCAGAGACAGCATTAGTTAACGAACAACTAATCTAGGAGTGATCAGAAATTGGTTTGGGGCCTATTTCTGATGTAGTAATTTGGTTAAATAAAGATTTATTAATTACTAAAAATCAATTCTTGTATATGTTTTGTGTACTTGTGAATAAAACGAATTTTGTCTCTCACCAGGATTAAGGGCTCTCCACACATCTGTTAATTGAAAATGTTCTAATATATCATATAGTTCTGTAGGAGTAGAATTTACATTTTTCTTTTTATTAAAATCAAATGTCCTATCCAATTTGAGGTCAATTATATAGTTTAAATCACATCCTATAATTATTTGGCCTTTTTGAAAATCCATAAGTTTTTGAAATGTTTCCTTTACAAAAGGGATTTGTGCCTCACTAGGGGCATATATACAGGCTACAGTTATTGGGGAACCATCTAAATGTCCCTGAATGAAGACATATCTTCCTTTAGGGTCGATTTTCAATTGTTGGCATTGAAAAGGTGTAGTTCTAGACACTAATATAGCCACTCCCCTAGCCTTAGATGTACCTGTTGCCTGAAAACATTGAGTAAACCAATTAGATTGTAAAATATTCTTTTTGGAATTTTTCACGTAAGTTTCTTGAAGACATAAAAAATTTGGTCTCTCTTTTCTCATTAAATTAGAAATTCTTTTTCTCTTAATAGGATTTTTAATTCCCCTACAGTTCCATGAGATGACCTTATAAAGATGAGTCATGGTAGATGCAAAATAAATCCAATACTAATTAAAAGGAAACTTAATTAAATTGAAAAGAAAAAATAATTAAACCCTTAAAAACATCCTCTTTCTAACTATAGGTAATTTTAACAGACCCTACTTAGGGTAAATATCTAGTTTCTCTGGACGCCAAATGTCTACAGAGAAGGGTATCAATTAAGTTACCCTGCCTAGAATCAACACTGTAATGGAGGGTAATTTCTTTATACAAAGGTTTTAAAAAGTACATCCTTTCTCCCCTCTCCAAAGGTTTCTATATAATATAATGTAGAAGTATAATTTTCCACTTTTATGGAAAGAAATATGAACTAAACAATACCAGTTAGATAAAGGTCTCTAAAGACATTAGATCTTATTAAGTATTTAGAAAATGTTATATACTTTCAAAACAGTTTCATATTTATATATTTTATTTCCTTCGTTTTCCTATCCCGCTCACCCCCCCCAGGGGCTCTGAGCGGCTTACAATTCTAATTAATTAACACAGTCCTAATCTTGGGCCACATATAGGTAGGGAGGTGAGAAGCCTTACCAGGCACCCTTTTCTTTCTGTAGCAGGTCTTCTTTTGCGGGGGGGACAGTCCCGGTGGTGGCCCTTCTTTTTGGCGCTGGTCTTCTTTGTACTTCCATCTCATTGGGCCACATATAGGTAGGGAGGTGAGAAGCCTTACCAGGCACCCTTTTTTTTTCTTTCTGTAGCAGGTCTTCTTTTGCGGGGGGGACAGTCCCGGTGGTGGCCCTTCTTTTTGGCGCTGGTCTTCTTTGTACTTCCATCTCCAGCAGACGCAGTTCTTCTTAGGCTCGGACTACTTCGCACTTCTGCACACGCTCTGCAGCGGCCTCTGTCCAATCAGGCTCCGGCCTGCCGCATCGCCCCGCCTCTGCACCTCGTCCATCCGGCCTCCACTCCTGCCCGTCGCCTCGCCAGCCGCCATTCTTTCCTCCGCCACCGCTGCACATCTCCGCTCGTCCGTTTGTCCGCCGTCGCACTACACCGGAGGTGGGTTCCCCCCTGCTCTAGTAGCAGGTTCCCACTTTACCTACTCGCCCTTTAATGGGCTTTTGGAACGCTGGGTGGACGTGAGCTGGGACATAGGGCCAGGAGCTCACCCTGGCCGCAGTGGGGATTCGAACAGCCGAAGTTGCTCATCCAGATTTTTAAAGCAGGCTTTCCTTACTCCCTGCGCCACCGCTCCCTGATATAAATATCAGATATGGTACTAAAAGCATAAAAAACTGTAGTACTAAAATTGGGTTAGCTTAAAAGCTTAGTTAGTTTTAAGCTGACTGCATATACAATTTAATATATCACTTAACTAAACTATTACTTTAAAATAAAATAAAGCTGAACATCAGCATATATTCCATAAAATTTAAAGAATAAAAATATTTGCCATCTTTGGCTGATTATATAAAATATAACAAATTAACTAAATAAAATAAAGCTTTAATTCAGCTATTATCGCCATAATATGTAACAAAAATAATAATAATTAAAATAAATATTTATTAAATCTAAATAAGTGAAATCAAAAAATATATAATTATTTTAAATATATATCTTTCAAATCGAATAATATAATAGGTAAATAAACTTGCTTTACTTCAGCTTTTATAAATTTTATAATAAAGTATGATAAATATAAAATATAAAAAGATTAAAATGAAATAAAATAGTGTTTAACATCAGCATATATTTCCATAAAATTTAAAAAATAAAAATACTTGCCAACTTTGGTTTACTATATAAAATATAAAAATTTATAGAAATAAATTAAAGCTTTACTTCAGCTAAAAATACTAGATAATAATCAAATAGATTTAACTATATATAAAAGTAGTAATTTAGAAACCTTTAGTATTTTTGTGAAGTGTTATTCATTATTGCTTTAAGAATATGTAATATCAAAGTTACATTTAAAACTCAGGTATATATCATAAAATAAGAATTATCATAAATTATCAAAAACTCAGCCTGTAAGTAGTTCTTCTTCTTCTTGTGTGAGAGGAACTGCACAGATTTTTAACAGGGCTTTCCCAGACATAACATCATAGGCTTTATTATGAATTCCATTTCTGACTACAATTATGTCTGAAGCAGGGTTCCAGCGAAATCTCACTTTGGCTTCAAAGAGTTTGTTTGCAAAGAATTTTAAGGATTTTCTTTTTTCAAAGGTTTCAGCCGACAGATCTAGGAGGATCAGAATTTTCTTGTCCTTATACTTCATGGAGCCTTGTACTCTTGCTTCCCTTAAGATTTTGTCTCTAGATCTGGTATAGAGAAAAGTAGCAAGTATATCTCTTGGGTGACTTTTGCTAATGGAGCCTTGTAGTTTTGCTTCCCTTAAGATTTTGTCTCTAGATCTGGGATAGAGAAAAGTAGCAAGTATATCTCTTGGGCGACCTTTGCTAGCTCTTGCCATGGGGCCTAATCTGTAGGCTCGCATTATAGCTGGTGCTATTCCTTTTTCCATTTTCAGTGCTTGTGCCAGCCAAGATGCTAAAAAGGAGGCTAAGTCAGTGTTTTCTTCCACTCCCTCTTCAAAGCCACAAAATTTGAGGTTGTGTTGACGCCAATGGTTTTCTAAGGCAAGCAAGCGTGTATTGGTGCTCTCTTCAAAGGATTGCAAGTGTCTTATCTCTTATTGGAAGGTCGTACAGAGCTCTGCATTGTTTTCAGTGATTTTAGTTGTCTCCTTAAGTTCGTTCATCAAGTCAGTGAGCTTGTTGTTTACTGGTTGTAGTAAATCGGCTACAGCTTGTGTGAGAGATTTAAAAAGGTCTTCTCTAAGATCCAACAGGTCTTTTTTGTTGATTGATAAGTTTGTATTTGGTGTTCCAAGGTCTTTCAGTGGAGAAGAGGCAGCCATTTTAGGAGAGGAATGTGATGCCTCCGTCTCTGATATTAAAGGCTTGTTTGGTTGAAAAAGGTCTTAGAAATTCCCGATTCCTGTTTCTTCGGTTGCGTTTTTACTTTGTAGGTTCGCTCCATTCTTGGTGGTGCAGGCTGTAAGAGCCTGAAAGAGTAATGATATCACCGAACAGCCATAATGGTTGTTTGAGTCCTACCATGGCCGGAGTGAGCTCCCGGCCCTAGTCCTAGCTCCCGCCCACCCAGCGGTTCGAAAGCCCCTTAAGGACAAGTAGACAAATGGGTACCTACTCCTAGAGTAGGGAGGTACCCTCCGAAGGAATGGTGTACAGCAATGGAAGCTGAAGTGGCGGCAGCAGCAATCGGCAAGGCGGTGAAGCGGCGGATCAGCAAGCATGGCGGCGGCATTGGTGTCAGACGACGAGCGATCCGGAAGGAGACTGGCCCAAGTGATGTGACTATGTGGCGACACAGTGAGGCCGGAGCCCATCGGGACAAAGGCCAGTTCCTGCGATCGTGGCAGAGGCGCGCCGTAAGGACTGCTCCGAAAGGGGTCGCTATCAGAATTACATCCGTCCCAAAGAGAACACCACCAGGAGGAAAGTAGGACAGAATCCACCAAGGAGAAAAAAGCCGGCAGAACAACTGCGGAAAGAACACACCCATTGGGTACCTGGTAGGCACTCACCTCTCCCCCCAAAAGTATTGTGGCCCTAGTTAGATTGTTAACATTGTCTGTAAACCACTCCGAGCCCTTGGGAGGAGCGGTATATAAATGGAATGTGTATTGTATTGTGTAGTGTATTGTGTATTGTATTTGTGGAAAGAGTTTTAAAGAATTGCTGTCGTTCTGTTGTTTTGTTGGGAGAGGGGATTAGGAGCTCTAAAAAGATGCGTCCTCCATTTTCCGATGATGCTCTGCCCCCCAGGAATCTCCCTTGATGGAACATTCCAGAAGATGTTAACATCTACTCCTAATTTCTCCCCTCCCATTTGGTTACACAACTGAGTACAGATTCTCACTATTAACCAATTACCATATTCTTGAGTCCGGCCTTGAAATAGGTAAGGATGGTAGCTGCAGAAAGGCCCAAACTATGGACACCTGTGAGTTGGAGCAGCTTGCTAATAATCATGTTAACCCTTGAGGGGAATTAGGGTGCTTTGCCTCACATCCACATAGAGACTATCTAATTTACACAATTGTAGTAGCTTGAAAAACATGAGCAAAGTTGCTGATAATGAAGTTTGTCTGGCTGTTGGAATTTAAGGGTAAAAACTCAAGAAAGCCACCCCATCTTTGTCTTTCTCTTTGAATGGTCCCATGTCCCATTCTCCTTAGTCAGGAAAACAACAAATCCTTCACAGCTTTCACATTCAAGACTGATATGTTCACATTTTCAATCTATTGTAACTTCTTGCTTCCATCTTCAATTCCTTTAACTTTGAAGAACACTTGAAATGACGTTGGAAGACAGACCGTGGTTAAACTTCATTCCTGACTCAGTCCTATGTACTTATGGAGAAAATGGTTGAATTATGTCTTTCAGGAACAAGGTGCAAAAATGAAGAGTATATTCTTATACCTCTGACTGAACATGGAAAAGTAGAAACGTGGTGGGATGAGGAAAATCAGTGGGATACGGTGATTCCTGGTTATATATTATATCGGAAGGATGGGGGGGGGAGTTGGAGGGGGTGGTGGCTCTGTATGTCAGAGAGGGTATAAAGTCCAGACAGATTGAGAGGCTAAGAGAATTGGATTCGCTTCTGGAAGTTCTGTGGGTTGAAATAGGGGGGCCAAAAGGAAACTTAACACTGGGAGTTTGTTATCGCCCACCAGATCAAAAGATAGAGGAGGATTATAAAATGATGAATGAATTAAAGATAGCAGCTAGACAAAAACACTGTGTCGTAATAGGTGATTTTAACTACCCACACATTGATTGGGTCAATATGTGTTTTAGTCGAGAAAAAAGAGATTGAGTTTCTAGACACTCTAAATGACTGTGCTATGGAGCAGATGGTCACGGAACCTACCAGGGGAGAGGCGATCCTTGATTTGGTCCTAAGTAACACTCAATACCTGGTGAGAGATGTAAAAGTGATTGCACCGCTTTGGAACAGTGATCATAATGTTGTTGAGTTCAACATTTGTACAAATAGGGAATTGGCCAAAAAGACTCACACAACCACTTTTAACTTTAAAAGGGGTAATTTTTCTGATATGAGGGGACAAAAAACCCGTCTTTGTTCTTATGTCTAATTATGGCACACGAGAGGCTGATATTAATGTATAACACATAAAATGTTTTATTTCACTTTTTCAGGGAGATGATCAAGTCAGACTGTCAGGTAGGTTTCAGATTTGAACTTAGCAGGTGAAAAGGCAACAGGAATGAGGGAAACTTTGTATATAGGCAGGTCTTAATAACTGTTGATAGAGATCACTTAGCTGTCACTGCGTAGATAAACAGGCCTAATGTCATTCGGCATCTGAAATCATACCACTTTCCAATAAATAGTATAGATGTACTCCCATTCTAGCTGTTTCTGAAGAAGTGAGAAGTGACTCACGAAAGCTCATATCCTGCCACATATTTTGTTAGGCTTTTGTTAGACTAACACAGCTACCCATCTAGACCTAAGCTTATTTGTCACAAAATTACTAACATCTGTGGAGGTAGTAACATACACACAGGTTACAGTTTTCCTTTTTTAATGCTTCATAGGAATCACCCCCCTTTTCCAGGAGCTATTTTTCTCAGGGAAGGACTACTGGTTCTACTTCCTTATTTCAGGATCCTCCTTGATCCTCCTTTCCTAACTGCCACTCTCAACTGCCACTCCCTCAGATCAGCAGTAGAATTCCATTTGAGCCCTTTGTCAGTCATGTTTCCCAGACTGGTATAATGCATCAGCAGTTAGCTGTCTGTCACACATGTTCACCTCAGTATGCATGAAAGTGTGCACCTACTACTTCATGCACCTGTCAGCGAGCTGCCATCTCTCTGCTGGGACATCTCACGTCCCTTCCCTTTCCCTCCCTTGTTTTGCTCTCGTATTTTTCCTCCTCTTAGGCAACTGCTGTAACCAAGGTCGCCAGCTGGTGAGAAGTGGGAGTTATGTCTTCGCACTCATGCTTGTTTAGACTTACCCGTGTGAAATGAACTTGTGTTTAGGGAAACGGGCGTTACTTTCTCATGTACCTTCGTGCCCTTTCTAATCTCCCCATTTTCAGCGGGAAGTGGGACCATTGGTCCAAACCTTGTTCAAAATTCCTTTATTATACCTGTACTGCTGACAAACGTCATTCCAATCAATTCCTGTGTGTTCGTGATCAACCATGTCTTTGAAATAAATCTTGCTTTACTTTTGAACGTGGATCTATTCTCATGCTTGGGGATCTAACAGCACCACATATTCCCCATAGTAAACACTAGTATGTATGTGACAAACCCACCACATAAAGTATGATACATGCATGCAGGAGAATGATGTGGAAGGATGGACTGCATCACTTCAGACTTGGTGCTGGGTTCCAGGTTGGAGTGTAACTTCAAATTAAAAAACAACTCCACGAAAATAGAAATGGAATGAACTGAAAAACGAACCACTGTTCAAGCACGAACCAGGCTGGTTCATGGTTCATTTTGAACCAGTTCATTTGGTTGTGTCATTCCCAAATCCAAAAACAAATTGCCTTTTTTCCATGTAGGTTTGTTTAGTTCATTAGAGCACTTTGTTCTCCAGAGAGCCTGACACTAATTCAATCAATTCCTAGGCAATGCTGAGGGTGGACTTGTGGAGAGCCCTAGAAACACTCATAGCAGTTGTCCATAGCTTGATTAGGAAGAACTGCTTGCTGCGTGGCTCATTAAGGGGAGGATAGACCAGAGCTTTCCTGGGGGCACCTGCTTTGGGGGGCTATAACTCAAACTTGGTGGGCAGGTGGAGGAGAGTCAGATGAACACTTCCTGTGAGTTTGACACCTCTAACTAGGGAGGGGGCTGTTGTACCACCTCCTGAACTCATGAACCGAATGAACCATAAACCGGTTTGGGAAATGGGAAAAGTTCGTGAAAGTTCATGGTTTGTGCAATCACCATGAACCACCATTTCCCCAGTTTTTATTTATTTATTTTTCCAATTTATACCCTGCCCTCCCCGCCAAGGCAGGCTCAAGGTGGCTTACACAGAGCAAACACATACATAATTAAATTACCACAAAAATATCTAAAAGCAATTTATTATAAAACAATACAATATCAAAGTGCTAGCGGTGTTTTAATTTCATAGTGACGGTGTTACCATATGAGTGCATTCAGCAAGTTATCTAAATGTTCAGCTTGCTGGTCTTCCCAGATATAATCAGGGGTGCAGGCTGTCAATCACAAACCAAGGGTCAGGGCTCTATAAATTCCAGTTGTTGTTGATAATGGTGGTGGCTCTTAATTGAAGGCCTGGTGGAAGAGCTCCATCTTACAGGCCCTGCGGAACTATAAAAGGTCCTGCAGAGCCCTGATCTCTCCCGGGAGCTCATTCCACCAGTATGAAGCCACCACCGAGAAAGCTCTGGCCCTGGTTGCAGCCAGCCTGGCATCCGTGGGGCCCAGGAGGGCCAGTCAGTTTTGTGACCCTAACCATAGTGCTCTCTGGGGTATAAATGGGTTTTGTGCCCATCCCTAGTTCTAACTCTTTGTTTTGCTTGCTATACTGTTTTTCTATTTGCAGGGAACTTCTTTCTTACATAGAGGAGCATTCCAAAATGAGATCCCCCACCTGTATTCTGAAATAATACAATCTATGCTATCACCCCAGTTCCCTACCATCTCATTGACACTTCATACTACATGTTTAAACCAGGCCCAAGGACCAGAATGAGCGCTTCCATCTGAAATCTTTTAAGGATGTTGCTGCATATAGGTATTTTCCAATCTTAAATGTGCTCATTCAGCATATCCAAGATCTACAAACCACAGATCTTGGGCCCCCATCTGAGGAGATGGTAGGTGAATGGCATCATGGAAATGCACACAGATATAGCAGTTGCATGTGGGAAGAATGATGAGCAATAAGTCACATACAAAATCATGTCCTTCTTTCCTAGGGAAGCCTCTACCCTTTCTGTAGAGTAAAGCCTTTAAATATATTTGGAGAGGGCTTGAACCTCTGGCACTGCTTATTACTATATGGGCCACATAAGAACATTCCAGAAGTGTCCATAGTCAATTCTTCTTGTCAGATGGAATATATTTTGTGTACTCGCACTGAACTATTTTTCATTTGCTGGTGTGTATGTTTGTTTTTTCATCAACATTGCTAACTGTCCATAAAAACTGTGCCTCTTAAGAGTAAAGTGTGCCGTAATGCCCTTGGCATTTTAGGCAGAATGGAAGACAAACCATTTCATAATGTGGCTGCAGTCATATCACTGCAGAATACTACCTACGTATGTCAGATGACCTATAGCAGCTGCTGAGGCTTTTTGAATTCTCCACAAGGACTGTCTTCAGATCCTCTTTCAGATATACTCTCCCTGTGTTGTATAAGAGAACTTGAAAAATAAATGATACTGGGAATTATTATGTCTAAATGCCTTTGTCACCTGCATTCAGAGATGAGCATTTACACACAGAATGGTAGCGTGAAAAGATTATACAGCTCAAGAGTGGCTGTGTACTTGAAGTACATTGGTTTTTCAACTTTCCACTGTTACAATGCATGAAAATTTTATTCATCATAAAATCAAGATGATGTGTCCCATCAGCTTAAAATTTGGCATAAAGAATCCTCTGTGGATGGATGCAATCTAGTCAGATTTCAGAAAAAGCAGGTGTAAAATGGCCGAGGCACACAAATTTTAAAAATTGCCTTTCTCCTGAAAGTCGCAAAGTTTATGACTGATTTTTTTGCACTAATATCTGTTTCCCTTTTTCAGCTTTACATTCTGTTTAAAAATTACTAATGTGCCAGGAGTCTTTGGTAGTTTGATGAAAATCTCTTAGTTCATAGAGCTATGAGGTTTCAAAGTTCCTGTTTAGTACAGTCAGCTTACAAACATATGCATATTTGATAAAGTAAATGCAGGAATAACTGAGCTGGTATCTGGGGAGGGAGATCCAGATAGCGCGGGGGGGGGGGGGGGGGAGAGAAAGAAAACTAAGTGGAGATGGCAAAAAGAGGTTTTTTTAACTCAAGTATTTATTTGAACAGTTTTTATTTTATTGCTCAATTATATGTAACAGAAAAATCATGTAATAGTGCAAGAATGAAGATAAATCCTTTCAAAAAACTCAATTTATAGGAGAAGTTGGCCCATGAGGGGCTAATTTGGAAGGGTTTTTTTTAATCCATGTTTTTATATTGCACAGGAGTGTTGTGCTGCTGCATTTCTGTGGGAGGAGAAGAAAAAAAATCAATAAATCTTTGCCACACCAAAACTAGGGGGCTCATGTATTCAATGATTTTTCTAAGATAAAACAAAACCTTCCGTTTAAGATTAAGAAATTAACTATTTCTCTCATGCTCTTAAAAACATGGAAATTATAAACTTAAGTGGCTGTGTTAAGTCCCATGACTGATGTGTAGTGCAGACTTTGTGCTTCCTAATGTTTTGTGCTCTCTTACAACTTGGACTCCCAGCAGCTGCACCCTCTCTTGTTCTTTTAGCCCCAATTTGCTTCCTCTCTAGCAACACTGAACGTGGGGGTCAGCACTTGATAAATGTTTAACAAGAATTTGGTTACATGTCAGAAGCAATGACATGGACTGTTCATTTGAAGGAACAGATGTGACAGCATCGCCAATTTGGAAAAAAGAATCTAAAACATTAAGGGAAAGTGTGGCTATGAGGAGCCTAAGTTGTAAGCAAGCATGAAATGTCAGAGTCAAAAAGTTAGCGCCTCTCACATGGCACAGAGGTTATGGTGACAGTCTTGCCTTATAATTTACAGTTTTTTTGAGAGAATGTGTACACTTTTTAAATTTTAGAACTGGAGCAAAGTAAGAGTACATCTAGCTGATATCTGTCATATCTATCATTTGTCTTCAGCATGAATGGGAGACTGTTGTGCTTGGTAAGGTCAAGATGAGAGATGATGCAGCTTGCATTTAATTAATGAACAAAGGCCTTCATTTCTTAAGGGGCATGGAGCTGGTGCCTTGTGGTACCTTTCTGTTCCATTCAGTAACATCATGAAATTACATGGGAGGGTTCAATGCTATATGTTCCTCTCGTACTACCTTCCATACCTTGAGGCTTTTGGAGCAAAAGTGACAGGAAGACACTGTGAGGTTGTTCCATGTGGCTTAGATTAGTGTTACTGAATGGTGCATGAGAGAACGATGCTGCAGCAGCTTACATGCAGCTGAAAGTAATGTCAGAAGTAACAGTGACAGGGCCCTCGAATATTTTGCATCCTGTGATAAGTTTTGCAACTTCAATCTGCATGTATATGCAATACTGGCATTTGAACACAAGGAGTTGGATCCAGTGATCTGTGGGCTGTACAGATTGATGAGAGAGGAGAAGGTGACTATACGCCCTTCTCCTTCCTCAGTGCAGTCCCCTGACCTGCATTGTACTTAGTCCACAGGGATCCTTTGACCCTGGAAAACACATCTTCTGGGGATGGAAAGGATTGTTGGGGGTGGAGGAAGGGAAAGATCTGCATCTGCCTTCTACTGACAGATCACTGGTTTCAATCTGGGCCTGCAGATAAGGTTAATAAATACAAATGAAGTTGCCTTTCACTGAGTCCTTCCATTGGTTTGTCAAAATCAGTACTGTCTACTCTGTCTAACCGTGGCACCCCAGGGTCTCAGGCAGAAGTCCTTCACATCACCTACTATTTGATCCTTTTTAACTAGAGATGTTGAGGATTGAACCTGGGACCTTCTGCATGAAAAACAGAAGTTGTATCATTGAGCCATGACCCCACCCAGTATACTATTGCAGTTTGTTATTAACAATAATTGTATAATAATAGTTATATAATAACATTGTTATTTTCTAACAGCTGAAAGATTCTTGTACAAAAGTTTAAGTGTTTGGCATTATTCAATCAAAATTAGATGGGATCTGAGTTCACAGGAAGAGCTAAATTAGCACTGCACATGTTCAAATCAACCATTAAGACACCAAGGACTTTGCACTTATTTGGAAATACTGCTGAGTAGACATTCACAAGGCCAGGCTACTTGAGTATGTTGGTGAGTGGCATGTGTTAGCTATACTGAATGTTTTAGAAGATGGATGCTGCAATAAGGTGGTTTCCATTGAAATTGATCATGACTGGTCATATTCCAAGCTACAGACTTGAACTAGGATCCAGACCCAGATTCACAGCTGACAGGATTCAGTTTGGCCAAAGGTACTTTCCTGACTGGTTGTGAAGTTCATATTTCCATTTCCAAATGTTATATTAAATGATATGTTTCTCCTATGCTTTTTTCGCTTGCCACATCTAATCATAATATCATTCTACTTGGGTACTAAACATCAAACAAGCTACCTTAATCTTACTGTGGAATTTTCCTTAGATTTATTTGCTTCAGGGGCATGAGCAGGTATCTACTATTATGTACTAGGAAAAGGGAGGGGGGGAGGTTACAGCAGTCTTTTAATCTTTGGTAATTTGAATGTACATGGAGAATTCATAGGTGACAGACCAGTTTCCCTGAGACAAGTAGGAATGAAATATCCCACAACAGTTCCTGAAAGTCCTACAATGTGCTTGGAGCACTTCAAGAGAACTCTTGATCCAGAGGTATCAAAGGGTTACAGTTAAGATCAAGAAGAATTAAAATTGATGGTATGCCGAAACAACATGTCATGCAAGGTCATTACTTTCCCTCGTTAAAGTGGTCTCTGCACAGTGGTCTGATCTGAAACTTTAATTGAAATGCTTCAAATGATGCATTTATAAGGATGATGAGGTGGATGCTGCCCATTTGTTGACCTCTGCAGAGAATGGAAGAACTGTAATGGAATGAAAGTCTTAAATTGCTGCAGGACAATTGAAGCCTTTTAATGAGAGAAGCTTGCACTCTGAAGGACTAGGAAGAACTCCTCAAGAAGGTGAAAAATGGAGGAATATCAAAAATTAGTCTGTCTAACCACATTGGTTCCTCAGTGTCATGATAAAAATAAAGATATGAAAAGTAATGCCATATTGACAAAAGAAAAAAATCTGGTTCCTCAAAATATTGACTCTCAATATCTTTCTCTTAAACTAGAGAAGTCACTGTGTTGAGGACTGCCATGTTGTTGTTGTTCTTCTTCTTCTTCTTCTTCTGTTATATAGTTACCAATTCTTATTGGGGCCACAGTACGGGCGAATGGGATTTAACTTTTCCCTTCCTGCACTGTTTTTTCAACCTGAAAATGTACAGAGTAATTGCTATATGCCTTGTTACTGAAAAGAAACAAGGAACATACAGAATGCCTGTATGTAATCGCCAACAGGAAGGAAGTTAGGAAAAAGGGAGTTAGGAAAATGGTGGTGGGGGAAGGTTTAACCCACCTTTTTCACTGTGCTGCAGTCCTCCTGATTCAAATCAGTCACCTACCATGCAATTGCTATTTACAAAGGAAAAGTGATTGGGAGTTCTGGATACAGAATCCTCAGCATCTCTAGAATGATCCCCCTCTCCTAATTGGATACAGAGGATGGACCTCACACATTTTCGGAATACATATGTTGGTCTGAGGTCTTCACCTTGTGTCCTGAGTCTACCAGGTGCCACATGTACATGAACTGAGGAAAGCTGAAAGTCACATTTGATTGTTACACAGGACACAGTTACACAGGGACTCTGATCCAACCTGCATACTCAATAATATGCTGAAAGAGGAGCTTTGAAATGGATTGCTGTTTGTGGTGTGTATGCTTATCCCAGTTTTTCCTGTGGCTTTCCTGTTTCAAAAACTTGCTGAAGTTGTCTAATTAGAGGCCATGGTGATACAAGATACATATAAGTGTACACTGTCAAAAATGTAGTTTTTCTCAAAATCGTTTCACTCAAACCTTAGAACGTTTTACTGTCTCCAGCTTCTTAATGTCACTTATTCTTTTGTTTGATAGCCAAAAGCTGGAGTCCAAATGATCTGACAGCTTTTTCCCACACATCAACACATGAGTAGATTTTACACCATCAGGAGACAAGACAGAGGAAGCCAGAGATAATATCATCAGTGTGATTTTAAAAGTGTGCATCTCCCCTGAATTTCAGTTTCAGCATGATAATAAATTGCAAAGACCACAACGACCTAAGAATACAAAATACCTTCTTGACTTCTTCCTTTTTTCAGTTCTGTTATCTTTTCTAAGCAGAGATGCCCACACCCCTATGATTATCTTTCCATCCAGCTGCCATGTTGTGAAACTTTTGGTTCCTGGGCTACTCTTTACTTACCTCTGGATAGTATACGGCTTTCACTCTCAGATAGCTGATCAGTTTTCAAAAGTATGCTGGGCCATCTTCATGCCTATCTGCAAACACTTTTTAATTTTATGAGAGAAGGGTATCTCTCTCCAGATTGGCATCTTGTTATTTAACAGGTTGCCTTGCTTATCATAATCATTTTTTAAAAAGATATGCATTGTGAAATACTTCAGTCACACGCAAATGTTAAGTAGAAAACATAAACTTGCCATACCAGTTTCACTGTTTGGAAACACAACAATCTAGAATCTGAAATCTGCCTCTACATTTATTTATTTAAAATATTTCTGTTTGTCAGTTAGGCTCTTCAAAGTGCTTAAAACAAGTTAAACCACAGTTACTTTTAGCCTCAGTGGGGCTAGGTTTCCATATCTTCCTACCTTCCCATGCTACCTACCTAGGCTTCCATTCTATATTGTCCACTTTTTTTTTACTGTCAAGTCACAGCTGATTTGTGGTGACCCTGTAGTTTTCAAGGTAAGAGACATCCATAGGTGGTCTGCCATTTCCTACCTCCACTTAGTGACGCAGGTAGTTCTTGGTGGTCTCCCATCCAAATACTGAGCAGGACCAACTCTGCTTAGCTTTTGAGATCTGACAATAGGGCTAGCCTGGGCTATCCAGGTCAGGGCATCTTCCACAACAGAACAAACTAACAGATTCTCCCACCCTGTGTGTTATGGTCACACTGGAGATGCCAGAGGATGGGGACAAACATCTCCTTGCTTTTTAAAGTCTACAGCAGTCCTTTCTTTGTACACATTTTTACTGTTTATACATTTGTGTTTGGTATTAATTTAATGGCCACCAGTTAGTGCCTTTCAGGGAAAGTGGAATATATTCAGGGGAGCAAGGCTACAGAGAGGTAGCTCCAAGGCCTGGGGCAAAACATAGATTTTCAGCATTTTCTTCCGCTCTTCCTAAATAATGTCAGTAGATAACAGTATTTTTCAGTATATCAAAGATCATCAGAACTAAATGTTACCTAATTTAGTATATAGTATTATATGATGATGATTTCGTTAATAATCATGCTTCCTATCTGACGGTTCAAGGTGAAAGTTCAAATGGGCGCAACTTTGTCCACTAACGTTAAAAGAAGGAGGAGGAGGAGGAGGAGGAAATTGGATTTATACCCAACCCTTCACTCGGAGTCTCAGAGTGGCTTACAAACTCCTTTCACTTCCCCTCCCCACAACAGACACCCTGTGAGGTAGGTGGGACTGAGAGAGCTCTTTCAGGAACTGCTCTTTCAAGGACAGCTCTGACAGAACTATGGCTTGCCCAAGGTCATCCAGCAGCTGCAAGTGGAGGAATGGGGAATCAAACCTGGTTCTCCCAGATTAGAGTCCACACACTTAACCACTGCACCAAACTGGCTCTCAACATTAAGTGATATGAGCCAATATGTTGGGGGCTGGAAGCTTCCCCAACCATCTGAGACCCTGGAGCAGTTTGCCCTCTTTGCTCCCTTTCTCCATACTAGAGTTACCAACTATGGATTGGGAAAGTCATGGAGATTTGAGGGTGGAGTCTGGGGATGGTGGGGTTTGGGAAGGGGTGGGACCTCAGAGGGGTATAATGCCATTGTATCCAAAGCAGCCATTTTCTCTAAGGGAACTGAAGATCAGTTGTAATTCCAGGAGATCTCCAAGCTCCACCTGGAAGTTGGCAGCCCTACTCTGCATCCCTGTTGAAGAATGCTCTCAGTTCCCTGACACCAGCATTGTCTCCTGTGGCCTCTAGTTTTCGCCCTTGAAAGGTGGATAGGCGTGCCACTAGAATATCCAGGACTATTATAAGTCACTATTTGGTCAAGGTGAAGCTTGAAGTGAAGAAAAGTTGTGGGGAGAGGAGCTCACCCAAGAGTATAGTGGGAGAGCTTGCGACCATCTTAGTGCTATGCTGCTGAACACATTTAAGCAGTTTTATATATTCAGCATAGGAAGAATAAAAATTCCGAAAGCCAACATTTATCTCATTAAAGCATGTTGATTGAGACCAGATTTTGAAATGAAATGCCAGAGTGAATAATTCTACTGTAATTATTTTTTAATGATAGGGTTTAACTTTTAATATTTTTTCCTTGCTGATCAAACTTTGTTTTATAAAGCAGCTATCCTGGGAATTATTTGCAGCTCGGCATGACATTGGGAAGTATCTGCTGGATGTTCTCTTTCTCTTCCTTCACTTCCTTGCTTGCATTTACAATCATGCTTTGCATTAGGGTTATACAATTAGATAAATTGTGTGTGTGGTATTTAAGTTTGTTTTTCTTTTCCCTAAAAAGTAACCAAATTGGTATTAAGTATTCAAGAGGTAATCTCCACAGCAGGAAGCAGCAGATCAGATTCATTTTAAATAACAGAGGAACAGCCAAGCTGCGAGTAGAATGCATTTTCTTTCCTATCAATTATTTTTATGTCAGTTTAATGCTTTAAAAAGTTACTGATTGACAATGCTGGTAAAATAAGCTTTCCATTTACTGCCATGTTCATTTTAGTATTTTTCAGTCACTCCTGGAAGTTGCATTTTGGCTGCTTATGGTTGCTGGCTTGGAACAGCCTATAGGGCTGTTTCTATAATGTTTCCCTCCATAAACCTGTTCCCCTCCATATTATTGCCCTTACTTTTGTGTGCTGAAGGACTACCTAGAATGTCAATTCAGACCCTGGACAAGCTTGTAATAGTGACAGGGCCAGTTCAGGGATGAATCGACAGTATCCTCTGTCGTGAGGGTCACTGTGCAGGCTGGTGAAGAAGGCACGCGTGAAGCTGATGCTGCTCCAGTCAAGGAGAGCCATAATAAATGTAGTATACTAACATTAAAAAAACAGCAGCCTATGGCAGCTGTCCTACTGGTGGACTCCTGGTTCCTTGGGATCTTTGGACACTATGCAACCGGAAGCAGGGAGTGGCTCACCTAAGACCATGTGAGGATGTGGCTGCTAAGCTGTTGCTACCAGAAGGGGCCACTAGGCTTTCCTCCCCTTGTGCACTTCCATGGTGCTCACTGCCTCATCTACTACTTTCTCAGGGATGCCATTAAGGTGGCATTTCCCCCCTTTCCCGTCAAATGCTCTGCAGTGGCAGCAGAGTATACCTACCAGTCACTCACCTCATTAGACTCTGCTGCCTAGTTGCACAGCACAGCATTAGGATAAAACAACTAAAAACAGAGATGCTGTTTTTGAAAAGGGAAGGTTGAGCAAATCTAATGCTGCATAAACTGATCTTCTCATTGTTCAGTAGTGCATTTCATAAGTGGATAATTCATGAAGTATTTCCTTTTTGTTTTTCCTCATCTGAACTTTATCACATTTGGTTTTCTTGGACAACCAATACTTTTAGAGATCTGAAAAACAGATTTCTTTATTCTCCCTTTCCATATCTATCATGTCACCTCTTTGTTTTCCTCTCCTTTACTCAAAAGGTTCCTATCTTCATAGTGAAGATGCTCCATTCAAATAATCATTTTAATTTCTTTTTGCTCCATCTTGACTTGGAGTAGCCATAACTCTCTGTGTATAATGGCATTATAACACTAGGCCTTTTATTTTCAGTTCCTTTACTAATAGCTTCTGTGATGGACAGAGGCACTTTCACAGGTATGCTTGGTGCTGTGACAGGGAAGTGTGGTGTGGGCAGATAGTCTTCAATTATTCCCCAAATCCATATGCACTACTATCATTTGAACTGTGGCTCTGAGCTGGAGGGTGGGCGGTTTCCCACTAAAAGCTAGCGTTCACTCAGGCCACCCCAAACTCTCATAGCTTCTATTATGTCTTTTATCTTTTCCCTTTGGAGAACTAATCTAAGTTTTCCAGTATGACTCAAAGATCTCTTTTCTTGATTGGTGCAGACAATTTTTAGACCCCCATCAATTAAGAATTTGGGTCTTTTATGCTTAAGTATTTCCTGAAATTCTGTTTCCCATTCAGCCATTTGGAGATAATATCCTAAAATTCTTTGGGATTTTATTATCATGAATACCTAGCTATAATCTTTGAAGTTGCCTTGCAAAAGGGGAGGAATATCTCAGCCTTCCTACCCTGTTCTCTTCTTTGCTTCCTTCTTTCTGTTTTACCTAGGAAAGAACAGCCTCAGGGGAAGGAGGAGGTAATGCCACCCACCTGGGACAATCATTATTCACTCTGATAACAGAGGAATGACTTATCGCTCCTTCCGCCGTCCTTTAAAACGGATATACCAAGTACTATATAATGAGGGATACCTGCAAGGTGTATTCAAGTTAATCAATGAATTCCAAGAACAATACCTTTTCTTTTATAACCTCAGAAACAGAAACCGGTCATAAGTCCCTAGCTAAGTAGCAATGTAGACAGAAATGAAATAAAAGGCACCTTTTTTATGGTGTTGAATCCGTGTCTCTGGATGTGGCCATAGTTCATATTACTATTGTGACATGGCTAAAAACTGTTCTTCTATGGTCTAGTAATACATCTGTAACATAATAGATGCTTTGATCCCATGGTTAGCATTCCTTCCCACACCAGCACTAATGGCCTGGGCAAAAATAGGGCATTGTTGTAAAGAGATTACCATGTGATTGATTGGGCATCTATGTTTTACTGATGCAATGTGGGTCTGAGACATGGGGGAACAGGTTTTGGGTGACTACTGGGAAAAAACAGCAGTAACATATGAAATGGGTCTTTGTGTGTATCAATTGGCTCATCATTTACAAACGAGGGTGATATGAAGCCTGTACCATGCTCAAACCCTGAGTACAAACAGTGCTTTCAGTTTATGAACCACCCATGCTGAATTTACAGTCTTTGGTCTGCTGTGTGGATTATTGAAGGTTCAGACAATGGAATGTATCAAACCTTTTATGTAGAGAAGGCACACAGAGTTTTTGCATGTTCCTGTTGTACATATTAGATTCCATGTCAAAAATGAAGTCAAATGAGGAGGAAGATCTATGTTTTATTTCAATTAACAGAAAAACAATTGAACCAAATAGTCCATCCAAAATTGACTACTTTCTTCTCAGCATATTCAGGAAATATGCTTCAATTAACAGGAAAAACAATTAGACCAAATAACTAATAAAAAATGGACTACTTTCTTCTTTTTCTTCTTCATCATCTTCTTCTTCTTGAACATATTCTGAACATATTCAGGAAATACATGATATTTTATACATGAACCGACATCATCAAGAAAACAATATTCAAAAAGCATAATTGGTTACAAAAGACAGTGGTAATTTGAGTAATAATCCTCTGATTGGCCAGATGTAAAAAGAGATGTACCTACGTAAATCTAAGTGTTTACTTAACCTAATCTAAAATGATAACGTGGAAGGATTCTTCATACCCTAAACAAAAGTATTTTTTACCGATACGAGACTAAAATCTTCTCTGACCCAGACATTGCAAGGTTTTGCCCTTAAGAACTACATAATCATGAACTTTGTACCTATTATGTTGTCTACTAACAATATCAGACCTACAAGAGGAAAGCCTTCTATATAACAGGCCTTTTTAACATCCTAATAAAATATTACTTAAAAGAGAAATCCATAAAACCAAGAAAAAATATGAATATGAACAATCAAGAAGAAAAAAACCCTATATAAAAAATCTTTATATTCCCATTCATACTACAAGTCTACTTTGCATTTTTTAAAATATGGAGTAGATACTGGTTTTAATTTTGAAACCCTTGGATGACTCGGGGTTCTGTGTGACATAGGGGTCATCTCCACTAGGGGTCAGTGTTCCCTCTAAACTGAGTTAAGTCAAACAAAAAGGAAGGCATTGAATATAAAAACAAAATCCTAAAAAAAGCAAAATCCCAAAAAATAAAAATAAAAAAACAAGGCATATTTTCATAGTTTCTCGCATAGGGAAGGGCCTTGGAAACATCCTCATCGCAAATGAAAAACATTTTAATAATTTGCATTCACAATAATAACATAGTAAGTTCTTTCTTTTGTTGGGTTGTGGACATAAACATAGCCTTATCATATAAAGTCATACATTTTAACATTTCACAAAACTTCTCATATGGTATATCTCTATCCATTGATCCTTCTTGAACACACACACACACACACACACACACCATTATTCTATGGAACACTGTAAAGGCTCCCCCTCAAACAAAATGGTTTTCTGAACATGATTGCAATTGGTGCTGAATATGCTTGACTATGGTTACATAAACTGGAATGCTGGCATTGCAAGTCCCTGTGATGTTAAACTGAGTTTGATTGTACACCTCCATTTGGCCCAAACAGATCTTTTTGCTTGCATATAGTATAAGGTTTGGTTAATGATCATTGAATTGGTCCACTCTTTTTTCGTATGTAATCTATATGGATGTTCCAGTCCAGTAGCAAAGCATGTCAGATAAACCACTATAAAATGACATATCCCCTACCATCTTTGTCTTACTGTCCTTCAAACTTAAACCTGAAACTACATCTAAAAACAATCTGCACAAACCTACTGTAACAATTTTCCCACCCAGTCAGATACCGCTGGATATGTGGGGTAAGGAAGGGTACCACGGAGAAATAAAGTGCTTTTACTTTCTTCCACCACCCACACTCTGGTAAATTGGGGACACTATATATTTATATATTAAATTCGTTTGGGAATCATGTACAAATATAATAATTAAATATTCTTTTTGATAGTCCTGCTCATGTACATCAAGATAAAAATTATTACAACAAAATGAAACCCAAAAATATTCACTTGGTCCTGGATGGTGCAAATGAAAGGGATCAATGAAAAGGATCCACCTACTGATGCTCAAGACAGCTTCCTCCACAAGCAGGCCCAAGACCCAAGGATAGCTGAAAAAACAGCCAGGTGCACCTCACCCCTGGGCATCTGGCCTCCCCGCTCCAGTAGCAAAAATCCAAGTCACCAGCAGGATAGTCGGTGTTCGGGTGCCAGAATTTGTTGTACATATTAGATTCCATGTCAAAAATGAAGTCAAAGGAGGAGGAAGATCTATGTTTTATTTCGATTAACAGAAAAACAATTGAACCAAATAGTCCATCCAAAATTGACTACTTTCTTCTCAGCATATTCAGGAAATACATGATATTTTATACATGGAGTGACATCATCAAGAAAACAATATTCAAAAAGCATAATAATTAAAAAAAACACTGATCCACGCAGAAGAATAACCATGTGTGTAAGAGGGCTAGAGTGAGGAAGGACAAGAAGATGAAACTGAAGGAGAGGCCTCAGTGCAGAAGAAGGAAAAAAGATTTCACCCTCTAGTCCTTCTTCATTCCAGCCCTACAACCTGTGTGGGACCCATGACCAGTGTTCCCTGTAAGCTGAGTTAGTGTGAGCTAGCTCACAGTTTTGTAGCCTCCGGCTCACACATTTTTGTCTTAGCGCAGGAAGAATGGCTCCAGAGCAAACTAATTTATTCAGTAGCTAAATCACTTGCTCACAACTTTAATGCCAGTAGCTCACAAAGTAGAATTTTTGCTCACAAGACTCCACAGCTTAGAGGGAACATTGCCCACGACCCTGGGAAAAAGCCTTCTAGAGGTTGGAAAGTGCTGAAAGAGAAGAATGTGGGGAAACTTTGCAATCTGTGCATGGAGAGATATGATACACACCAGTAACTTGTGGTGTCAGGAGTGCTAGTTCTGAAAGCACGATGATAGGAGCATCTGGAAGCTCCTCAACTACTTCACACAGTGTACATTTACTGTATTGTACAGTGTATTGTAGGGGAAATTACAAAATTTGTATATAGATCATAATATGTGATAATATCCCATGAAATGCTGAAAAAGACCTTTCTCTGTTGGAGACCCTGGAGAGCCACTGCCAGACTAAAGATACAGTATTGGGCCAGATGGGACCCAGGGGTCTGACCCAGGATTAGTCAGCTACACATGTCCCTATATTTCCATGTGCTTGGATTTTAGTCTGTGTCTACATGGTTGGGATGGCTTTTTGGTGCATGTAAACCAGATATATGCACATCAAATAAATCTGTGTGCACTTACTGCAGTATGATGATCTACACATGGTATGTACAGCCCAATCACTCGTTTAATTATTTCTGAGTAATGCATGGCCTTATGTGGATGGGAAATCATGTGCCCAAATGGATGTTGTGTGAATAATTGCTAGCACACAAAGGTCCAATTCATATATTATTATTATTATTATTATTATTATTATTATTATTATTATTATTATTATTATTATTATTATTATTATTATGTACCTGTAGTCACTCAAAACTAGCCACCACATTGCATCAGTAATACATGGGTGTTCTGTACATGTGGCTAGCCTAGTTGATTGCATCGTTATTTCCTGGTAATGCATGGTCTTGCTTGGATGGAAAAATTATGTGCACAATTGCTAGCCCAGCTTAGGATCTGGGCCTGCATGCAGACAACTAGGCAAAAAACCCCAAGCTGGAATCAGTTCCCCTTTCCACCACCAAAGAACAGATCAGTAGAATTCCACCTTCTTTTTTCACCCAGTTATATCCAAGCAGCCTTAGATGTTGGGTTAGACCAGCAGTTATGTATACAGCACCCATTTGGGTACATGATTTCCCATCCAAGTAAGGCCATGCACGCAAAGGCTTTCTTATATGTACATATGGCTTATAGCTTGATTAGGGTAGAAGTGGCCCTAATTCCCTTGTCTTCCAGCTTCAGTTAGTTAATGTGTTAATCATTTCTTCTTGTAAACTCTTCCACTGTTCCATTGTTGCCAAGTTTCACTCCAGAGACAGCTGCATTTTGGCAGCAAATTGAGATATTTGTTGTATCTATATGGCGAGTGCTTTGGGATTGATTGAGATTAAAGGCACTATTAATGTAAGATGTTATTAAGGATAAAAGGAAACTTTTGCTGCTTAAGTGCAGGTGCTGCATAGCTTTCAGTGATAGATGTGTTATAAAAGAAGCAGTTTGGATTGTGTTGAAAATTTGAAAGTGCTAAACCTTCAGGCTCTTCTGGGGCTCTCTCTCTCCTTGATTCATTTCCCCTGTATAAATAAAAATTAAAACACTTTGAAACTTTACTTCAAACTTTCTTCAAAAGGAGTGATAAAAAGAACATTAATAGGAAGAATATTTTTTAAAAACCACTATAAAAGAGTGTTCAACATAGCAGATAGCAAAGGTTTTTAGAAACACTAATGAATGGATATTATATTGTATGAAGTTACGTAAGGAAAAGGAATGGGAGAGAAAGAGGGCAAGTCAGGGAGGGGGGAGATGGGAAGCTATTGAGGGTATACAGCCAAGCCAAGAAGTGTAGAAGGATTATAAGAATAACATATTGCATTTAAAAAGTAGGTAGTGAAAAGATGAAATGGCTGAGACTGGAGAAAAAAAGAGATGTAAATGTGTCAGTTAAGTAATTCCTACAGCAACATGTACAAACTGCTTCTGCTGTTATTTGCTGAGGACAATGATGGGGAAAATCCCAGAAACATACCTCTTATTTGATATTACTTGCCGATACTGGATTATCATCAGTAATTCTACTCATGGGAGATGTTCATTGTGCTCCTACCCCCACCAAAGAAGCTTAGAAAGATTTCTGAGTTATGCACTATGTTTGTGCTCAGATATCTAACTCAACTGAAAACACTTTTGATTATATCTACATTAGTAATCATTGTTGCATTTGAAACAACATTTAATATATATTTTAAATATATATGCTAATAGATTTTTCCCACAACACAAGGTAACACTCCCCAATTTGGGCTTGGTTAACTTATTACCTTGTGCACCAACTGAAATTAATTTCCAGCATTGTTAATAAAAGCACTACGCAGGGCTCTTTTTGTAGCAGGAATTCCTTTGCATATCAGGCGACACCCCCCCTAATGTAGCCAATCCTCCAAGAGCTTACAGTAGCCCCTGTAAGGTGAGCTCTGTAAGCTCTTGGGGGATTGGCTACATTAGGGTGTGTGTCGCCTAATATGCAAAGGAATTTCAGCTACAAAAAGAGCCAGGTTGGTCTGCTCCCAGACTTTTAAGGAATCCGTGTGTCTTCTCTGATATTGATAGATGCAGCTCCAATTTCTCCTTTGTTTTTTTAGTTTCAATGAGATGCTTCCATTTTTTTTGTTTCTACTTCCAGCATGCCAGGGATGCAATCTGATAGCAGCTAGCCACACCCTGTGTACACTGAAGCATTTGACAGACATCCTAAAGGATTCAGATAAAGAAGTCTGAAAGATATGTCCCCCTTTTATTTTTAATATTCTATCCATCCTGATAAAGAGTTCTGCAGAACCGGAAGGGTGTTTTATGTCATTTTGGCTGGTCCTAATAAAAGGTTTCATGTGGGTTTTGGACCATTCTAAAATCAGAGGGCAGGGATTTAGCAGAGAGAAACATTTTATAAAAACTGATTTGGTAACAGCTGAGATGATTCAAAGGGTTGAGTACGAAGGGTAATGGGATAAGAACAATACTATACAAAGGGACAGATCGCACATTAATTGTTGTTGAAAGTCATTTAGAAGTTAAACATTTGTAAAACAGACATTAAAAGAATGTTAAGTATCTTGAAACAAAGTGACCTAGCATGGACATTTTTCAAAAAGAAATTAGAAGGGGAAATATAGGGGAATTTCAGACAGGTGCTTTCTCCCGGTAGGGAACCGATTCTCCACCGGGTGCTGGTCTGTCATTTCAGACAGAACCCGGTTGAGAATCGGTTCCCTAAACCGGGAGGGAAGCGTTTTACCTGTCAACCGCTTCCGAGGAGGCTCCCGTTCCCTCTCCCGGTTCCGATACGCTTCTTTCCCGCCTTTTTTCAGCCGCGCGGGCTTTTTTTTTTTGGAACGTTCGGCTTATATCGATATATCGATATAACGCTATACCGATCCCATTGGAATACATTGGAATACTGGTATATCGATATATCGCTATAAGACGGACTTTTTAAAAAAAAAACCATGGGGAAACAAAGCGGTGCGTGTGTGAAACGCCGAACCGCTTCTGAATTGGCTCCTTTCCGGTAGGGGCAAGCCGTGTGTGAAACGGCAGCCCTCTACCGGTTCATCTGCAAACGGAAGACTCCCGGCTTGAAACCGGGAGAAGACGGGTAATGTGAAATTCCCCATAGATTGCATAAACTTAATAGAAACCTAAGTTTAAGGAGTCCCACTGATTGGCCTTACCCAAAGGAACCCCAGATGCTGAAGCTGAAACAAGCCCTGATGCATTTGCTTCTTCCTGTCAGGATTACAATTTGTTAACGAGATCGTAGACCTACAAACATCTTGAGATACTTGTACAAACCAACATGAAAGACATAACACAAATATTAGTACCTGTTTCATGAGATAATAACATTCAGACAGAAAAATCAGAAGTGTATCAATGCCTGAAATGAAATTTAGAATCATGTGCACTGTTTCATGCAGGAAACCAACTGGTACAGGGTTGATGTTCTAGTTAAACAATACTGATTCATTTTGACTGTTGTCTTTCTAGACAAAGGGGGAGCAGACGGGCTGAAGTTAGCATGATTGAGAAATCTGAAGAAAAACGAAAACAAGGAGCTTACTTAGGAAATAGCCCACAGGAAAGAAATAATGGGCAATATGTTTCCTTTTGAATCCCCCCCACCCCAATCAACCTCTGGAAAAAGGTGTCACAGCCCTCCCCCCCCAGAAAATGAGTAACAGCACAGGGACAAAGAAATGTCTGTTGCAGATGTCCTCGTTCGAGCTATGAGCAAATCGTGTGGGGTTTTTTTGCTCCCCCTTCATCCTCCTAAATAACCTGAGAACATTTGCACAGCCCTAGCAAGTTTCCCAGGACAGGAACTCCTAGTTTATTACTTGCTCTCATTGTCATCAGAAATTAATTTTGTCCCTGAAAGACAAATTGGCTGGTAGCTTATGAAGTTAAATGGGAAGAACAAGCAAGCATCTGTTTCTTCTGCATTTTGTCTCCTTGGTGTCTTACATATAAATGAATCTGAGTGTTCAAACTTAAATTAAGATCTTTGGCTAGATAAACAGTTAAAACTGGTTCCCATAGCTACCTCTCACACATAGCTGTGATTGCATTATAATCCCCTAGTAATCAGGTCTAAATGAAAGAAAGATGATAAGGGTGCTATTTTCAGTTTTCAGTACTGATTTTTATTAGCTCTCAATCAGATCGGGACTGCTTTGCCTTTCATCACATTGTGGCTGTGTTTGTAGAATCATTAGAGTTATAAAGTGTAAATCTTACCAAGGTGCATTTTTTTCTTGAGGTGTTTTATAGAAGGAAAAACTCCGAAGATTACATTGGCTGCTACGAGAAAGATTTGTTTCTGCAGCTAGACTGGCAATGTAATGTACGTTGTCTTCATTTATTCTGCACCTAGGCATAGAGCTAATGGATCACCTAACTAAAGGTAACACAGAGAAGAGGAAGAAGGAAAGCCAGTCAGTTATTGCCAAATAATACAGTTGTTGGAACATAACTACAGTATATGTGTGCATTTGCAGGTAGATAATGCAGCTATTTCTTAATTTGCTTTATTATCTTGTTTTGCATCTTTCGCAATGCATTAACATGCTCAAATAAATTATAAGCAAAACCACAATCTTGGCTGGGACTTGCATGTTGTTTTTAGTGAAGTAATGCATTCCAATAAAACATCATGTTGGAGCAATAGATGAGTATTTATAGCAGGGTGTGTTTCAGCTGAAGAGATGTCTACAGAGAGGAAGAAACATGCTGCAGAATGGTCAGCAGGGAAGTAAACAAGACCTGGTGTTATGATGATGACAGACCTTCCCATTAAAATCCTGTCGACATCTTAATACCCCTGAGCCATCCTCCCCTCCCCCTGCAATCAAGTTTATAGACAAAAAATTTCCACCAATTCAGCCAAAGGTAAGTTGATGAGTTTTACATACCATTGATTTCAGTGGGAGAATTTGAAGCACATTGAAATTCGTGGAAATTAAAAGTAAGGATGGGGATGAACCAGGAAAATGCAGTTTAGTTACATAAGAACATAAGAACATAAGAGATGCCAATGTTGGATCAGGCCAAAGGCCCATCCAGTCCAACACTCTGTGTCACACAGTGGCCAGAAATACTAGTGCCATCAGGAGGTCCACCAGTGGGGCCAGGACATTAGAAGCCCTCCCACTGTTGACCCCCACAAGCACCAAGAAGACAGAGCATCACTTGCCCCAGAGCCCCTATCTATACCTTGTGGCTAATAGCCACTGATGGACCTCTGCTCCATATGCTTATCTAATTCCCCTTTGAAGCCGTCCTTTCTTGTAGCCGCCACCACTTCCTGTGGTAGTGAATTCCATGTGTTCAGTTTGTGGCCTGTGACATGTCCTGTTCGTGAACCACAGACTGTCACAAATGTTTAGCTGCCTAACGAACTGGTTTGGTTCATGAGGTGGTAGAATGCCCTTGCCAGTCATTTCCCCAGAAAGCACTTTCCCGGGGGCACCTTCTTTGCAGGGGTGTAACTCAGACCCCGTAAATCCAATCCTCACCAAACTTGGAGGGAAGGCTGAGGAGAGTCAGCTAACAGGTGGTAATTTTGACAGGCGCAGGTTCAGGAGGTCCAAGAGTGTATAGAGTGGATCCTGTGCAAGCTAGAGAAATTGAACTTGAATGGCATGTAGAGGAGTATCTAGGGGATGTCTGCTGTGAGTTTGGTGTCTCTAGCTTGCACAGGATCTGTTCCATACACTCCTGAAGCTCCTGAATCTGTGCCTGTCAAAATGACTGAATGTTCAGGAGTGTATACAATGGATCCTGTGCAAGCTAGAGACACCAAAGTTGCAGGGGATCTCTATGCCCTCCAAGTTGTTGCTTTGTAGTTCTGTAAACATTTTGATTGAGTGGAGGCAGTCTGTCTGGAAATGTATCCACTCATGAACTAGCATGAACCTCCACAAAGAGCTTGAAAGTTCATGCCAGGTGACCTGCCATACACTTGATTTTGTGAAGCACGAACCACCCAAAATTCACCACGAACTTTTGTTCATGAGCCAGTTCGTACCCATCCCTATTTAAAAGTGCTTCACACAGAATGGCAGCTTCCACATAGCAGACATAGGAAGCCAACCTCCTCCCACCAACTGCAGGCATCTGTGCCCCCTGAAACTGTGCTGCCGTGGGTCAGTGGAGCACCATGGGGGTTGAAGTCAGTGAGAGGCTCAAGTGGTTAATATTGTCATCTTCCTTTTCCACAAGCAGAAGAGCCCATGGCAACTGGAAATGGAGCTTGGGATCCAAGCCACTATGCTGCCAGCAGGTACAGAAAATCCTACCACATTTCAACTTCCAACAAAATCTGGTGAAGTAGGGAAATGAAGTAAAATTGTCTTCGTTGCTTGGCACAGCAAGCTTACGAAATGCAGATAACCACTTTGCAAATTACTTCATGATTGTTGTCTGTATTCTCCCTTTGGTTGGATCATAAATACCAGTTTCTGAAGTAAGTGTCTTTCATCCAACCACATCCTGCTTTCTACCCCTTCCCTCAGGACTGAGGTGAGCAAAGTGGATTGCTTCAGATGTAGTTTAAAAACAAAACATTAATTAGAAACCTCCTGTCAGGGTAGTAATCCTGGACCAACCATCAATCTATCTCCCTTTCTCAGAAGTGGGCAATGCAAATCTGTTCTCCTTAAATCCATAGTCTTAAATGTTTAAAATTTATTTTAAAAAGCTGGTGTGCCAGAAGCTGGAGTCAGGGGCCAGCAGAAGCCCTTTACAAATAGTATAGTCCAGGAGTGGCCAAACTTGCTTAACGTAAGAGCCACATAGAATAAACATCAGATGTTTGAGAGCTGCATGACATGAATATTACACGTTTTTTAAAAAAATATATGCAAATTTGCTTTTTATTAACATTAAATGAGACTGCAAAAAAAAACCCCAAAAGGGATAAAAATAGATATTGATAATGATATTATTTGTCCAATGATATTTGTAGGCACCGGGGGTGGGTGGGTTTGAGAATGCATTTAAAGTTGCTTTCTTTCTCCGCTCCCCCCCTGCCTCAAGCCTACCCAGGAAGGGGAACTGGCTGGGGAAGGGAAGACCGATTGGGGAGGGGAGGGATGCCTTCCCTTCACTTGCCCAGCTGCCCTGCTGGGAGCCACACAATATGTGTGAAAGAGCCGCATGTGGCTCCCGAGCCACAGTTTGGCCACCCCTGGTATAGTCCTCCTACAATATCTATCAACTTTTTATTACACTCTTTTTGGCCACTGACAAAACCTCATCAGCAAAGATAGTTGCAGGATATGAACGTTCTGCTTGTGCAAGAGAGAGGTAACCAATTTAATCTACTTTTCATCTGTTCTGCAGCCTCCTGGGCAGAAGAACATTTTATTTGCAGGAGTTCCATGGCCTTCAGCAAAAGGTTTTTAGGAGTCACTATGGGATGCTTGGGGAAGGGGGAGGCAGGAAAAGATCTACCTATACAAACAGAAAGTGCCAATGAATAGAACCCAGAAAATTCCATTATTACATACATGCATGGATTTGTACTTACATAGTGGGGCTGTTATATCTGATCCTCAAAAACTAGCCCCACATTGCATCATAATTTTTAAAAACCTTGTGTTCATAGCTGCAGCTGGGGACCAGAATGTCAAGAGTCTTGTGTGCTCTTGGATAAGAGCCCTGGTTTCTGTTCTATCTCTATTAATTCTTCTAATATTTATCTGCTCTCTCTAGCTCTCTCTCTGTCTGTCTGTCTCTCTCTCTCAGATTTTAAGGAAAGTGAATTATATCCTCAAATGAGTTTGTGGAGCTTTTCTAAAACTAGCTAAATTCAAGATGACTTGATTCACTTTCAAATAGCATTGTAGGTGTTTCCACAGTAACTTCCATATCTCTAGTTATCTTTTTAATGCTAGCTTGAATCTGTTTTTCCATATATGGTGTTGTATTCGGAATATGGTTTCGGGCATCATGTTGTAAGTTATAGATTTGATGTTTATATTTATATGTTTAAATAAATATTTAATTTTACCTGTTCCTAAATGTTGACACACTTATTCAAAATCCAGGTGACAATGCAAAACAGCTGTGTCCATATTATTCTAAAGCCTTTGAATCCCACCCCATATTTTAACTCTCGCCAATGTAACCCTGTGCAGAATTACCTCTGACATTAGTCAATTCACAAACAGAATCTAAAGTTTAAAAGTTTTGAACCAGAAAAGAACACCACCGAAAGAGCAGAAACCAGTTCTTAAAAACATGAGCTAAAACATCAACATTTGAATGTAAAATTTTAATCTGGTACAATATTAAATAATATGTAGAGCCTCTCATTTCAAAATGCTTTATTCATCATTAATATTTTAAACTCTAAAAGCTAAAATTCAACATTGATTCATTTGAAAGCAGAGCAAAATACAGCAATCTGGTTCCCTAGATTTGGTGCATGTACATTTTCTGTGCTGTTACCTACATGTAATATCTAAGAGATGTTGCTGTTTCTAACAACACACTTGGAAAATAAGGGTAAATTGTAGACCCTGATTATCAACAGATAACAATATATACTGTAGATAAATAAATGCTCAGCATCAAAACCCATTATTGGATTAGCTATATAATCATGTTTCAGGCGGTAAGTCTGTGCTGACAAATGAACACTTTTCATTTGGCTCAAGGTCCTCATCAGCAACGGAACTAATTTTACATTCTCACCCATTAAGTGAATAAGATGTGGAAAAAAGCTGTCTGCTTTTTGAAGTGTAAATTTGCTGCTACAGGCTGTGCAGACCAAAGCTCTTTTGAAGCAGTGAAATGCGATCATCTCTGGGGACATGCGAACCTGACCAAGTTTAGGTCATTTGTGTAAAAGGTATAAGGCGGGGATGAATGAGGAGGAGTGTATATATGTTGTGCCATTTGGCTAGGATTTAGAGAGATAACAGGGGGCCATTTGGATGATACTAAACTTTATGGCCTTTTTTGTCTAGGAGAGAGAGAGAGAGAGAGAGAGAGAGAGAGAGAGAGAGAGAGAGAACTTGGTTTAGAAGCACAGATGTAATCATTCAGAAAGGAAATTTTATACATATCTGAAGTGACTACTTGGGCATGACTAGGAAGTCACAGCACTCTGGGTTTCTTGCTTGGTAAAATTAAACAAGTGGCCTTCAGAGGCTGGAGGATATTTTTAGAAGAAACCTCAGCTTTCTTCTAGCAGTAATCCTATTTTAAAGGGAGCATAATAGAGAAGATATCGAAGTACTGAAAGAAGTTTCCATCCAGTCTCCCACCAGAGACTGGATACCATATTCACCAAGATCAGCCCGGCATATGCTTGTCCAAATTTTTCTTTGCCACCAAGGATGGACATTGCCTGACCTCTTCTTATGCACTGTTGAATTGCTCTTATAGTTAGAAGGTTGTTCCTTGGATTGAATGCTGGAAGAACACAGCCCTGATTTCAAGTTTCTAACTTTTTTTGGACTGGAATCCCAATGTGATGAAACAATTCATAAGAACATAAGAGACGCCAATGTTGGATCAGGCCAAAGGCCCATCCAGTCCAACACTCTGTCACACAGTGGCCAAAAATACCAGGTGCCATCAGGAGGTCCATCAGTGGGGCCAGGACATTAGAAGCCCTCCCATTCTTGTCCCCCCCCAAGCACCAAGAAGTCTGAGCATCACTTGCCCCAGAGCCCCATCTATACCTTGTGGCTATTGCCACTGATGGAACTCTGCTCCATATGCTTATCTAATTCCAGGGGTCGTTTCGTAGAAAAAGAGCTAGGGGAACTCATTAGCATAACTCATTAGCATATGCCACACCCCCTGACATCAGGGGCCCGGTGGTGGACCTGCAAGGCCGGCGGGAGTGCGAGGAAGCCCCGCCAAGGCCCTCCCTGGCTCCAGGCAGCCAGGGGTGGGGAGAGGCGGGGAGGAAGCAACTTACCCTTCCTCTTCTCCTGCCTCCTCCTGGCTGAATGAGGGCTGGAAGCGGGGCGGCTGGAAGCAGGGGGCGGGGCTTTGTCATGTGCCCTGCTCCCCGCACCTCACCCGGGGGAACTGTGTTCCCCCGCATTCCCCCCCCGAAATGACCTCTGTCTAATTCCCTTTTGAAGCCGTCCATGCTTGTAGCCGCTACCACTTCCCGTGGCAGTGAATTCCATGTGTGAATCACTCTTTGGGTGAAGAAGTACTTCCTTTTATCCATTCAAACCAGACCGCTCAGCAATTTCATTGAGTGCCCACGAGTTCTTGTATTGTGAGAAAGGGAGAAAAGTACCTCTTTCTCTACCTGCTCTATCCCATGCATAATCTTATAAACCTCAATCATGTCACCCCTCAGTCGTCATTTCTCTAAGCTAAAGAGCCCTAAGCGCTTTAACCTTTCCTCATAGGGAAAGTGTTCCAACCCTTTTATCATTCGGGTTACCCTTTTCTGCACTTTTTCCAAAGCTATAATATCCTTTTTAAGGTGTGATGGGCAGAACTGCACACAGTATTCCAAATTCCTGTCCTGTGTAACCCAAGCTGGGTTACACAGTACATCATCATAAAACACTTCCCTCACACAGAAAACTAAAGGCACATCCAAACTAGATGTAAGAAGAATCATGTGTAGAATCAGGTTTGCCATTGAATCCCTGCAAAGCAACAAGGTAGATAATTGATTTAAAAGCACCCTGGGCAAGTGGGAGGAGACATCTGAGCTATATTTCCTTCCCAAAGGCATGTCTTTACCCATTTTTCTCCCTGTGGGTTTCCATAATTGGAAATGGCCTTCTGAAAGAAAAATACCTAAAAAAACAGCTCTGGGTTGGAAAAGCATCAGCAGGGCAGGGCTGAGCATCACCACCTTTCCTGTCCTTTAAATTGTTCCACTTTGTAGGACCTGGGTTGGACCTTATGGAGTCATGCCTAGTAGCTTATGGAGATGAATAACAACCCAGCCATCCCTTGTCCTTTATACTATCAGGGAGGGGAAAGTCATGATTGGGAATGATGGGGAGTCCCCAAATTGAGCAGAAAAGCACAGGATGGGTTTTCATTATTTTTTTTAAAAAAGCTTTTCTCACACAGCATTGCCATGAGATTAGTGCTATTGTGGGGGGGGGGTGTTCAGGGTGGCTGTGCAGCAAACTGTTTAGCCACCTTCCAACCTGTCTTAAAGTGTAGGAAGGAAGATTTATCTCCACCCTGCCAGGTGCAGGGGTCATTTCAAGCAGGAAATGGGCAGGAACGGCATTCCGGGAGTAACAAGTAAACTACTCTCCCCTCCTTTTCCATTGCCTCACCTCCAAGTGGGGCGAAGGGAAAGGAGAGGGGAGAAAGGGAACCCAGCAGAAGCTTCTGCATGACAGCAGGGCCAGTGCTGGCCCTGCTGCCAGGCAGAAATATCTGAAAGGAGCATGCCGCCTCTGAGGAGCGACTCCAAAAACTGAGGGAGTTTAAAGTTTAAATCCCCCCTCTCTGAAGTCACACCACCGTGGCTGCCCCTCACCAACAACTGGGGAGGATCATTTTTTTAAAATAAATTAATTTTTATTTGTTTTATCCAATGCTTTTACATTCCAAGTTTTTTAGCATCTTACAATTTTTCCTCCCCTTCCCTCCCTCCTCCCTTCCCTATCTTCGTGTAGTCCTTAGTCTTTTCTCTCCAGCCACGGGCACAAAGTCAAAATCTTCCACCGAATGTCTTCCTTTCCCTCCTTGGATATCCACTCCAGATAGGTCTTCCACCTTTTCCAAATTTCTGCGGATTTCCCTTCCCAGGATGCCTCCTTGTGTAGGACTGCCGCGATGTCTGACTGTATGAAATCAAACAGATAGCTGTGCCAGATTTCCACCGTCCACTTACTTTTATCCTTCCAGCCCCAAGCTATAGCTGCTTTCCCCGCCAATATCATAGCCTTAACTAGGGCTTGGTCTTCCTTATCCACACTTGAGTTTCCCATTGTGCTTGTCAGCATTAAATTGAAATCTATATTTAAATTTATTTTAGCTACCTTCCTTATAGCTTTAGTAATTTCCAACCAAAATATCCTTACTTCACTACACTCAACTGGGGAGGATCATTATACCCTTTGGAGACAGTCCCCGATCTGGTCCGGATCTTCCTCAGCTAAGAATGTTTTCTCATGAAGATGTTTTTGGCTGACAAGATCGAAATATTTTGGCGATTCGAACATGACTGAATGGCTAACAACAATGTTTTTAATTTCAGAGTTTTTGTAGAAACATCTGTCTTGTTTGTTTATGGATCTAACTATCCACAAATTTGGCCATGTCAAGAATTAGATTTATTATGATTGATTTATACTAAGATTTTGTCAGCCAAAGACATCTTCATGAGAAAACATTGTTAGCTGTGGAAGATTCGGACCAATAGGGAAGTACCTAGCCAACTGCCGTCCATCATCGATGGCAGCTGATATAATAATAGAAGCAGCACCTGTAGGTATGTGAAAGGAATTCTCTCAGTGGCCATTGTTTGTCAACCACAGCAGTATTTCCAGCCTTCAAGCATTTGTTTTTGTCAGTAAAATGTAGAGGGAGAGAGCATGTCAGGCCTGACAGCAGCCACTGGACAACTTGACACCATACAACTTGCATAACTTGCTACTGCTCAACATCCACTGCCCCATGAAGTGTTGTATAGTGGTTAGTGTTCCAGACAAGGATTTGGGAGACCCAGGTTTGAATCTGAGTTGGGAAATACCTGGAGATTTTTGGGGTGGAGCCTGAGTGGTGGGTGTTGCCTTCTGACACACTTCCGGTGATGTCAGGAGGTGTGGCATATGCAAACAAGTTATGCTAATGAGTTATGCTAATGAGCTCCGGCACCTCTTTTTCTACGAAATGACCCCGGCCAGGTGCATGAGAGAGGCCCAGCACTGTGAACTCTGAACCAAAGTATAATAGGGCTGTGGATCAGTATTAAGGCTTTGGCCAAACTACTCACCCAGCCCTTAAGTAGAGCTGTGTATCTCTACCCCACCCCTGGGCCACATCTTCCTCATGCTGTCTGGACAAATTCCTTTTTTCATTGTTGCACTGTGCTTGTGTGTATGTGTATACATGCGAGGTGTGTGTGTGTGTTACAGGGCTAATTCCCCTTGTTCCCAACAGTGTCAAGAATGTTAACTTTGAGATATGTTCTAGCACCTGTAAAGCCATTTTTAGGCAGCCCTCACACTCTTGACTTCTTTTCTGTTGTTTTCTATACACACCATTATATACCTGTGCTTTTGGTTCTTCTTTCCCATGTGCAACACTGTCCAATCATCTTTCTGTTATGTTTTGCTGTTTGCTCAGCTCTTCAGTTTGCTAAGATCACTTTGGATTTCGGCTTATCCTCTGGAGTGTTTGGAGTTCTTCCCCATGATATATCATGTACAATGAACTATGGGCTTATCAAACATGGCTGAATTCAAAGAACATTTGTTTCATGCTACTGTTTTCTTCAGTGTGACTATGTCTGTATCCTCATAATTTTCTAGATGTATGATACAACTGTGAGCACTCTTGCAACTTGTGGCAAAATGCCTCTGTTGGATAAAGGATGTATGTAATGTGTATAGCAAAATAATTGTTCTCATTATTATTATCTTCATCATGCCTTTGCTGTGCCAAACTAGTTTTCCTAGAGATGCCCCTGCCAGAGGGATGAT
>NW_015169777.1:2577767-2584243 GCF_001447785.1 Gekko japonicus
TTGATTGCCTTTTAGCCTAGGTCTGTATGATGGATTCCTGACATGCAGGGGTCATTTCGCAGAAAAAGAGGTGCAGGAGCTCATTAGCACAACATTAGCATATTTGCATATGCCACACTCCCTGACATCACCGGAAGTGCGTCAGAAGGCAACACCCACCACTCAGGCTCCACTGGACTTTTTTGGATTGCTAGCTATTGGGGGGGGGGGAGGAACATGCAGATCTGTCCTCACAGAGGAGGAAGAGCTTGTACCTGAATAAAACTTGGTCTTAAAGGTGCCACTGGGCTGTTTTGGATAACTATGGGAGGGGGAACGTGCAGATCTGCCCTCACAGAAAAGGGAGAGCTTGTACCTGAAGGCGGGCCCGGGGGGGTTCTGCAACTTACCTGGCTGCTTCTTGCTCCTCGTGGCCCAACTGAGGGCTGCTGGGAGCAGGAGGCGGGGTTTGTTGCTCCTTACTGCCTGGGTTCCTTACTGCCGGAGCTCCGCTCCTGTGCGCTCCCACAGGAAATGACCCCTGCTGACATGGCAAAGTAAGAGAAAGTGTAGGCTGTATCTTTCCAAGGAGTAATAGTGATTCCTGGGACACTCCTACACCAATACCATAGTAATAAGACTGTGTAGAAATGTTAATTGTAATCACATTTGCCTACAGTGAAGATCTGGCATGGCTCTGGTTCTGACAGTAGGCTATAGCTTCAAAGTAATTCCTACATTCACAAAATAGGGAACTCACTTTATGCAAGATTTGAAAATTATATCACATAAATAAATCCCCCCATCCTTTCTTTCACTTGAATTGACAGTGATCTGACAATAACGTGGTAAGATCTCACGTAATGGATACGTAAAAATCTATTCTGAGAGCTAAATCATTGCCTTCTTCCACTCATGGCTAGGGAGTTTTCCTGAGATACCTAATTAAAGATCCAAAGTCAGCAAACAGTGTACAACCTTCAGATTAATGTAGAAAATAAGAAGAGAGAGTTTGCTGTTGTTTACAGATACTTTGCTTTCACTTCATTTAAAAGATCATTTTGAAGTGGCTGTGCAGAAAATGAGGATAGCATCCTTTACAAAAAAGAAAATCTGTACTTGAAGCATTAAAAGTCAGAAATCTTTGAGTTATTTTGACTTAAAAAGAGAGAGAGATTTTGTGCCTGAGGCACATTACCCTCCTAGTTCTGCTTCCTCATCTGCAAACTCCAGCTTAAACTGATGATATTTATGTCCTTCTTTGGCACAGTCGGGTAATTAATTAATGACTGTGAAGAACTTTGAAAGTACTGCAAAGTTATAAACTATGAAGGTCTCACAAAGTTCATGCTAGCCAAAGGGGTTAAGGGAAATAAGAAAGCATTACAATGTTATCAAATGCAAAATTCTTCCTACATTAGGAAAAATAATTCTAAAACGGTTTAGAGTTGTTTTGGTTCAGGCTTTGAAGATACAGTAGAGAAAACATGGTGGAGCCACAGCCAGCATTTTCCTGAAGTCATCTGTTCAGTGTATTCTAAGCATTAAAATAACACAATTCTAGAACTTATTAGGAAAGTGATTAAATGCAATTAAGAAAATGTATAAAGTGTCCTTATGAATTTGCACTTCATTTTCACATGCAATAATGAGCAAAGTGCTACTTTCCCCTCCAAATGCAATTTGAAACTTTCCTCTAACAGCTATCCCTCTGATGATTAAGCCTTAGCTGCAGCACCAGCAATTGGAAGAAGGAGCTGACACCACTTCCCTTTGTTACTATTTCCCTGTTCTTATTTCAATCACAGGTGGAAGGAGGCCTTCCCCTCAGTCTTCATGTATTTAGTGTTGGCAGAGAAGGCCTTGGTGCTGTCTCTTAGGTGGGGGGGGGCTGTTTACAAGAGAGTTAGATAGACAGGCAAACTGTGGGTGTTTCCTTTCTGTTTGCTCTTCTGCCTCTGTCCCTTTGATATGTAGACTGATACCTCTGAGGGAAATTGCCTTCCTTCCTTCCATTCCCACTTCTCCTCTCTCACATGCACAAAGAAGGAGCATGTTGCTCTCCTTTCTTTGCACCATTTTTTAATTTATTTATCTCCATTTGCATGCATCCAGGTAGTTAGAATAGGTAGATCCTGGCCCTATATCTCCTCTTTACTATCCAGAATGGAGTTCCCTAAACAGAGAACTCTTATTAGTTTGAAACTGACAAATGGCTCTGTGTAACTGTGTAACTTGGCAGCACATGTAAGAACAAAGAGAAGCTCTGCCGTGTTTAGCATTAAAGTGCACTCTGCTACTGTAGAATACAAATGACTGGTTTACCATATCAGCAAATCTATCTCTGATATGCAACAAAACAGCAAAGATAAAAAACGCATTACAGGCAAACAACAGAATATGAAGTGAAAACAGAACTGTAAAATCCAAGAATAGACAAGGAGTAAACGAGATACCCCCAACACATTCCACAGAATAACTGTTGCATCCATCAACATCAACCCAGGGTGGGATTAACTTCAGCCCTCTTCATGAACAAAAATGGTGATTGAGCCTGAGAAGGTCATGAAGTGTTCTGTTAGCATCTCTATGACCTTTTTTCATGTGGATAAATAGCTAAAAATGGACCCAAGGAATGTAGGAAGCCTTTGATGGAAGAATGTCATTTTCTGACATATAATGAAGAACCCTTGACCAGACCACAGCAAACCGATCATAGCCTTTAGATGTGACCATAGCCGTGTTTTGTGTGACTTGTGTAAGTGTGTCTAAAATAAACTGATCCCACACTTTTTCAAACCAGGTTTGAATTGAAGGAGGCGAACTGGCTTTCCAGGCAGAAGCAATGGCTAGTCTTGCAGCTGCTAACAGTTTGGAAATGAGTTCCTTCTGGGCCTTGGTAGCAGAAGTCAAGTCAATCAAATCAAGAAGTGCAAGTTTGGGGCAGACCGGTAGTGATTGTGAAGTGATCTCATTTATTTTCCCAATAACCTCCACCCAGAACATATTTATGATTGGGCACTCCCACCAGCAGTGCAAATATAACCCTATGTTTCCACACTTCTTCCAGCAGCGTGGGCTCACTGTTGGGATTTTTGGATATCAAGGGGACTTTTAATAGACCCCTTTCTGGATTGGAAAACATCTTGTTGATTTACTCTGACTCTTCCAAGGGGCTGATGGCGAACCTAAACAAACTACTTCAAGAGGCAGAAATGCAATCACTGCAAAGGCACCAACTTCGCTGGCAGGAGGACTTAATGACGGATATACCGGATCAAGTGTGGACTGAAATCTGGAACTCGCCAACCAATCATTCTAGAAACTTTACCATCACTTGGTGGTATTATATGCCAGAAAAGCTAAACAAGATGAGCAAATCTATCTTTCAGCAGAACATCTACATAGAACCCATACCTGTTATGATCCCTGTTAAGAAACCCTGGTGTAGGATTTTCTAGGTCAGAGGTATCGAACTAATTTGTTATGAGGACTGGATCTGGCATAAATATCACTTTGTTGGGCTGGGCCATGTGTGCCATAAAATGTAATACAAGGTACCGGAGATATAAACTTTATAAAGATGATTTCAGACTTCTGGTTTTGGCATTCTGATGGTGGCCACGGTCCTCGGGAGCTCCCAAGAATGCGGGCCATAACTTGTGGAAGGGAGAGGGCGCGATTGTCCATGCTCCCCAGGAGCCCTGCGAATGGGCTCCCAGCCATGGGGATTGAAGCTTGCCTCTCCCCCCGGCACGCAGCCAGTGGATCGAGGCATTCTGGTGCCCCGATGGTCCCACCGCAGAGTTCCCGATTGGGACAAAGAGCAGCACACCGGATCAAACGCTTGGTGATCGGGCAGACTTTTTGATAAAGCATTTACAGCATTGAAATGTGAGTTGTTGGTAAAGCGGGAACACCAGGAAACCAGCTGAAAAACTCCCCCTAAATAAGAAAATCGAATTGTACTAACAGACTGAAGAGGGGGGGGTTTATAAGCAAAGGGGACTGAAATAAAAAGCCCTAAAGAACTTACCAAGCGTTTCCAAAGATTCTAGACTTTGATAACTTTTGCAAAAAGTAAACAATCTTAAACATGGCGCCTCCAAAGAAGGATGAAAAAGACAAGCAACCGAAACTGAAGGACATTACTATAGACTTACAAAGGATGCTGACAGAAGCATTACACCCTCTGCTGGAACAAGTTACAGCTTTGAATCAAAAGTTTGATGCACAACAAAGTCAGCTTAATGAAATTGCTAAAAAAAAAACAGGGAAAACTAAACAAGAGCTCAAGGAAGTGGATGCCAACACTCAAAAGCTTAAAAAAAATGCAGGTGATGGGAGAAAAAAGGGCATAAGCTGGTCTGACTGGGACAAGCGCTGGAGATCGAGCGGAATGGTGTATAAACCGAGCATGGTCAGAGAAACTTTGTCGGCAATGAATGTGAGTTCGGAATAAAACGGAGTACATTAAAAGCGATTCCCCCCCCCCGCTGATAAAAGAGACTGCAAAGAGACTGCAAACAATGATGCGAGTTAACTGCCAAGCGACATGAAGGGGGAATGGGGAGGAAATAAAACGAATGTGTTCTGAGAGACTTATCTGATTTACGATGTCGTTGGGCGAATTTTTCGAGTTGGGTAGAAGTGGTAGAACTGTAAACAAAACAGTAAAAATGGCGTCCCAGCAAAGAAAGTTTAAAACGAAACCACTTGGCAGCCAGAGTCCGAAACCGGAAGAGGGAACGGATGTCATTAAACTCTTGGTGGATATGCTTAAGCCGGTGATGGTATTAACCAGCAATTGATCGTGATGAACAAAAACTTTGCAGCACAGCAGCTTCAGCTGAATGAAATGGAGAAAAAAGTGGAGCAGGCAAATGAGAAGATCAAAGAGATAGACACCACAAGCAAGAAGTTGAAGAAAAGAATGGGAGAAGTTGAAACGAAGCAAAATTGTCAAGAGAATCGAGTGTTGCAGCTGCAAATGGAAAAAGCAAACATGATCCTCAGGTTCCAGGGAGTTGCTGAAACGGAGCGGGAGGCTCTGAAGAGGATACTCAGTGAGCTCATCACTCCAGTAGTAGGCTTAACAGCAGATGAATTAGTAAACAAAATGGAGTCAGCCTATAGGGCATACTCCAACTATATTTTAAAAAATAGCCTGCCTGGAGAAATAGTAGTCAGGTTCTCAAGAAGACAAACCAGAGATGCCATTTTTAAAGCAACATCAGCAACTCCGCTGAAAATGGGAAATGTAACCATTAAAACTTTAAAGGATATTCCATTTGAAATTAGACAAAAGAGAAAAAATTCTAAGGACTTAATCTCTTTCCTTCAAACTAATGGGATATCGTACAGATGGGCGGTTCCGGATGGTGTCATCTTTAAGATCAATGATAGAAGAGAGAAGATAGACTCCATTTTTAAAGCTAAAGAGTTTCTACGTCATCAGCTGGGAACAGAGGAAGAGTCCAAAGAGGATGAAATGAAGTCTAGTGACTCTGCTACCTCTAAGGAGGACTCTACTACAGAAAAGGGTGCAGGACCTGCCAGAGTTGTATACGAATTTAGAGTCAGAAAGTGAAAGTAAAGGCAGAAGGACTTGGAAAATGGCCTTTTGAAGCGAAGAATAAGAAGATGATCAGAGATTTCTCTCATAACAACTAATAACATAACATTTAAATAGCGAACTGTTATAAGCAAGAACTCTACAATTATATTGTGAAACTAACACTTATTGTACTAACATTTTTATTAACAGTGAAAAGATCTCCTCCTTTTGGGGTTTTAGTTTAGTGTGGTTTTCTTTTCTTTTTCTTTTTTTAAACATTCTTTTTATTGATTTTTCAACAACCATAACCTCACAACCGTAAGGTGTCCAAAAATCCATCAACAAATATATATATATACAGAGATCTTCCACCGTATATATTTTATAGCATCAAAAGTTCGGCAAACATATAATAATAATTACTTAACCCAACTGTGTCTCTTTTAACCATTCATAAACTCGTTTCCAGTATTTATCATATTTTTCCATATTTTTTTCTTCAACTATATAGGTTAATTTTTCCATTTCTGCTATATAGAGTAATTTACAAATGATATCATCTTTTGTCGGAATACCCTCATCCTTCCATCTTTTTGCGAACTCAATCCTGGCGGCCGTTAATATTTGTATAATTAAGTATATCTCTTTTTCCTTATAAGTATCTGGTATCACACTTAACAGACAGCACTCGGGTTTCAAAGAAAAATCTTTTTGTAGTATTGTATATATAATTACTTTCACCATAGCCCAGTATTTCTTTGTTTTGGAGCACAACCACCACATGTGATAGAAAGTACCGATACCATATTTACACTTCCAACATTCTTTTCTTATTTTCCCATCAAATTTATTTAACCTAGCTGGCGAGATATGCCATCTATAAAACATCTTTATAATATTTTCCTTGAAAGCATATGTTCTTACAAATTTTATATTTCTT
>NW_015169777.1:2586383-2597151 GCF_001447785.1 Gekko japonicus
TTTAAATGATGTTGAAGCTGATTTATTCTATTCTTAATTTCTTGTGGGTTAACTTTCGTTTTTTTCATTTCCTTCTCCTCAATTTTTATCTTTTCCTTTATCGAATTTAAGTCTCTATTTTTTTCTTTTTTTCCCCAGGCATTTTGTCTTATAAACCATCCTCTTGAATAAGCCTTGAAGGTATCCCATATAATAGTTTAGTGTGGTTTTCTTTTCTTTATCCCTAGTTGTAGTCCCTTTCCTAATATTTCAAAATAAAAAAATATTCCTCTGGGGATTAAAAAAAAAATCAAAAACCAGTGGGGGAACATTTTAATCTTCCAGGACATTCAGTTGCTGACCTAAGAGTAGCAGTTCTCTTACAAAGGGATTTCAAAGGGAGATTAGAAAGAGAGACTCATCATGAAGCTCAAGACAATGCATCCTCCTAGACTGAATTGAGACCTAAGTTTCTTCTCTTATTACCTATGCTTGCTATTGTCATTTGGCATCTGAAATCACTTCACTGTCCAAGATATAAGGGCAGATGGACTCACATTCTAACTGTCTGACCCTGCCACAAATTTGGCTAGTCTTTAAGGTGCTACTGGACTTTTGCTCCCTTCCACTAATAAAGAATTCAAGCTGTGCTGTTAGGTTTCTCACCCCCATCTGTTAGAACTGGAAAGGGGGATCCCTTCAAATGCCATGGGACTCCATCTCTCTCTCTCTCTCTGGCATGCTCTCTCTGAGTCTTTCCCTCCCTCCCTCCCTCCAGCTCCCCCCCCCAAAGAAGTGTACCAGCACACAAAAGCTTATACCTGGAATAAAACATTGTAGGTTTAAGCAGTGCCACAGGCTCTTTCCTTCCCTTTCCCTCCCCAGAAGAGGAGGGGAAGGATCCCTCAGCCAATCAAGGGAAGGGAGGCTTGGCTTTCTTCCTCTCCTCTGTGAAACAAGAAATAGGAGAGATGGGGCAAAAGGAGCTGTGATGCAGGGAACAGGAAGCAGGAACAGGAAGCACGAAGCAGCAGAGAGCTACTTGCTGATGGGCCAGATAAGAGCCCTGCAGGGGCTGGATCCAGCCCATGGGCCATATGTTTGACACCCCTGGTTTAGGATCCTGTTATCAGTGATGCCGCTTCAGTGGTATAGGGGAATCCTCAGTTCATGTACCCAGCTAGTCTCCCAGCCACTATGACACAATTAAGAAGGTCTCTTTACCTGAGGGTCCATGAAAATCTATAGCTAGCTCCGTGGTTCTCTAAGGAAACTGGGCTGTGAGAAAAACTCTGGTTTCTCATTGAAGTTATACAAGGCTTTCTTTTATTTGGATTAGCATTCTATGGACAGAGATCAGCAGGGATATCTTTTAATGGCTGTTCTTTAGATTTTAAAATACTTTCATGATCTTGTGTTGCTTTTCAGTGTTGTTACCTGCTACCTCAGGAATAAGGGCAATGATGGCAGTCCAAATAAATAAAAAAACAGTCCACATTGAGGCTGTAATCCAGTTTATATAATTTATCTTATTCTTAAAAGGGTAACCAAAGTGGTTGAGGGGTTGGGGTACATTCCATAAGAAGTCTGAGACTTCTTAATTTAAAGAAAAGACTACTAAAGGGTGACATGATAGAGTATTACAAAATTATGCATTGGGCAGAGAAAGTGGATAGAGAGAACTTTCTTGCCCTTGCCCATAATACAACAACTCATGCACACCCAATGAAGTTTATGGGCAGTATATTCAGGACAGATAAAAGGTCTGCCCTACTACTTCACTAATTAACTAGTGGAATTCATTGCCAAAATGACCACTAATTTAGTTGGCCTTGAAATGAGATTAGACAAATTCATGGAGGACACGTCCATCAATGGATATTAGCCACTGTGACTAAATAGCAATTCCTTTTTCAGAGACAGGAATCCTCTGAATATAGTGCTGAGGGGCAACAGCAAGGGGAAGATTTGGCCTCTGTGCCCTGCCTGTAGAACACCTGGGAGCATCTGTTTGGCCACTCTTTTAAACCAGACACTGGACTAGATGGACCATTGGTCTGAACCAGCACAGTAGCTCTTATGTTCTTCTTATAGCAGTACATTATATGTATTTATTCAGAGATTTTCAAAACAAGGATTAGTGGTAAGTCCTAACAATGGTAATTCTATTCCAATATCCTATTTACACTTTCCATGCCAATGATTTGAGTGAGGATATGCACTCTATTTTCTGTAGAAAACCTGGCAGGGTGGAGAGCAGTCCTAAGCACGTCTGCTCAAAATTAAGTCCTGTTATTCAATTGGGCTTACTTCCAGGAAAGTGTTCTCATGATTGCAGCCTTAGTGTATAGCAGCACTGGGGGAAAGGGCCAATTCTGTGCTTGGGATTTTAAGGAAAAGGACGGAAAATAAAACTGCCATTGGATTGTCAAACTACAGGTGTGGCCTGGAGATCTCCTGGAAATACAACTAATCTCCAGACTACAGGGATCAGCTAGAGATGAGTACAAACTGGATGATGAACCAAAGGTCGTCACAAATGTTCGGCTGTTCTGGGTTCATGAACCAGAGTTCTTGAACTGAACAACCAGGATGAACTACCATGAATTTTGGCACAATTCATGGTGGTTTGTAAGTGTTCATGAAGTGCTCTTCACAAGAAACAACTGAGTGGCTGGGAGCTTCCCACCACTCAGCAGTTTGGTTTAAATGGCTCAGAGCCATCCAAGGGGAGCAGAAAGGAGGGTTTAAATGGCTCCCAGCTATTTAAACCCTGCTTTTAAGCTTCCTGCAGCTTTTCATGGGGAGCAGAAAGAAGAGCCTTTTAAACCCCTGTTTTCTGCTCCCAGTGGTTTAAATGGAAGAAGTGGAGTGCCTTCCCAGGAGCACTTCACTCCCACCTCGGGCTGCCTGGTGCAGCCGCTTTAAACAGGATGCACAAGGAAGTCCAGGACAGCTGAGCCTGCAAGGAGAAACTTCTCCATGCTGGCCCAGCTGTCTTGAGCTCACTCGCTCAGCCCATTTAAACGGCCTGCACCAGGCAGCCCAAAGCAGTTGAGCCAGCATGGAGAGGTCTCTCCCCACCAGTTCAGCTGCCTTGAGGTGCCTGGTACAGCTGTGTGTGTGAGCCCAAGAGAGAGAGAGAGAAGAGAGAGAAGAGATTGGATTTATACCCCGCCCTTCACTACCCAAAGGAGTCTCAGAGTGCCTTACAATCTCCTTTCCCTTCCCCCTCCCCACAACAGACACCCTGTGAGGTAGGTGGGGCTGAGAGAGCTCTCTCAAGAACTGGTCCTGAGAGAACAGTTCTGAAAGAACTTGTAACTGAACCAAGGCCACACCAGCAGCTGCATATGGAGGAGTGGGGAATCAAACCTGGTTCTCCCAGATTAGAGTCCGTGCTCCTAACCACTACACCAAACTGGCTCTCCTGGGCCAGCACTACACCTGGGCCAGCAGCAAGTAAGGGGTGAAGTACTTTCCAAGGAGCTCTTCACCTCCACTATTTTTCTTGCTGTGGTTCGCTGCAGCCACCAGATAGGAAGAAGTTAAGTGCCTTCCAGGGGGCATTTCAGCCCCTCCTTTCGGCTGGCCTTGACCAAGAGATAGGAGGAGCCGAAGACCCCCCTGGGAGGCACTTTACCCCTTCTTTTTTGCTGGCCAGGGAAAGCCATGGTCAGCAGAAAGGAGAGGGTGAAATGTCCCTGGGATGCACTTCACCCCCATATTTAACCCTCTGATTTTGCTCCCTCAACCACACTTTGAAGTTGTGGGGAGCAGAACTGAAGGGTTTAAATGGTTCGGAGCCATTTAAGTCCCACTTTCTGCTTCCCCTATTTTCACGGGGAGCCTTACGCTGGGTTTTAAACTTTAAATGTCCCATGGACCTATATGAGCAGTTTGGTTCAGGAATACACATATCCATTTGGTTCAGTTTGTGGTTCAGTCACAAACCATGAACCGAACCAAATAGCAAAAATGTGGTTTGTGTCCATCCCTAACTATGGCAATTTCAGAGGGTGATCATCATCATCATCATCATCATCATCATCATCATCATCATCATTTAAATTTATATCCCACCCTCCCCACCATGGTGGGGGGGGGCGGCTCCCTGCTATCCTCCTTCCCATCTACAAACTCCACTCCCCCAGATTCCACCCCCAATTTCCCGTAAACTGCCAGTACCCTGCCACCAATGGACATGGGTCTCTGGCTCAGTGATAGTGCATGCCATCAGGAAACGTGAAACACCTCTACCTGAGAAACGGGAAAGCTGCTGCCGGTCAGAGTAGACAATTCTGACCTGGATAGACCAATGGATAGACTCAGTACAGGACAGTTTCATGTATGTCATCATGATTTTATAAAGGTGCAGCCATATTTGGTGCAGTTACATTTGGAATACTGTGTCCAATTTTAGTTATCCTATTTCAAAAAAGGAAAATGGAAAAGGTATAGAAAAAGACAACCAAAATGCTAGAAAAATTGGAGCACTTTCCTTACAATCTTGACATGGTAGAGGTTTATAAAATTTTGAAAAGTGTGTAAAATCAGGGGGAACTGATTTGCAGGACAGAAAAAGGAAGCCATTACTTCACACAATGCATATTTAACTTATGGGATTTACTGCCAGTGGTGGTGAATGGGGCAGATCGTTTTTTAAATGAGCTAAAATGAAAGATAATATATTCTTAGATGCTGAGTCTATCAATGGCCATTAGTCATGTTTACTGTGATGTTCTAAATGGAAAGAGATGCTATTGCCGCCATACCCTCCTTGTAGACTTCCTGGGAGCACTTGTTTGGCTGCTGTGGAAAACAGGATGCTGAACTAGATAGACCTTTGGACTGATCCAGGAGGGCTTTTGTTATGTTCGCTTTGAGCACCCCAGTCGAACTATTAATATGATTATTTTAATCTCATTCACTCTGTCACACATGCACAGATTCCAGGGCCTAGCACATTCCATGCCTAGCCTTGTATGCCACAAGCAGGCCATGCTTAACACTTAGCCTAGCCCTTCTGTGCTAAACTCTACTATTTGTATAATTCTTGCTTTTAGTATTGTCCCTAGGAATCAGGTATCCAATCTTCAAAAATCTTGATCATACCATACAGGTTCAGGTTTTATCTTGATATAAAAAAGAATAATAATATCAAACTAATTGATAATGGTCAAAGTAGATGTTATTCACAGAATGCTTTTAATGTAAAGTTTGACTTGATATGCTGGAGAAAGAGGTGCTTAAACCATTGACTGTAGGCTGTTTTTGTTTTCCTCAGAATCAACTCATGGTGCCGGCAGGGCTCGCCCGTTATTGTTAAATTTTAGACTGTTGCCTAGGGCTACAGCTCGACGAGGGCACCATTCTGGCCAGCCTCGTCCCCTCCTTGCCCCACACAGAAAGCCTCCCTTGCTGGCTTCTTGCTCCATCCCCGGCAAAAGACTCCCCTCTTTGTAGCCCCCCAGACAGAAAAAGAAGAAGGCGGGGGGACAGGGGTGGGGAACAGCCCAGGACAATGGGAAAGTGCCGCTCACCCTCTGCCGCCCCATGGTCTCTTTGGAGCTCCTTTTGCAGCCTGGCACAGGCCCCTCCCCCTCCCCTTGAGCGATCCCGCCCCCTGCATGCATTTTCAGCTCGCCCCCTCGGCCCCCTGGCTGTGGCTCTGGTGCCCGCCCCTGTCCCGCCCTGCACTGGGGGGCAGAGTGTATCCTCGCCTAGTGGGTGAAAAAACCTGGGGCCGTCACTGGGTGCCAGGAAGGTGGGGGGAGCATCTTGTGAGATGATCTGGACTGGTGCAGGAGAAAGTGCTTAGGACAAAGGGTCCCTCCCCATTCCTCCCCTCCACTCTCGACTCCTGACAGCAGCACAAGTCTGGGATTGCTTTTTACTTTTAAAACAATGAGGTGACTTTACACTGATCTGATTGTAACTTTTCATTTGCCCTTGAGACATATGAAGACTCTGGATATTTTAATCCGAATTCTTTTAAAAGAAGATTTAGGAAGAAAAACATACTACAAAAGTCTGATTTTGCCATAGCTTATGAAAAGCAATACAATTGTCTCTAAGAGACATCTTGCCAGTAGAACATGTGAGCTTTAAAATTTCACCAAGCAAAGACTCAACTTCTCCCTTGAAGATGCAAATGATGCAGCCTTTGTGTCTGTGATAAAAATGAAAGAAGAAGAAATTCTTAGCTTAAAAGTCAGGCTAAATTCCTCCTTGCCAATGTAAGCCCTCTCCAGTTCAGTGTCCCAATGGAGTGCTTTGAAATTTCGCTACCTGTTGGAATGAATGAAATGTGTAAAACGTTTTGCCCACTTTTATCGTACAGCACTAGATACTTCAAGGCTTTGCTTCAACTTCAGACTGAAAATAAGCTAAAATACAACAGATTTAAAATAATCAAGAGAAAATAGCTGCTGTGAAGGAGAAGAAACATTCTTAGACGGAATTCATCATTCTTCACGATTGAAACATGTATCTCGCTGATGGATAAAATGAGAAGGAAATGTCACGCAAAGGATCCTACACATAAATGCTAGATTTGGTGATATGGGATCTTTCAGCATTGACAGAACTACCTGTAGCAACTAATGAGTCCCCATGTGCATAGAAATAAAAACTGGGGTAGCAATAGCTTTGGGCTCTTTTATAGGCCTTGATGTAATCATTCTCTTTCCTGAGTCAGACTTCCTTTGATACTGTGCCCAAACAAACTAAACAGATCTCATCTAGCAGCTGATCTTTGTTTCCAGTGACCCTGCACAGGAAGAGAGGAAATATAATCTGAAGGAGTGGGAAGCCTTGACCAAAAATCATCCTGAAAATATTTAAAAGGTAGGTCCTGAAGAGACAAGATGAACAAGAGAGAAAGTGAATCCTTTGGAACCACTCACTGCTGAACTATTAATGCATCAATTGGTGAATCTTTGTTCATGCAGAGCAGCTGTGGTCCCCAGGCTGTAAACTGGATGATTTTAGGAGTCTTCTTTCTTCTGAATGTACACATTCTCTGGGCTGTACAATGGCATCTCCATCTACCCAACAGCCACTCAGAAAGAACTGAGACCTGTGCAGGGATAGAATGTATGAGATTGGGCCTCACATTTTAGCCATGGACTCACTAGATAGAGCTATTGCTAAGGAGACCAGCATAATCAGTTAATTAGGAGCCCATAGCCACAACATGTAGCAGAATACTCACTCTGAATCCTGATCATCATGTAGCAAGTTCCCCTGCCTTTATCAGGTTGTTGAAAATCACAGAGTAGGGAAACGAACTACAACTGGCCTATAGAACTTGTGGATTTGTCAAGTTGAGCATACCCCATCAACTGTGTCTAGTAGCCCATCAGAAGCTTAAGATCTACTGTGGTGTAAGGGGTTGTACTATGCCAGGGGTGACCACTTGCTTAATGTAAAAGCCACATAGAATAAACATCGGATGTTTGACAGCTGCAAAACAACATACATTTTTATTGAAAAATATGGAAATTTGCTTTTTATTAACATTAAATTAGACTGTGTGAAAGAGCCACATGAGGCTCCCGAGCTGCAGTTTGGCCACCCCTGTACTATGCCCAGGAAACCCAGCATCAAATCCCTGTTCATCACAAAATTCACTGTTGGAATAGTAAGACACTAGAGCTGGCTGCTGGAATGCCTGGTTTGGGACATACAACCTTCATGGTTCTATAGAAGAAGAAGAGATTGGATTTATACCCCGCCCTTCACTTGGAGTCTCAGAGCGGCTTACAAACTCCTTTCCCTTCCCCTCCCCACAACAGACACCCTGTGAGGTGGGTGGGGCTGAGAGAACTCTGACACAAACTGCTCTTTTTCAAGGACAGCTGTGCCAGAGCTTGTGACTGACCCAAGGTCACATCAGCAGGTGCAAGTGGAGGAGTGGGGAATCAAACCCGGTTCTCCCAGATTAGAGTCCGCACATTTAACCACTACACCAAACTGGCTCTATGTGTGCGTGTAAAGTGCTGTCAAGGCACAGCCAACTAATGGTGACCTTATAGGGTTTTCAAGGAAGTAGATAAGCAGAGGCGGTTTGCCATTGCCTTCTGTTGTAACACTTTCTCTGCAATGTCTTCCATGGTGGTCTTCCATCCAAGTACTGACCCTGCTTGGCTTCCGAGATCTGCTGACATCAGACTATACTGTACCCTTCTACATCCCATGGTCCTATATACTGCACAAAAAACCACATCAAACACCTGGCTATGTCACTGTCCCAACAGTTAGCTTGGTATCCATAAATGAATGTGTGCTTACAATCATATCCTATGGCTGCAATCCAAAACATGCTTGCTTGGAAATAAACCCTACTGAATTTGATGGGATATAAAAAAGATCTACCACCCAATCTAACCCTGTTTACTCATTATAGGATTGGCTGGTAAATCCCCTTGGGCTTTCTCCCTGCATACTTGATACCATTTCATCATTAAAATGTAAAGAAAAAAGATACGAAGGAAAAGAATTAAAATGCAGGCCTTAACAATTCCCAAGTATTAAATGTGGTTTTGGCTTATTTGTTAAAATATATAGGAGAGTAAAGAGTCCTTCATGCATGTCACACATATTAATTATATATTTTTTTTGACAGCTATCTTCTTAAAGTAACAACAACAAGTGGAGAAAAATTCTGAAAATCTATTGGAAAACAGCAGCACAATTGTTCACAAAGCATTGGATCTGCTTATATCTTCAGTGACTTTTGGCCTCAAATGTCTGATATATTTTAGGGCTCTGTTATAACTCAACTATAATGGCATATTGTTTAAAAGAAAATGAGGTTGGATGCATTAGTAGAACGATCACATTTTAGAAAAAGACTGAAGAATGAGTAAATAGAATCCTTATTAGCTTTAGCTTTTGTTTATAAAAGATTATTACTGTGCAAATAATATCACCATTATGAGAAGATCAAACTGGAGTGGATTTTTGACAGCTATCTTCTTAAAGTAACAACAACAAGGGGAGAAAAATTCTGAAAATCTGTTGGAAAACAGCAGCACAATTGTTCACAAAGCATTTATTTGGATAGATGTGTGTTGCGTGTTGCATCTTGGCTCTTCTCTGGGGTTACTCTAGATATTAATTTTTATTGAATGCAATTGACATCTTTCCAGCAATAATAAATAGTAGCAATGCTCTCCTCCCATCTGTCTTCAGACATCACTGCAACTATCATAGCACAAAGGAGGCAGAGAGAAGGCCCAAAGAGATTTACCACACAAGCTTAACTATATTTACTCATAAGGATCCATATCTATTTCAGTAGTATTTATTTTAAGTACACTAAGGGGCACACTATGTAGTGATGCTAATGAATGGGGGGGATGGTATCGCCAGATTTTGTGGGGTTCCCCCCCTTCAGTTCACTGCTAGATTTAGTCTCCAAACCTGATAAAAAACAATGAGATTTTGTTCCTGACCCACTTTGGGCTCTTCTACTTTCTTTGGGCTCTACCTCCAGGCCTCAGTCAGGTACCAAAATGTTTAATGCAAGAATTGGCACTTAGGGTGTAAATAGAGTTGATGTTTACAACAACAATTTCAATTTATTATGGGTCTATATGACTGAAGTCTTGACCAACGGTGAATGCAAAAGGGGTAAAATGTTTATTAAATATAGCACTGTGGTAAAGTGCAGACATGAGGCAGAATAACAATGAAGAGAAATAAGAAAACTTATTTTATTGAGGTAATTTCCATCAATCCTCTCTGAACACTAGTTCCTACATGTGGCCCCTAAAAGCTGGCTTTGTGTGCTGGGCTTCTGCCTGCCTCCTCTCATGATAGACAGGAAGATGTAGGCATGAAAGAAGTGCTTTGTATGCAGAGCAAAGGACAGGAAGTGTGGAGGGGAATTAGAGGAAGAGAAAACTCTTAGGTTACTTGTACACAGTGAGAGGCACAGCCCTCTAGCACGACAAATACAAGGTGACAATACCTTACCCCTTGATTCTAATACTAAGACATTCATATTTCAGGGTCCAAGCATGCGGAGCTGCCCTTATTCCAATAAATAGGACCCTCCCCTGTGTTTGAAGAACATGCAATTACTTTTCAGTAGCACTTACATCCTTGGTACCTTTGAAAATTTCTTTTTAAAGTACCCACAATACATTTTTATTAAATGGTTTTTTTTCACTATCATAGTGACCACATTTAAGGCCATGCATCTGAACTTTGCAATGAGTTTTCTTATGACCCCCCAAATCTGACCTCCCCCAAACCTGAAATGGCATCACTTAATTTACTTAGATAACTCTGGAGTAAAGGGACTTTCTTCTGATCCAACATTATTATATTGCAAGTGGATGAACTGAACTATTAATTTAGATCTTCGTAATAATACTAGGAAGGGAGTGCTAGAAAGAGAATTTTTTCCTTCTGATTTTCTTTAGTAGTATTGGCTTAATCAATTACAGACATAGAAGTGGGGGTGGATCTTGTGCACTTAATCAAATTTGTGATACTTTTGCATGAATATACATGCCTATAACTAAAGAAATCTGCATTCCTGTGTGCAATATACAAATCTCTGTTGTATTTAAAAATAGCAAGACCATGATAGTTAAACAATGATTCTCATTTAGGCATTAAAAATCTATTGATAGTTCATGAATACTTCTAATGCTGCTTTCTAAAGAGACACTGCCCTTACTTTTTTGTGCTTTTCTGTTATCTATGTATTGCTATTACATCAGCCTTCATTATCCATGCTACGATTTTTGTGTAGTGTAAGGAAGCCGCTCTT
>NW_015169777.1:2597171-2609078 GCF_001447785.1 Gekko japonicus
AGAGGTAAGGAAGTCGCTCTTCCAAAAGAACAGCCTGGAAGTATTTGTCTATTGCTATAATATAATATAATACAATATAATATTAAGTAGGTCCTGAATGGTTAACAGTAGCGTAATTCCTCGTATGTTTCCTGTAGTAGGAGTTTATGGTTAATAACAAAGGAAGAATACTCTCTAGCCTGACATACACAGAAGGGCTTCATGTCACAGCTAAACTTTCTAGAAGCTCAAACAACCATATATGCACGTTCGATAATAGCCACCATTGCCTCACAGCCTGCCCGTCCTCTCCTTCTTTTCAGTGCTGTAACTACAGGTTCAATTTACAACATCATGAAGTTTGTCTATTGGTTTCTGAGGCTGACATTCTGGCTTAGACTCAAGGAAATACATGAACAGTTCATTTACCCAGCCCAGTCACTGAAAGTCACTGCAGGTTTCAGAAGATGGTATAAAACTAACCAGGGTGACAGTAAGATCTGAAGGAAATGTAGTAGACATTTTTCCCCCCAGGAAGTCACAGAAGATTAGCCTTTCCAAGCACAATGAATTTTTAAAGGTAGCAGTGCGATTGTGACTGAATTGCCCAGAAGATATTGCTCGAGGAAGCATTCTCAGTCCTGATGAATTACTGTTCCCTAACAGTCAGACCAGTAATTATAGGCGGAATAGTAACAGTGCACTGTCTCACTTCGAACATGGTTTCATCTCACTTTTTAAAAAGGTCTTCTTGTTTGTGATATACGCAATTTTCATTTAAAGGGAGGAATATTATATTCAGGTACACTTTGAGATTAAAAAAAAACTTCCTATAGCTACTATGACTGACTATATTTAAAGGAGAACAAAGTTTGAGTCCAGTGGCACCTTTAAGACTAACAAAGTTTTATTCAAGGAATAACCTTTCATGTGCATGCACACTTCTTCAGATATAATGAAATGGAAATTACCAGTCCATACATATAGGTAGAGGTTAAGCAGTAAGTTAGCATACAGCATAATGAACAGATTCAAAGACCAAACAGGAATAATAAGCTTGGTTTATATGGTTACCATTTGTTTGGGTCCCTGGAATTAAAAAGTGTTCTGCTGTTTCAGACCGACACAGCTACCTACCTGAATCTATGTTTAAAGGAGTAATATCAAGTGAGGGATGTTGACTCTGTGGGGAATACGGCTGATTGCATCTGGCCTGGGTTATAATTGTTTAGAAACGGTGATCATAGCCCTAACAAATATACCTGTTTCGCATATATTCTATGGGGAGCTACCAGCAATGTCAAGTGCACCCAATGGGTTGTCATATCACTTCTAGGCATGTAAGTAGGTCCTCCCCTGACTTCCCATGTTGTTGCATAGTGCTGGTCAATTTACTTACACGTTGGCTATTCTCCTTTTTCCAACCTCATTATGGGATTGTCCTCACCCATACTGGAGCACATGCCTATTACTGTCAGATTTTTCCAAAATACAAAAACAAACAACCCCCCCCCTGTAATAGCAAGACTAACCCACCATTACCAAGGGAACAGAGAATGTGACTATGTACTAACATAGGACATTAAATGTCCTGTGGAAAGCATGGGTCTGGAAATCTGGGAGAAATTTTGTGTTTGTTAGATGAAGAACAGTTACAAAAACAGCCACTATGGAAAGATGATCCACAGCAATACAGCAATTCACAGCAAATGTTTAATAGAGGGTGCATAGCAGTGGTATCAGCAATGTAGAGTCCATGCTGCAAATGCCACATACTGGAACTTATTTAAAGAAGCTATTGTAAAAATCTTCGAGCCAGTTAATTACCAGTTTTTTGTTATGTCAGGAACTCCTTGAGTTAAAGCAGAAAGAAACTATTCATGAATATGTTCCAGTTCTGTAGTTTAATGGGACAAGCTTAAAAAGACGGAAGGAAGAACTGATAAAATGATTTTGTTCATGGCAGGATTGAAAATCCGTTTTTGAAAAAAAGAGTTGAAATTACATATTGTGTGCCATCTAGTATTGCATAAGCTTTTGCGGTTGCTGTTGGTTTAATTGGGCTAATTGCCCATTAGAGTTATGCATGAAAACCTGGGGTGTATACAGAGAGATGTGGAGAGTTGATACCCTGCTGTTTGCCCTTTGATGACAGAGATGGTGAAACTAACCAATCACATGTTTTTAACTAGACAGGTGCCCACAAAAGAAATGCAATGATCTTTGTTTGAAAGGGATAGGATTTAATTTATTAGCCAAAGGAATTTTGCTGAATGTGAAAAGACAAAGCATATCTGATCATATAAAGTTCAGATTAGCTGGTAATTTTTTGTTCAGTTTCATATTTCTATTACTGTGTGTGTGTGTGTGTGTGTGTGTATGTTGGTATTAATTCTCAAAATTCTCAGGGTTCACCAGGGCCTCATTATGACTTTTGTGGGCTCTAGGCACTTTTGCCTGTGAAGGCCCTGCACCCTTCCTCTACGATTTTATGTTGTTTTAACTGTATTTATGCATTGATTGTGAGCTGCCTTGAGCCTGCATTGCGGGGAAGGCAGGGTACAAATGAGATAAATAAATAAAAAATATTAAAATTGTATTTTATGATTGCATTGGTATAAAGTTGAATATAGTCCAGGGTAGATTATATTCATCTTTATACCAATGCAGTCAGAGTATGTATTAGGATTGTCATACCCCTGGTTAAGGGCAGGGGTCCCCTGCTGCCAGGCACGGCTAGACCCCACTGCCCTGGCGCTGATGAGCTGGCATGCAGAGGGAGGACTTACCCCCCAAATTACCCATACCCAGCCAACATTGTAGTGATGTGTATACCATAGAGTTTTTGCCCAAATACCAGAGCGAGAAGTAAACTGTGCTGAGGCTAAGTGGACCATCATTCAGTTGGCGCCTATGGCCGAGGCCATATTGGCCATATACTTTACAGTTACTAAGCTTCTCACTATAGTACAAAGTAATAGTGCATATATCAAAGGCATGAAAATGAATTATTACTACATTTTAATTTTTTCTTATTTAAGATTTTTTTTTGTGGACCCTAAAAGTTTTGTGGGCACAAGGTATTCATGCCTTTATGTGCCCCTCCCACCGTAATAATATCAATATCAAAATTATTTTTGATATAACTTTAAATACTTCAACATTTTTTCCTGTTTTAGGCAAAAATAAGAGATTTTCATGGCCCTAAGCATTTCATTTTTTTCTGATGTGAGAAAAAATATAAAATCTTTTCTTCGACCCTAAAAGTTCATTTTTTCTTCTGATTTTAAAGAAATTAAAATATTTTTGTGAGCCCCTAAAAGTATTGTGGGCCCTAGGCACTGTGCTTACTGTGCCTAATGGATAAGTCAGACCTGGTGCTCATAATTAATTAGTGGCAACTGGCCAGTTGCAAGTGAGATAAAGATGCATCCCTCTTATGGCAGTGGGCCAGGAGTTTCCTGGGTAGATTCTTAGGTTAATTAATCTATCTTTACTACTGTCAAAAGACTTCAAAGTCAAAGTCTTCCTTAAGGGTGATAGGTTGATCAAGACAAAACCAAAAGAGCTGATGTGAATCCTCACACCCCAAGGCAATGCTACCACCAGTCTCCTTACAACCTCATCAGCCAGAGACCAAAGGACTAAGCCTCTACCCCTCCCAGGCCTGAGAACAAGGTCAGCCCTTGAAATGTACTGGGTTCAAGACGCATAGTCGAGTGATTTCAGCTCATCATTTATTAGTAGGCAAAACTGAGACAAGGAAGCAGGACCCAGGGGTCTGCTTATATGTCGGTCCAAGCCACACCCAACAAACACACCCCACACCCGTGATAGGTTTATTTACAGTGCACCAATAACCTTAGGTTCCTTTGCGGATCTGGGCTAACCTATTGGTCTATTTTAGGATCCTACAAATCTATTGTTTCGGGTTGGGAAGCTTTCGAAGCTTTCGAAGCTTTGCTAGTGCACTTGACCACGTGCACACCCGACCGCGTGCGTGGTCCTTCGTTAGTACATAACAACCCTGCAAGGTAAGACACTTACAAGATGAGTTCCAGAAAACAGTTATTGTGGTAGCTATAGCCAATATGGGCTAAGGTACTGGATTCAGAGTGAAGCCCTAAAACCCAAGAACACCATAAAGTATATTTATTAAAAGATTGTGCAGGAATATACAATAAAAGAGCAGTGAACAGTGAGTGAGGATAAAATAATAAAGCTAAATGTCTAGCCTGAGCATTTTTACAAGCATTTGTTCTAAATCCAGATTTTACCTGTCAAGACTGACTCTGACAGAGTGTCAAAGTTCAAACAGTGAACCTGGCCCACCCAGAATCAAGAGGTGTCCTGAAGTCAGATGTAATCTAAACAAAGGGTGAAAACTAGATTTAAGAATCCCTCTTTGTAAAAAATAAAAAAGAATCCTTCTTTGTGCCCCAAATCCTGCCTCGGTAGGGTTGCCAGCATCCAGGTGGGGCCTGAAGATCTCCCGCTTTTGCAACTGGTCTCCAGCTGACAGAGATCAGCTCCCCTGGAGAAAATGGCTGCTTTGAAGGGTGGCCCTTCCCCTCCCCAAACCCTGCTCTCTCCTGGATCCACCCCCAAAGTCTCCAGGTATTTTCCAACCCAGACCTGGCAACCCTATGCATTGGCATGATTCTAATTGACTGCTCAAATGTACAGCCAATGATATAACTTGACCAATCATTTGAGTTGTTCACCAGGTGAACTAGCCCACAAGTCTTTGAGCTAGCGAGATGGAATGCATCCTCCTAGATTCTTTGGCCTTGAAACTGCTAGGCCTAATAGTCTGCCTGTCACCTATGACAGCATCCCATCTTCTCATCTCATTCTTTTGAGTTACAGTCAGCTTGACCTTGTTTTCTCAGAGAGAGAAAAACTTCCATGATTTTTGTGAGGTCTCAGTCTGAAGCATTGTTTGCATTCACAAGAGAATGATAAGAGGGACCAGTTAGAGGTAAAATGTACCCAATGGTGATCAAGTCTGTGCCAAGGGGAAATATTCCAGCTATCAAGCTCTTTCTCAGATTAAGTCACATGATTGACCAAGAATGAAGATAAATAAATTTTGTAAAAGTAAACTGAGTACACCATAAATTATAAAACTGGGGAAGCAGGGAGAAACAGTATTCTCAAAAGGTACAAGAGCAAGATCAGCCCTGCTGGGCTAGCAGATAAGGATTCTTGGACTACTTGGGTGAGCTCACATGTTTTCTTTCAAAGTCCAACTTTTTAATTCTCTTATGCTCTCCCCAGTTGCAAAGGGCTTGACTAAGAAAAATAATCTTCACAGGAAAGAGAAGCAAAATATCCTGAACCCCACCAGCAGGAAACTGGGGGACCCACCCATCAGCGATCAAGAAGAGAAAACCTTGAAGTCAACAAGCAGCTATCAGGAGCTAAACTGAAATGGAAGCAGAAAGTTAAACTGCTCTTGCTAAGAGGCTGAATTCCAGCACTCTATTGTATGGCAAGTTGGGAGGACCAATATACTACAGAATCAGCCTGACACAATGGGCAAGGACTCTGGAGCTCGTTAGGGAGCAGGGCACAAATATATGAACCCCTGGGCCTCCTGGTCAGGTCTGTAGGGTTAGGTAGTGCTTCTGCCAGGTATCAAAACAACTGGGTAGCCTTTCTCTCCCAGGTATAAAATAGTAAGAGTCCAGTAGCACCTTAAAGACTAACAAAATTTGGGGTAGGGTATGAGCTTTCATGAGTCACTGATCACTTCTTTGGATACAGCTAGAATGTGAGTGCATCTGTCCTACATATTGGAAGTGGAGTGATATCAGATGTCAAATGACATTAGCAGGCAAATGACAATAGAAAGTGTGATTGGATTAGGTGTGACATGCAGAGACGTAGAAGGCGTGGAGAAATCACCATTGGTAATGACCGAAAACGGAGGTCTTGATTCAATCCAGGTGGAAGCTTTCTCTGAAGAAGTGAGCAGTGACTCACGAAAGCTCATACCCTGCTACATATTTTGTTAGTCTTTAAGGTGCTACTAGATTCTTGCTCTTTTCTACTGCTAAAGACAGACTAACATGGCTACCCATCTTGATTTTTCTTGAGCTTCATTATCAGTTGTAATTCAGCAGTCTCTTTTTCTAATCTCCCATTGAAATTCTTCTGTAAGAGAACTGCTACTTTTAGGTTAAAATGTTCCCCTACTAGTTTTTGAATGTTGTGGTTTCTGATGTCAGATTTATGTCCATTAATTCTTTGTTGTTTTTTTTAAAAAGAATTTTATTAGTTTATGCACAGAGGAAGGGAATGGGGAAAGAAGGGGAAAAAAGGAAAGATACAGAAGTATATTTGTGTGTGTGTGTATATATATAACCAATTTGACATACTGCATGCAAATCTTCTCATTAGAACCTCACAAGTACTATATCTATAATTCTTATTATTCTTCATTTAATCTTATTTTCTCAGTACTTACATTTTAACCAGTCATAAAACACCCTCCAAGGTCCCATAAATTCTTCTTCCATTTTTCCTTTCATTAATTCTTTGTCAAAGGGACAGTTCAATGTAGAGAGTGGAAGGCATTGCTGATATGTGATGGCATAAATCACATTAGAGAATGAGAAGGTATATGAACCTGAGATGGTGTGGCTGATGTTGCTGGTTCCAGTGATGGTGTTGCTAGGATCTATATGAGAGCGAAGTTGGCATCTTGGTTTGTTGCAGGCCTTGGAACTGTTAAGTAGTTTATCATTGTGGGTGAGACATTGTTGTAGGTTAGCAGGCTGTCTGTAAGCAAGAAAAGGTCGCCCCCCCAGAGCCTGTGTGAGGGAAGTGTTGGGCTCTTTTTGTAGCAGGAACTCCTTTGCATATTAGGTGACACACCCCTAATGTAGCCAATCCTCCAAGAGCTTATAGAGCTCTTCTTACAGGGGCTACTGTAAGCTCTTGGAGGATTGGCTACATTAGGGGTGTATTGCCTAATATGCAAAGAAGTTCCTGCTACAAAAAGAGCCCTGGACTCCCCACATGGGTTGCAGGTAATTAATAATGCATTGAACTGGCTTGAGTTGTGAGCTGCAGGTGACCACCAGTGGTGTTCTATTGTCATTTTCTTTGGGTTTGTCTTGTAGCAAGCTGTCCCTGGGTATCATTCTGGCTCTTCCAGTCATGTGTCTCACTGTATCAGGAGGATATTGTAGCTGCAAAAATGCCTGTTGCTGATCCTTCAAGTGAGTATCTCTGCCTGAGGTGTTGGAGCAGATGTGACTATAGTTTAGGGCTTGGCTATACACAATGGATTGCTTGATGTGGTTGAGGTGGTAGCTGGCGACATGTAGATATGTTTGCCAATCCATCGGTTTCTGGTATAATGTGGTACTTGTGTGTCCCTTGTGTATCTGTACTGTGGTGTCCAAGAAGTTTATTTCTTGTGTAGAGTAATTCATTGTTAGATTGATGGTACGGTGGAAGTAGTGGAAAGCCTGGGGAAATCTCTAGAGAGCTTCTTTACCATGTGTCCAGACAATAAAAATGTCATCAGTGAATATTAAGGAGAGGTGCCAGTGGGTAGGAGTTTAGAAAAAACTGTTCTAGATCCACTATGAAAATGTTGGCATGCTGTGGAGCCATGTAGGTGCCCATGGCTGTGCCATTAATTTGGAGGTATAAGTTCTCACCAAACCTGAAGTGGTTAGGGTAAGAACAAACATGCAGAGTTCAGTGGCAAGATCTGCTGTGGTACTGTCAGGGATGATGTTTCTAATGGCTTGCAGTCCATCCTGATGGGGGATGTTGGAGTACAGATATTGCCACTGAACTCTGCATGTTTGTTCTAATGCCATTGGGCACCTGAAACCACCAAACTTCCAATATATAGGACAGATGGATTCACATTCTAGCTGTATCTGAAGAAGTGAGCAGTGACTCATAAAACCTAATACCCTACCACAAATTTTGTTTGTCTTTAAGGTGCTATTGACTCTTTTCTACTGCTGTAGGCAGATTAACATGGCTACCCATCTTGATCTATCTCCCAGGTATAGACTGCTTCCCTTGGCCTTCATAGATGAGAATTTATAGATATACATTACCTTTTTTGTCAAACTACCTGATAGTGTGAATGAAAGGACTGTTAATGTGTGTCAAAGGACAGCTTGTCTATTAGGAATGCTTTACTTATTGCTGGGAAAAAAAATCATAATCAACAGTTAAAATAGCTGATTCTGAAATTATTAGAACACCTTAAAATAAGCTGAATTGTGAATCTTGAAAAGGTAATTTCATTTTTTTTAAAATCAGTTTTTATATATTTAGTGAAAATGGAGAGTGTTTCTGTAACACTATTGAAAAGTCAGAATGACATTTATGAAAATGTTTTGTATTTCTATTGTGTCTAGCTTTTGTTCAAGTTGAGATGAAAATACTTTCCCCAGAGCCTTGCAAAAAGTCCAACTTCAGTGAAAACTTGGCCCCTGCCACACGGCAGGGGAAAAGCCCTTTAAAGCGCGGCTTTTAAAAGCCGCGCCAACGTTGATACGGCTCGGCGGGATCCCACGGATCCCCCGGCCGAGCCGCCTTTTCTCCCCGGCGCGATCAAACGCCGGAGAGAAAAGACGGCTCTAACCGGGAGCCGGCCGATCTGCGCATGTCGGAGCATGCGCAGTTCGGCTCCGGCCCGGGGTTGAGCCGGCGCAAGGGAGCGCCGGCGATCAGACGCCCGGGAAGAGGCGCCTCATCCGTTTGAACCACCGAGGTAGGTGGTTCAGTTTGAGGCGGTTCTTCCCGGGTTTGGGCCAGTTTGGAGGCGGAAGCAGAACGCTTCCCAGATGTTGTGGTGTGATCGCGCTGCTTTAATCCGCCTCCAAACTGTCCCGTTCCCGGGCCAAATCGCCTCGTGTGAACGGGGCCCTTGTTCTTCAAAAAGATGCAGATTAAAAGATTATTATTTCTATTTGGGATTGACAAAGAAGAATGTAGAATATGTTTATTCTTCTCCCACCCACTCCTCTGGTAGCTGTGGGGAGATCTGGAAGATGTGGGAGAAAAACTGAAAAGATCAGCTATATTTGTTCTCTCAAAACCAAAAAAGATCGATTAGCTACATTTCTAGAAGAATTAAGTTCTAGACTTCATCTCTATGGCTGTATTTACATAAACACAAGGAATACTAAATACTTCTGTAGGCGTTACTTGTGATTAAGTGCCATCTGCCTTGTTTTTATATGGTTTATGCACAACAGTTACAGTAGTCCTCACAGTTTCTTGCAAGCACAGTTTCATTTGGCAATGTGCTGTGAAGATATCCTAGATCATTCTGCTCTGTTTTCTGTCTAGGGCTGCAGTCTTCAACCTTTCTAGACCGTTCTAAATCCATTAATTGGCAAGCACATGACATCAGAGTCATATGACATGAAGAAGAGAGCCAGATTTATGATTTTATCTATTTCTTTATGATGTATTACTTCATTTACAGCCCACCTTTCTCACAACTACTCAATGTCAAGTCCAGGAGTGTGGGCAGCAGACTAAGAGAACCAGCAACAGGAACCCCAATTTAAGCACCAGAAAGTGCACCACAGTGAGAAACAAACCAAGAGTCAGAGCCATGGGGGAACTCCTTTCCACCAGTAACAGACCTCACCTCATCATCCTTCCTGGCCAAATTATATGTGATGGTGTCCACGGGACTGAGCTGTTCATGCCACTACCATTGTAAAGCAATTGTGAAATGCTGTAAGTAGGACTCAGCCCACAGCATGGTGGGCTGAGGCACTCTTCTCCCCCCCCCATGCCTTTTAAAGTGCTGAAATAGCTGTGGGGGGTGCATGGAGAGGAACAAGAGTACCTCAAGCCTGCCATGCTACAGGCCCAATCAGAACCAGGCCTTTAAGCATTTTCAAATTGCTTTAAAATGGAAGCAGTGTGCTTTAAAATGGAAGCACTAGTTTGCTTTAAAATGGAAGCACATCTAGTTTGGCCTTCAGTGTATGTATTCCTGCTCTGAGGCTAGCAGGAGGCTTAGTTCCATGTGCAAGTAAGTGATCAAACCAAGTGTAGTAGGCTCAGATCATTTTATTTGAAACCTCGTGCATTCAAAGATCATTAACTTATGATCCAGCTGCTGAATGAATGAGTTTATCTTTAATTATGAGAATCCATCTGTATGACTTGGTGAGAAAGAGATGATTCTGTGCATCTCGTTGCCACTAGTGATTTCTAAACAAAGGGTAGAAGAAACTAATAAAGTTTGGCAGGCTTACTAGCTACTGGAAAGGGAACCTATGGCCCTGTTCACACGGAGCATTTGCTGCACTAAAGATACGGATGAGAGGCAGATTTTCCGGGCACGATCACACCGCAACATCTGGGAAGTGTAGTGCACCCGTGGGTAACCTGTGGCTTCGTGCCGAAGATACGGAGTAAAAAACTAGTACTTACAATGTACTAGTTTCTGGAAAACGCGGGGCAAGGGCGGGCGTCTGATCGCATCCCATCCTAGTCCCATCGCAAACCGGTTAGGGGTTTTTTTTACGTCTGCACAGGAGGTGCACAAACGATCATGCGCATGCTCACCTTTTGGTGAGAAAAAATATTCCCGTTTACCACGGAAGCGGCGCCTAGCGATTGCTGGTGTGATCGTGCCGTGCTGCTTCTTTGCCGTGCTGCAGGATAGCTGTGTGATCGGCACCTCACGTCCTAACCACGGGACCTCGGCGGGACGTGTGATTGGGCAGCCATGCGTTATTTTGCTCTGGGGCAAACAGCCACGCTTCCCCCCCGCATTTTCCGGCCTATGTGACCGGGGCCTATGTAAACCAACAAGCATCTGACCTAAGGGGTTAATAAACTATGATTGCCATCATGCATTACTTTAAAGGTAAAGGACTTATTTCCCTATACTAATACAAAACTGCTTACTCTGCTTTACTGTATGCCCTGCTAGTGCAGCACAGTGCAGCACAGTGTAAAGAGAACCAAGAGCTGTATTAGTATTCTTGCTGTCTCACATGCTAACTAACAGCAGGTCCTTCTAAAAGGCAGCAAAAATGGCGGCAGCAGAGGGATTCATGATGCAGCAGCTAGCATTCCATGCCCCAAAGGTACCTACATTGGTTGAAGTCTACTGTTCTAGGGCAAATCTGTATTACAAAATTGTCCTGGTTTTACACCATTTTAACTGTCCCTCAAAGTAGTCCTGAAATAGTAATTTTCGTAAAAGGGCTAAAAATATTCTGTCTGATATTCCAAGCCCATTTCTGAAGAGAACTACATTCCTCAGTGAGGATTAAGTATGTAGTGTAGAAATGCCCCTAGTGAGGACATAGTCATTCTCTGGGAAGTTGACAGTGCTTCTGCTTTTGCTTCCATGTTGCTGAATTTTGCCACATCTTACAGCAATGAATTACAATAAAGAAATGGTGGAAAGCAAGAAGATAAGCATTTTGTTAAACTCACTGTTGGAGTGTGCAGGGGGGAAAGATACATCTATCCATTCGATCATCTCCAACTAGCTGTAATTGCAATTTTTTTTTATTTTCCCCCTAACTTGTTCTGCAGTTCATGTCTAAATACAAGAAGATGTTTATATTGCATACATTCAGCTTTAATTGGCCCTTAAAAGAAGGTGTTGATTAGAATCTGCTCAACATCAACAGCTAGCTCGCACAACATTCTGTAATTACTGTTTATTAATTTAGTTCAAGTGGCACAGTTGAAAGCCCTGCTCAGATGGGAGAAGTAAATTGTCACTGGTATTGAATATGCAAATGATCTGCCATGTAAGTTTCCATGAAGAATGCTTAAAGTTAAATGCTACGTGCATAAAGCATTCCAGTTTTATCTAGCGCCAAAGCCGTATGACAGTCTTGCCAAAAAATAAATAAATAAAGGCATGAACATTCACCCGGCCTGGAGAAACAGAAATCTCTT
>NW_015169777.1:2609105-2665143 GCF_001447785.1 Gekko japonicus
TTTTTTGTGTGTCCAGATTAAAACAGAATTATTTCCTTTGGGTGTTTCTGGCACTGAGTCTGCAGTACACTAAAGGCATATGGTGAAGGGTCTCAAGACCAAGTTCTATGAGGAAAAGTTGAAGGAGCTGGGTATGTTTAGCCTGGAGAGGAGACAATTTGAGAGGTGATGTGATAGCCATCTTCAAGTATTTGAAGGTCTTACAAATACAAGAGTTAACAAACAGATGTGAGAACTAAGTTTGAATTCTGTGGCACTTCCAAGACCAACAAAGTTCAATTCTGGGTATAAGCGAGAACTAAGAGACTTATCATGTGTAGATTAGGGTTGCCAGGTCCTTCCTCGTTGCCAGTGGAGGACTTTGGAGAGCATTCCTGGAGAAGGTGGGGGCATCCCCAATGTGATGACATCACACAGAAGTAACATCACTACATTAAGGGTTGGTAAGGTCTGTGAATAGCAGCAAATTAACATGAAGATAATAAAAGAGTTAATAACAGATGTGAGAACTAAGTTTGAATCCAGCCGCACCCTTAAGACCAACAAAATTTAATTCTTGGTATAAGTGAGAACTGAGTGACTTAGCATGTGTCGTGAGATAAGAACCCGATATCTCTGTTAAGCCCTGGGGGTTCCATTGTCTTGAGTGTTGTAACAACTTGTAATTCAGTAATCTCCCATTCCAGTCTGTTTTTGAAATTTCTTTGGAGGAGGAGGAGGAGATTAGATGTATACCCCGCCCTTCACTCAGAGTCTCAGAGAGGCTTACAAACTCCTTTCCCCTCCCCTCCCCACAACAGACACCCTGTGAGGTAGGTGGGGCTGAGAGAGGTCTGAGAGAACTGCCCTTTCAAGGACAGCTTTTGTCAGAACTATGGCTTTCCCAAGGTCATCCAGCAGGTGCAGGTGGAGGAGTGGGGAATCAAACCCGGTTCTACCAGAGAGTGCGCACACTTAACCACTACACCAAACTGGCTACTTTGCAGTAAAATAGTTACTTTGAGGTCCCCCATTGAGTGCCCTGGGAGGCTGTAATGTTCTTCTACAGGTTTCTCAGTTTTATGATTCTTGATGTCAGATTTGTGTCCATTTATCCTTTGCCCTATTAGTATGCTAATTTGCTGTAATTCACAGGTCTTAACAACTGCTTTAATCCAATCTCAGCTATATGTAATACCCAGTTACTTATGCATCTTTTTTCTAACTAGCCCTCCCTAGCATCTAACCCCCCACCTACATGTAAGGCTTGAGGAAAACTGTTTCAATGTATCTGAAGAAGTGTGCATGCACATGAAAGCTTATACCCAGAATTAAACTTTGGCCCCGGTCACACGGCAAAGTTGCCGCGGGAGAGGCACGGATGGTGGGCGGATTATCCGAGCATGATCACCCCCCAACATCTGGGAAGTGGAGTGCACCTGTGGCTTACTGCTGACAATGCACGTTAAAAAACTAGTACCTCCAAGGTACTAGTAAACGTTTGCCACGGGCTGCCTCCAGACGCCCGTGGTGTGATTGCGCTGGTGCGCGGCATTCGGTCCCTAGTTTACCCGCCGGTGCCGAGGGAAGGACCTGTGGTGTGCCGCCGGCGCATCTGATCGCGTAATTGCGCATCAAACTGCGCCGGGGCAATTAGCCACGCCTCCCCCCCACGATATCCGGCCTGTGTGACCGGGGCCTTTGTTGGTCTTAAAGGTGCCATTGGTCTCAAACTTTGTTCTATCTAAAGGGCTGTCATATAGAGGATGAAGTGGCGTTGTCTTCTGTTGTCCATGGAGGTCAGACCAGAACCAATAGGTTAAAACTAAATCAAAAGAGTTTTCAGCTGAACATTTGAAAGAACTTCCTGACAGAGTGGTTCCTCAGTGGAACAGGCTTCCTCGGGGGGTGGGGGGTGGACTGTCCTTCTTTGGAGGTTTTTAAACAGAGTTTAGATGGCCATCTGACAGCAGTGCTGATTCTATGACTCACTATGACTTTAGACAGATCAGGAGAGGGAGAACAAGAAGGGATGAGCCAGTGCTTGGCTGTTGTGGCCCTTTCTTACATGCCCGAATTGTCACTTTGGAAAGCATTTCCCTCCAGGCCAGATTGGCTCAGGGATCCTGGGGGTTTTTTTGCTTTCCTTTGGGCATAGAGCAGGGGTCACACTGGGGATCTGGGGCAGGGGGAGGCTGCTTTCCTTTGGGCATAGAGCAGGGGTCACACTGGGGATCTGGGGCAGGGGGAGGCTGCTGTGCATTGTGCAGGGGGTTGGACTAAATGACCTTGGGGTCCCTTCCTGCTATATGTTCTTTGCTTCTGTGTTTCTATATGTAAAGTACAGATTTAGGCTGACAGAAAACCTAACTGCCACAATGTGCCCCAAAACACTGTGAGAACTTTGGTTGGTGAGGCTGTAAGAAATCCTAATCTTTTGTATCATAGAACTATCATTTCCAAGATTCAGTGTGCAGGTAACATGTCTACAGTTTAAGTCAGAAATTACATGTTTATTCGCAAGCATACACAGCTCCTGTTTGTACTGGGCCAAGCTATTTACATCAGCGTAATCATATGAAAGTTCCTTTTTAAAAAAACAAACTGGAAGGAGTCTCTGGGGGCTAAAAATTTCAACAGAGAGATTTACTTATATATTTATTAGAATATTTCTATGATCTATCCCACATGTCCTTGTTGTTCAAGGCGGCTTACAATAATAGTTTAAAATGGTGGCGTAAGGGCTGCTTGGCCCTTTCCTTTCTGTTTTTCTGCTCAAATGTCTGCCCCTCAAGCTGCTTTTCACCCTACGTATGAACTAGGAGAATTTGCTGGAGAATTTCCTTTTCTCCCAAATTAATTTCACTCTAAATTAAAGAGCTATCTTTTATTTATTTATCTTGGTGTGGTGGGATTTTGCCATGGGAAAGAATGGTGAGATACAGTTTCTAAAACAGCTGATATGAAATGAACAACAAATATTTCCCAACATCTTTTAAAAAGAACCAAGTAGTCTTGCAAGCTCCTTGTGCTGAACTTGAAGACAATAGCTGCTCCAAAGATACCTGTTCGTCAGTGAATGGTGAACTAAACATTTTCCACTTAGGATTTCATGCTCTAAAAGCCTAAGAGCTTTGAAAGAACCATTATGGGCTATTGCCTAAAAGAAATCTCTAATTTGAAAAGTCTGCAATTATGAACTTCTATAATAGCATGTAAAAGGAGCATTGAACCCATTACGAGATATTGAATAAATAATATATTTGTAAAAGTGTCTGAGTAATTTATATGATAGTCTTTATTGGCAGATGAGAGAAATTACAGACCAACCATTCTTCCTTTCTTTCATTAAAAAAACTTCCCCTTCTCTTATTTAAATCCCTAAATAGCAATTAAAAATGCCTGCTGCGACTCCAGTATTTCTCTAGCAGTTAATGGAGAGGAGCTCTGGCTTTAGCTAGTTCAGGTTGCGATTGTTGACCAAGTTTCCTTCAGTCCTACCATTGTTTATTATCTCTTTCAGACAGACAAAAAAAGAAACTATATTTTAATGTACTGCTCAAGCCAGGTGAGGGTTATACTGTCCTATCACATTGTAAATGAGATTATGACATCTCAGTCTAATAAGCCAATGATGAGTGGATTCAATAGCTTGCAGGACTGAATAGTAAGCTTGAGCATGGCCGTAAGATGACAATCTAGCATGTGGCAGTGGGATCTTTTACGCAGTCCACTACAGGTGTCATACAAGTCACTGGAACTGTTGTGTTGTTGGATGCCTCTTACTTCTTCGCCATGAATAGTACCAGGGCTGCTGAGGCCTACCACTAATCCCCATACAACTATTGGCCATACCAAACCCAAACATTGTGTGAAACAAATCTCATGACTGGTCCAGGTCTATTGTCCTACAGTGACCAGGGCCTTTCAAATGTTGACCCTCCCTACTATATATGGATCTGTCATAGCTACCTCACATAGCTCCAGCTTCTAGCAGCTTTCAGCAATGGTGAATCCTGAAGTGCAGGCAAAGTAAGGAACTTGGTGAGTGTTAGAAATTCTCTCCAATTATGCTGGCCTTGTTTTTGGTCACAGGCAGAAGGCTGCTGGTCCTTTTCCTATAAGTTAGGACACGCAAAAAGGCGGCTCTTCACAAATAGTGCCTTATTCATATACTTACATGTGAGCTAATCCAGAGAATATTCTGCATTATTAAAGGTGTCAAGCCATGTGAATCAGACTGCAAAAATTCCAGAGAAGAAAAATGAACATGCACTGGGGGACGACGACTATTTCTGCTCTGTCAAATAGGCTGAAACTTGCTCAACCACACCTTTGGAAATACCCTCTTCTTTGAGTGAAGTCTCGTCATTCCTACAAAATTTTTGTGTTTCCCTTCTCCTCTGTTATATGTTGATCCAAGATCTTTAGCATGGTTGAGGAGGTTAACGTTAAATGATATTTTTTTAGACAAGATTTTTGTGCTTGGATTGATATTTTTTTATTTGTGATGTCTAAGACGTCTGGATTTATTATGCATGCCATATGTCTAGCGCAATGTAATTTTATTTTAGAACAGCAATAAATTACATATTTAAAAATAAAGATGGCTTAGGAAAAGTCAGCAGTTTTCTCCATGAATGCTTTGATCCTTGCCAGCTGCATGGAAACCCCAAACATCTACACCTACTTTAAAATGATATACTCTGTCTGCATGACTTATGCTATCTTTCAGTGCAGAAGAGTGAGGCTTTTGCGACTCACACTGATCAGACTCATTATGCAAAATAAAAACTAGAGGCAAGGGCTACATAACTTGCTCTTTCTTGCCATGTTACAACAGGGCCCTTGAATGGTGAATATTTTACGTTAATATTTAAGGCTCAATCTGTTTGCTGCAAGTAACTTTCAGATTTGTTTCTAGAGAAGCTGCTAAATCCATGCTCCTCAGATCATGGTGGAGACTGACGCCAGCAGCAAGGTCATAATATGCTCTGCTCTCAAACTGGAGCATATAGGGAGAGTTGACATTACTCCTTTGGTTTCCACTGGCTCTGGAACTGAAGGAGAGCAGCCTCAGGTCAAACAACTGAGTCTTTAAGGAACATTTTGAAGACACTGGAATTCATGAGAAGACTTGTGGAGAATTAAATGCTGTGGACAAAATCCATCAAGGGCTCATAAACTCATATTTTGATGGACATGAGAACCCTGTGTTGAATTGTAGCATTCTGGTATTACCTGCATGTCTTTGGCTTTTGAGATGACATCTTGCAGGTACAGATTAGTCAAATGGTTTCAGACCCCTTTGTAACAAAAAAGACAAATAGACCACCGATACTTTTTTTGAGCGTGATTATGAATAATCACAAATCCCAATGTAATATAGGTCCTTGTAAGCAGAATATTAGGTGTCTGGAATTTTCTTGATCCAGAAATTTTGGATATCCCTTAGGCAATACAGGACAATGAAGGTGGACTGTAATTCTATCAAAAAGAGACATAGCTAATGTCTTCCCCTTTCCCCTTATTTGTAGCTTAGTTGCTATTTCTCTTTTCTCCACTGTTTTGGGACTACTAGCCTATCGCCAGTGTGAAATGAATGTTTAACTCTTGACTTCTGAAACAAGGATTTACCTTAGTGCTAACGGGTGCTGCCACAGTAAAACTGCAAGTAATATTGAGACATCCCAGTTCCAGATGCTGAAGGGGAGATGAATGAAAAATTAAATACCTGGTTTTACTGGACAACTCAGAAACTGTTTGGTGTATTGTATCTTTTATTGTTGTTGTACAAATAAACCAGCTGAGAAATGTGGGTGTTATGCTTGTGGATGCATCTTTTAATTGAAAGGGGCTCTGTTGTGTTTGTTCTTTTGGGAGTAGATAAAAGAGAGATTTATTGGAAAACTTTATTTGGGTTTGAGGAGCCATTTGTCCAAGTGCTGTGCTTTATTAATAGCCCTTTGTTCTTGCTGTTAACAGTCATACAGGGATTTTTGAGTGGGATACTCATTTTCTTCCAAGTTCTATCAGTGAAGTAATCATTTCTGGCTTAAGACCAGCTGCCATTTGCTTGCTTTATGAAAATATAACACCAGCGTCCTACTGAAAGCTATTTTCTTCCAGGCAAAGGCTTCAGTCTCAGCTGGATCTCTGTATCTGCTGTAAATGCATGGATTTTGGTCTTTAAAAAAAGAAAGATAATGTTATAACATTTTGATTACCCTTTCTGCTCCTATCATTCACAAACCATCTTTTCTAATTATGGCATTAGGACATTTACATAACAGGGAAAAAGGGTCCTTTAACTACGTTTCTATTATGCTTGGCACTTGCGTGAAAGGATATTATATTCGTGTGCATTAGAGATTGCTTATAAAAAGATCAAGACAATAACAGCAGATCAGACGATAAAGGTTCCCTTTTCTCCTCCCAGACAGGCTGTCTCTGACTGAAGAATACAGTTCATCAAAAGTGTCTGCAGGTTGTCAAACTCACTGAGATTTGGGGACACTTGGAGGCTGTCATGGCCAACGAGAAGAATTTTCTGTAGGGTTTTGCCATCACTCACCCTTAGGAAATAATCACTCACTACATTCTGCATGCTCTCATGATAGAGCTCTATGGGAGAGAAAAGAGCCATTTTATTAAAGGACAATATACCCCTTCTCTTGGTCCACGCAGCTTCCATTATCAGACCATAATAAATCATATTTATGTTCTCAGCTAATAAGACTGATTATGATGCAGGTTATGAAACAGACATGGGAAAAAGCAAAGCAGGTGAAAAGATGTTTTAATGAAAATATGATAAGAAAAACCAACACTATGCTATTATATGTAATGATCTCAGACAATTTTTGATGCATATTCTTTAGCAATGGATTAAGCTGCATAAATTGGCTGTCTAGTTTGTACACTGAAATCGGGGGGGAGGGGGAGAGACCCTCAGCATCCTTCTCATGTTGTCCAGAATCATTATATACTTTATAAGCATAAAATGAGTTTAATGTATGTGCTTTGAAATGAAGAAAACAGAAAATCAGGGAAGACTGATTTTAATGTTGTTGAAAAATTATTCAAAAAAATTCTACTCATCTTTGTTACTTGCGGTGCATTTTCCATGAAATTTAGGAATGTCATGTATTGCTTTCATCTGCTTCAAATTAATATACTGCTCTTCCTGCCTTTCTCAATTTCTTCAAAGTTTTCCTTGCAGTACAGTACAAAGAGACAAAGAAAGATAGATTCTGCACTCAGTATGTGAGCATAACTGTTATTAATGCTAATGGGAGTTAAGTGTGTACTGCAAGAAAAGACTGTACTCCAGTGTTTAATATTGAAAGGGAACTTTTTTTTAATGGACATTTTTAGCATTAGCAAGTTCAATGAATTAAAATGCCAGCCAGCCCTCAAGTTATGTTAGGAAGTAGAAAAACAAATTAGGTAAAATACTAAAATGGCATCTGCTCTATGATGTGGCGTTGTGCCCTACAAAATATGGAATGGAGTCACCTGGAATGGCCTTTCTTTTTTATGCTCTTCCATGTTGGCTAATATCAGGTGATACTTCATAAATATACTTCATAAATACTATGGCCTGGATCCAAGACTCAAGGTCAGTCTAGCGGGATTTTTATGCTTTCCCCACTGAATTCTAGACCCCATGTTCCCAAGGGCTTGTGCTGCTTAAAGTTCCTTCAGTTGAAAAGCTGTAGAGGTGCTATTTGAGAAACCTTCACCTTTTCCACATGGGCCTATTGCTGTGGTTTTGATTCCTCAAACGTCATCCTCTCCAGGTTCCATCCCTCAAATCTCCAGGAATTTCCTACCTGGAGTTGGCAACCATATCTCCTTCCCAGCCAATCATCAACCTATATGTCCCCCTCTTTCTTCAGCTTCCCCCCACACACACACCTACAGCCTCTTCCTTACTCTGAAGCCCTGACTGCCACAGAGTCCACCATTTTCTCCAGGGGAACTGATCTCTGCCATGTGGAGAACAGTTGTAATTCTGAGTAATCTCCAGCCCTCACCTGGAGATTGGCAACAATGGTTTTCCAGGAGGAAAAGTAGTCTTTCTCTGCAGTGGGGACCAGAGCAACATACATCATTCTCCTCTCCCCCTTTTGACTTGCACAACAATCCTGCAAGGTAGGTTAGGCTGGAAGTCTGTGACTGGTCCAAAATCACCCACTCAGCTTCTACAGCAAGAACCTGGATCTAGCAGACCCTGCTCTGAAGCACTGACTGCTACAGCCAGGGCAGACAACCTCCAAGTGGAGCCTGAAGATCACCAGGTATCACAACTGAACTTCAGAAAACAGATCTCTCCCCCCAGAGAGGGTGGGCTGTATGACATTCTCTTCAGCTGAGGCCTCTTCCCTCCCCAAAGCCTGACTTCCATAGACTCTACCAGAAAATATCCAGGAATCTCCCTACCTGGAGCTGGCAACCCTAGTTAGGACTGGCCCCAATGGTTCCTCACAAAGGCCTGCAAAGGGTTTCCTTCCTTTGTCTGAACCAAGCTTGGTTGCCTACCATGGCAAAATGGGCTCCAGTTTACAACTCAGCTGTTTGCCTCCCGCCCTTGTCCCGTGGGCGTATCTTACTCCTTAAGTTCGCTGCCACCACTCACAGAATCATCACTGCCTTTTTAGAGGGACAGCGAGACCCCTCTGGCTGAATCTCCCTATTTGGAGATGAAATCCCCAATCTTTGGGGGATCCCTGAAAAGTTGGCAACCCAAGGGTCAGGGCTTTCCTTGCTTCCATGGGCTACCCCCTCCCTTTGGTATTGTGCAGAGCAGGGGAGACTATGTGGTCAGACCACAACACAGATTATTAGCCCAAATTAAAGAATTTATTTAACTATTTACACAGCTATGGAGCGCACACACACACTGTAGGAGTAAGCACACACTATGAACCAACAGGTCATAAATCAACAGGGGTTAAAACAATCCTCTTTCTCTACACACAATACTCTCTACCTCTGGAGGTTGTGGGCTTACCTGTACTTTCTTGCCCAGGAAAGCAGGGAAACTTCCATTCATTCCCCAGTCCAGCCGACTGTTGAGTGACTGAATTTCTGCTTCTCCCAGGGACGAAGACTGCCTTGGGACAGTCCCTGTATTCCCGCACTTTTTGGGCTTGGGGCAGCTGGGAACTGTAGGCCAGCAAATGAGGAAGCCCCATTTAACCCAGTGAGTGATACCCCTGCAGGCCCCTCTCTGGAACTACAGCTCAATTAAACCTTATGGGTGAACATTTTAAACAAAGAACCACAGCCATCCTACAAACACAGGTAACTCACTGGAGAAGACCCTGATGCTGGGAAAGATTGAAGGTCAAAGAAGACGGGGACGGCAAAGGATGAGATGGTTGGACAGTGTCATAGATGCAACGAGCATGAAGTTGAGCAAACTTCAGAGGACAGCGGAGGACAGGAGGGCCAGGCGGGATCTTGTTCATGGGGTCGCAAAGAGTCGGACTCGACTGTGCGACTGAACAACAACAACTAACAGCCACTGAGGGGAAAGTTAGTCCCACACAGGAAAAGTGTCTTCATCAAGTGAGAAAGCTGTTTGCCAGTAATTCTGACAGGGCACAGTGGCTGAAGGGGGAGTGGGCGGGGAAGAGGAGCAGACCCAGTAGCCAGCCAATGGTACACGAGTACTCTTGAGTGGCAGCTAACGGGGTCAATGGCTGAGGGAGAGCATGGAATCTTGCCACCCCAAAATAGGATTATTATATAGGAGAGATTGGTATAGCAGCACAGTATTGCATAAGGCACATGCATTATTTTTAGTATTTTAGGTGTTACTGATATATTGCTGTTGCACATGCATGGGTCAAGTGGGAGGACTGGCCCATCAGGTGGCCTTTGCATGGTTACAGCCACCTGGACAAGCAACCAGTCATGTGTCCCCAGTGGCATTCCTTAGGTAAAGGCTGCCTGGTACACTGTACCTCAGTGCCTTTTTCCTTCTGCCTTTTTCCTTGTGCAAACTTCATTGGATGTATGCAAGCTAATAGCAAGCCTGCTGATGTATGGGGAGACTCATGAAGAGAGAAGGAGACCCTGGATGTGTGAAGAAGGTCCAGGAAGCACTCCATTCTTTGAATCTCAGCTTACATGCAGGGGCCTGATCGTAAGGGAGACAAATGATGGGTATTTTTAATTGTGGCTAGAGGAGCTGTCCTAGTGTGCTTTATTTATGTCATTTCAGAAACAGAATTCTTTCTTCCATGACTCATGGTACATATTAGAAGCTTGGGCCCTGTCTTCTGTAGTATTGTGGAGAACAGTGGATGGCTGCTTTGTCATTAGTTTTGTGTCCTCTTAACCAGCACCCACATTTTGTTTATTTATTGCATTTTTACTTTCCTTTTCAGCCATCAGCTGACTCCCAAAATGGCTTGAAACAATAAAACCAATACAAATGTCAATTATAACACAATAAAAGTGTAGGTTTTCTTAGTGCTGTAGCAGTCCAGGCATGAAAGACGAGTGCCTGATTACTGTGGTGCTATCTCTTCCCTCTCTGGCCCTGGTGATTAGAGTGTGGCAGCTGGGAAGGAGAGGGCTGAGAGATCCCTCCCTCTCTGCTCGAGTGGGAAGCATGGAGGGGGGCTTTGTTAGTGACTCTTCTCCCATTGTCCTCAGTGACAGCAACTGGCAGCTGTCCTGTCAGCTGAAACTGGGTCCAGGCATTAGCAGTTTACCAATAATTTAGTCACGGGCATCAATTAAGGAAATTCCCTTTAATATTATCATTTATATTTAACATGTAGAAGATTTCCTTCCTTCCTTCCTTCCTTCCTTCCTTCCTTCCTTCCTTCCTTCCTTCCTTCCTTCCTTCCCAAAGTTAGCAATCATAAAACTTAAATGACCTTCCAAAACATGGTTCCTTGCTCCCAAAGAGGTCATGATATACCCTCTCAAGGGGCCTCAACAGCTCTTTTGAAGAGCTGCATGTTACAGAATTCTTGGAAATCAAGCAAATTGGGAGCCTTCCTTGCTTGCTGTGGGAGGCTTTCAATGCACAGGAGCCACCACTGACAATGTTCTTGCATGGACTAAATATACCCTGGTGGGGCAATGGACTAAGAACAGAATCTGGTCAGAAAATTGATAAATAGGAGCTAAATTGGAATTAACCATATTGAATAGGTCTGGCATTTTTACTAACCACGTTAGATCCAATTCACTGCTTAGAAATGCTTAGAAATAAGTTTACAAACCATCGTTAGTGAAAATGCAAGTATAGATGTAACACCATTGTTAATTCTGAAAATGAAAGGTGGGATTCATGGTGAATCCACCAGTCCATGATCCTGTGGAGCTCTTTGCTAACTATGGGTAGGAGAGTGCGTTGTTATGGCCCACTCTGGGTGGCAAAGAGGAAAGGAATAAGGAAGAGTTTAATCTATAGCGAAACAGCAATTTAGAAGTTCAACAGAAGTGAAATTCATTACAAATTTGTTGGCAGAGTAATTAACACAGCAGTGGCACACAACCTGATTAAAGTGTAGATAAAAGTTTATTTAGGAATTAATATACTTGATAGGAAAGAGGAGAGACAGAGATAAATTCTTAACTACATCTCTAGCTGAGAGAGAGGGAGAGACTGAGTGTGGCACTTCTGAGAAGAAGGGGAAAATTGCCCTAAGAGTAGCAATCTGGAGACAGACAAGGAATGACACTTAATAGGACAGAAGGTGCTGACCTCACTATCCTATCTAATTGCCTCCTTGCTACCCCCTGCAGGGTCTTCTTCTCTTCTTCTTTGTATACCAGACATTGCCTTTTCCAACACCTTTTCTCAAGGTCTAGTGTACAAAGTCCTCAAGATTAATCTCTTACGTAAACTGAACACCATTCTGCTCTGGAGTGTATGGGACTGTATAGTGATGCTCTGTTCCTTGTTCAGCCAAATAATATGCTTTAAATTTTTCTAGCACTTGACTTTTCTCTTTAATTAGGTAGGTCACAGAGTATCTTGAAAAGTCATCAATAAAAGTCAGTACATATTTATTCACACTTAGGTGGTTGAGTTTTCATTGGTTCACAAACATCACTGTGCATCAGCTCTGGTGGTGGCTGTGTCTGGCTCGTCTCATGCCTTTTGTTAAAGCTAGATCTTACCCCCTTCACTTGAATGCAGTGCATACATTTCCCTTCAACAGCACATCAGCATGCCTTTAGTTAAATTCTGGTTTTCAAGTTGGCTATTTGCATAATAGTCTCTGTGTCCCAACCGTCTGTGTCATAGTCAAGAGCAATTCTTGTGATCACAATGTTTGGTAACATTTGCTTTTTGCATGCAAGTCTCAAGAGCATATAAATCCTGATGCACTTTGCCAGTTGCAATTAACTGTCCCCTCAGTCTGATATACATTTTTCTCCAAAAGATGTAATCATGCCTTTCTTCACAAGTACTCTTATAGAAATAAGATTATTTGCCACTTATGGGACATAAAGGCAGTCTTTAACAAGGATGTCTTGTTTCTCTCTGCTAGGGAGTTTGCATTTTATGGTTCCTGAGCCAATACCTTCTGCCATTATAGACCATCCATCTGCAGCACTTAATGTTTCTTTCTTTTCTTCATCTAACATTTCAAAGAAATCTTTATGAGTACACATCAGGGTCATGCAGGCACTGTCCAGATTGGGAGGGGCTCTTTAAGAAATTATGGCTGCCGTTGCTGTTGTCAGCGGCATGGGGGGGAGGGGCATGGCCACTGTAATAATAATGAATGCCTGTTGTAATAACAATGAACAGCCACTATGGCTGTTCGAGACCCACCGTGGCCGGGGTGAGCTCCTGGCCCTAGTCCCAGCTCCCACCCACCCAGCGTTTCGAAAGCAGTAACAACAGTGAGTAGATAAATGGGTACCTGCCCTAGGTGGCAGGGGGCACCCTCCTCTGTTGCGAGATGTGGTGGGAGATGTGGCAGCAGAGCGACGAGCAGCGGCGGCGAGATCGGCGAGGTGAGCCCTGGTGGCCAGCAAGTGCAACATCAAGCGGTGGAATGGATGACAGCAAACAGGTTGCCCCTATCCCCTCCATTGTTCTCTATGGTGAGAAAAAAGTAACTTTTCCCCCCACCATAGAGATCAATGGAGGGGATGGGGGCAACCTGTTTGGGGGCCCGTAGAATTGGACCCCCTGGTTCAATGTTCTTGAAACATAAAGGGTATCTTGGGGAGAGGCTACAGCAGCTACCCTGCGATTTTGGAGCCTCTCTCTCAAACCCCCTCTCCTCCAGCCCCCTATGTTTTTGCCATTGACTTAAATGGCCCTTAGGATATAATGGGGCAGAACTGCGGAAAGCCGATTCAGATCAGAGAATCTGAATCGGCCCACAGCAGCCTGAAAGGGGCCTGAATGGGCCATTTTCGGGGGTGCATTTGGTAGACGAACCGAATGCACATCCCTCCAGCAGCCGGCTTGCTCGGGCTCTCTGCAGCTGCGGGGATCCTGAGCAAGCTAAGGGAAGGGAAGGTGGTTTAAACTGCCTCTCCATCCCTCCGGCAGCCAGCTTGCTTGGGCTCCCCAAGCAAACCAAGGGAAGGGAAGGTGGCAGAGCAGCTGGAGACAATGAGCCTCAGCTCCACAAGTAATGAGCACTCGAGCCCCGCCCCCAGCAGTCCTCTGGCCGGAGCACCTGGAGCAGTCTTGGGAGGCAGATTGGCAAAAAGCAAAACCAAAAGCACAGAAACTCGAGAGAAATCCAGAAATGGAGCCGGTTCCTCTTCCACAGCCCAAAATGCGACTCACGAACCCTGAGCTTGCCTTTTCTCATTTGCGAGTCTGGCCTCCGCACTCCTTTAACGAGGCAGCCCTGAAGCTTGGGCCGGTGGAAGTTTCTTTGCACACAGCTTGTGCGGCTGGCTGAGTGTCTCTTCTGCTTGCCCACCTCTGGCCTCTGCACCTCATCTTCTGCCAGGCATGGAGGAGCCCAGCTCACCCAGGCTTCTTGCCTCCTGCTGCCTTGGCCCTCTGGTGCACGGGTGAGTCCCCAAAGTTTGACTCTTCCTCTACAAGTCTCTGGCGCTGGAGGTATTCGCCTCCTTCCCTCCTGCCTGCTATGGCTGCATAATTGTGAGAGATTTCTTAACATAGTGTTCCTGTCAAGGAAGCTGGGGACCCTGCCCATGAGTCTCCATTTCATCCTCACAGCAACCCTGTAGGGTAGGTTAGGTCGAGAAGGGGAGATTTGGCCCGGGGTCACTCAGACAGCAGAGTGAGAATACAAACCTGGGTCTCCCCACATCAATCTGCAACTCTGACCACTGTACCTCTACTGATCTGTAATGTTCCAGAAGTGTTGTAATGTAATACTCAGTTTCTCAAATGAGTGTATACCTGTCCACTTAGGAGTCTTGATCCTGGTTGTGTGGTGGGCTAGTTGTGGCAAATGGTAGGGAAGCTCAGTATTTCTACATACAGTTGTAGGGGCTTTATTGCAATGTTGTATGGCTGATATTATGTTCTTATTCCAGTGTGGGGTGTGGGGGGGGGAATGGAAGCTGAGTGATAGGGTCTCTCCAAGTGATTACCAGAAGTGAGATGTGTCCTGGTCTTGTGTCTTACAGATAATCTTACAAATAGTCCTTTGCATTTATATCATGCTTTCAACTTTAAAAGGATCATAATGATGATTGTGTGAACTTAGGCAAATCACGAGAGGTGGAGCAGGAAGGGTTGCATCAGTGCTTAGTTCTTGTGGCCCTTTCTTATACACCCAGGGAAATGCTGATCGCCACTTTGGGGCCAGGAAGCAATTTTTGTCCAGACCAGTTTGGCCCCCAGTGATCCTTTAGGTTTTTTTTTTACCATATTCTGGGCGTGGAACAGGAGTCACTGGGGTGTGTGGGGGGTATTGGTGAATTTCCTGCATTGTGCAAGGGGTTGGACTAGATGATCCTGGAGGTCCCTTCCCACTCTATGAGTCTATGATTCTATAATTCACCCAGGCTGGCTGTGGGCACGCCAGCACCTCTGTCAGGCAGAAGCGCCTGAGATCCTCCCCATCCCCTTTTCCTTCACCCGACTAGGAGGCGAAGGGAAGGGAGAGGGGGGAAAGAATGGATCCCAGGTGCTTCTGCCTGTCAGAGGGGCTGGTGCACACTTCCGGTGATGTCAGGGTGTGTGGCATATGCTAATAAGTTATACTAATGAGCTCCTGCAGCTCTTTTTCTACGAAATGACCCCTGGTTGAATGTAAATGCAGCCAATGGTAACTGGTGCATTTGGAATGTTTTTTTACAAGGTCTTGTGGAAATGTGGGTTTGTGTGACTCTAATTTACAGTTAAGATCAATCTTCTGCAACTCACTAGTGTTTTAAGAATGACAGTTTCATGTAGTTGCTTGTTCTAAGTGCTTTAAACATTAGAAGAACTTGTTTCTTAATTCCTAGATTTCTATATTGGCAGAAAAACAGAAGGTGTGGCAAGAGCCCTAAAAACCTTTTTCTAGTGAACTTTTACCATACAAATTCACTCTTCAAGAACAAAATTCTGTGTATGAAAAACACACATGAGACATCCTTGTGTTTCCATTTGATGCAATGATGGATGTTTCTCAGTGTAACTATACCAATTCCATAAAAACCTATTTCCTTCTGTTGTGAGAAGAGATTGGTGACTCTCCTTTTCTAGTTTTCTCTAGCCTCTCAGCTGTTATGACTGACCCTTATTCAACTAAGCCAGAGGTACAAGATGGTCACAAACAAAAAGAAAGAAAGAAAAATATTTAAATTAAGGATCTCGGAACACCATAATGGTAATTTATGAGGGGAAAGAAGGCTACTTTTGTGCAGTATTGGTATTTATTTGAAAATAAACAGAACAAATAAACACATTTTCCCTCATTCTCTTCCACCTGTGTTTTCATGGTTGATACTTTCTCTCAGAGCTATTTAACGACACCGGTATTCAACATCAACATTCTTGGATGTAGGAGTATTCTTGGCTACATGTCTATCATAATGGCTGACAAAAGACTAGCTAAAAGACAATCTTGCAGCATCTTTTTGCTTTGGACCCTCCACCATTTTTCTTACCCTGGTCTAACAAAAAATTACTGCCTCAGTGTATTTCGTAACGTCATTCTAGATCTAATATCTATGAGGCCTTTTGTTTTATCTTTGCTGAGATTAACCACAAAAGGCACTTGACAATGACAAAGAATCTGTCAGATGTAAGATGATCAGAACACTGAAATCTTTCATGACTGATGAACCATCCCAAAAAAACAGTAGCCACTATTGGAGGGAAATAGCACCTGAATCATGACACTAAAAGCCATAAACTAAATATGAATCTGGTTTAAATTGTCACAGCATATTAGCATATTTACCAGAGCCAAAACTGTAAAAAATGTCAACCGGATGGAAATATGGCATTGTTTGTGTGTCAGGAGACCAAAGCCAGAAGAGAAATCAAACTGTACAAGTCTTCATTCCCCTCCCCCCCAATTATGTTTGTTGTTCCAGTAACATGTACAATGAAGGCAAACTATGAGGGAAAGAATATTTCCTTGTGTGTGGAGATTCAGATCCCCCTACTTTCTCATGTAGAATTGTGTTATTCTTGGTAGCCAAAGTAGCCTCAAGGTCCTGTTTTTCTGTCCTATTGTCTGAGACACTTTCACTGGAGATGCCAGAGCTTGAGCAAGGAATGTGAAACCAGTGTTCTGCTACTGAGTTACAGCCCCATTTCCTGTCACATTATATAACAACCATTTGCTTGTGAGACTTGGCACTAAAGAGGATAATTAGACCTGACAGAACCACAGTGCAGTCTTAAGCAGAGTTAAGTTCATTTACTTCAATGGACTTTGAAGGGTATAACTCTGTTTAGAATTGCAGTGCCAATATCTCTCCTTATATATAATTCTCTGGTGTGAATGCTCCACATGCTCCCACAGCATTTGGCTCGCTCAGCTGCCACTTGGAACATCTGCTAATCCCCTGGCTGCATTGCCTTGCTGTGTTGCCTCAGTCCCGCCCACAGAGCTGGCACCCAGCATCTCAGCCTCAGTCTGGAGGGAGCTGGTGAAGGAAATGGATGCTCCGCTGGGCGGAGGCTTAGGAGGCAGCCTGGTGTGGTACAGGAAAGCTCCCCGCTGATTATGAGCGACGGGGATTTCCTTTTCTCCTCCACACTTTCAACCGCCACTCAAGAGTACTCATGTGCCATTGGCCAGGTGCTGGGTCTGCTCCTCTTCCCTGCCCATTTTCACTTCAGCCCCTGTTCCCTGTCAGATTTACTGGCAGACAGCTCTCTCTCCCTTGACGAAGACACTTCTCTTGGTTCCTGTGTGGGACTAACTCTCCCCTCAGTGGCTGTTGGTAGGCAGCCAAGCTTGCTTCTGTAAGTAAAAAGACAAAGGACTTTCAGCATAATACCCTCCCCTGCCCACTGCCATCTTGGCCACTTTCCTGTCAGAATAAAGTGAAAAGAGCTCTCTCTCCTTTTTGGCTCCACCATGGCTGGCTGGCTAATGAGGTGGCCCAGCGACCCTCACACCATTCTCTTCAACCCCCTGATTTTTGGATGACCCCCCTAGGGTTGCCAATCTCCAGGTGGGACCTGAAGATCTCCCCCTGATTTTTGGATGACAGAGATCAGTTCCCTTGGAGAAAATGGCTGCTTTGGAGGGCAGACACTATGGCATTATACCCTGCTGAGTCCTTCCACCCCCCCCCCCAAATGCTGCCCTCCACAGGATCCACCCCCCCAAATATCCAGGTATTTCCCTAACCAGAGCTGGCAACTGTACTTTCTCCTCAGTGCCTGTTGCTAGGCAACCAAGCTTGGTTCTGTGAGTAAAAGGCCTTTTCCACACCTATGTTGGCCTTTTGGAGAAAACCCATTGGGGCCACTTCTGATAGGGTTGCCAACTCCAGGTGGGAAATTTCTGGAGATTTGAGGGATGGAGCCTGGAGAGGGTGAGGCTTGAAGATGGGTGGGACCTCAGACAGGTACAATGCCATAGACTCCACCCTCCAAAACAGCCATTCTCTCCCAGGCAACCACTGTTGCCAATCTCCAGGTGAGGGCTGGAGATCACTCAAAATTACAACTGCTCTTCAGGTAGCTGAGATCAGTTCCTCTGGAGAAAATGGTGGACTCTGTGTCATTATACCCTGCTGAGGTTGCCACAGCAAATTGTCACTGAGTGCCCAAAGCCGGGGCACTCTCTCAGACCCTCTTTCTAGAGCTTCTTGTATTTATTTCCACAACGGGCCTTATTCTTAGTATATATAATAAAGACCAGAGGACCACTTCATGGAAATTGATTCCTATTTATACATAAACAGGAGATAAATTCACCTAATAGTGTATGATCCCTCACATTGGCACTAGGAGAAATGGGGAGTTGATGATGGTGTGTTTTTTTATTTGTATACTTCTTTTCTCCTCAGTAGAGACCCAAAGCAGTTTACAATATTACTGTCCCATGCATTTTATCATAACAACAACTCAATGCAATCCTGAACATAGTTACACCCATCTAAACACATAGGGTTAGAAAGGTAACTCTGTTTAGGATTGCACTGTCTATAGCCAGCTCTGGGTAGGGAAATTCCTGGAGATTTGGGGTTGGAGCATGGGAAGGGCAAGGTTGGGGAGGGGATGGACCTCAGTGGGTGCTGTTTTCTATAGCTACACTGATCTCTGTAATCTGGAGATCAATTGTAATTCCAGGAGATCACCAGGCCCCACCTTTAAATTGGCAACCTGAAATGTTTGTGGTAGAGGGTGGATCCAAACTTGGGTCCCTCAGATTCTAGTCAAACACTCTAATCACTTTGCCACACTGGTTCACCACTGGCACTTGTTTTAAATGCTGGGTGTCTACACAAGTCTCATGCCAGTATGTCTGCAAAATGACTGTGAGGCACAGCAGATGACAGACATGCTTCCTTAGATTGGCAGGGAAGACATCATCTATTAGCAAGACAAATCTAGCTCCGGAGGCTGCTACCTGCTGACCATTTATCCAGGGCAGTGGTTTTTAGCCTTTTACAAACCTTTTCCAACATTTGGTAGATCTTTACTCAAATATTTTTGAGAGTGACAACTATAGAAATATCTAACAAAAAGACATCCAAATGGTAAGACAAGCCTTTAGGTGAGGTGACACATCATGTCAAATGAAAAGCCGTTTCTGTTGCTGCTGGAAATCAGTGTTTTTCCTGGTCCCTCAGTCAATTCAGGGAAGATATGAATGTTGTGTTTTGCGTGGATGTACATATGCATAATCGTGTAATTGAAATGGCATGTTTACCGTTCTGTTTCATGCTTGATTGTGCTTTTTCAACACCTTTGCGCACACTGTTAGAAGTGGGATTATAATTAAAATGTTCTGTTGAACACCTTGTTCAGTTCAGCGAAAAGCACAATAGAAATATAAGTACTTGTTCTCAGTGACTCTACAATGACTGCACAATAAAGCCTGGGAAATCTCCTGAGCACATTGTTTATTTTGCCAGACCAGCCAGCAGAAGGAAAGAGGTGAACGAAATATGTTTGCGGAAACCGGATTGTTATCCGACCACATGGAGAAGATTATATTGGGACAATCTTTCCTAGATATGTTGTCCTTGAAAATGAATGTTATCTTAAAAGTGGATTTGAATTTGTTATAAAGGGTTTTTTAATGTATGCTGTCACCCAATTAAAAAAACCTAATTAATCATATGAGTTTTTACTGATTAATTTACATAGAAGTATAAGAGTGTAAACAATAATTCCAAAGCATCCCATGCTTTCTTTGTTTAAGAGGATTCATGCATTTGTTGTTGTATGCCCTGCTTGAGAAGAGTCATTTCCTTGTGTATGAGAGAATAGAGGGAATACCTCATTTAAGACGATGCCTCTTCTGCCATCTGTGGTTTTGAAAGTTGTGGAATTAAAAATTGCTTTAAAAATTCTGTACTTTTCATTGGATCAAAAGTTTTTAAATTAAACTCTGCAGCCTAGTTTTAGCAGTGATCCTAGAAGTACCAAATGTCTAGGTGGCTCTTCCACAAACATTCCTGATTGATATGAATTATTTTAGTCTTTTTCTGTCTGGCTTCTTCTGAACTCAAATGTGCTGGATGGCCTAAGCCAGCAGAAATGCAGCATTGTTCATTCTCCTGGATCTCTGGATGCACTTAATTGTGATCATCTTCTGGATCCATCTGTCTGGGTTGGGTGTTCTGAGCACTGTGCTCTATTGGTTCCATTCCTGCCTGATGGGCAAGTTACAGAGGTGGTTTGGGGGATTTTTACTCTACTCCATAGTACCTGAATGATGAAGTGCCATGGAGCGCAATTCTTTCCCCAGTACTATTTAACATCTACAGGAAGCTACTGGATGAAGCTATGCAGGTACTGAGGTGAGATGTCACCAATACGTTGATGACACTCAGCACTGTTTCTTCTTTTCACTCAGTTAATATATATGGCACTGAAAATTCTGGGCAGGTGCATGGAATCAGTAGAAGGCAAGGACTAGAAATGGAGATCAGCTCAGACAAGATGGGGGTACTGTTAGTTGCTGACCAATGGGATAGTGTCTGACTAGTTCTGGATGGGGTTACACATCTCCTTAAGGAAGTGGTTAACACTTGGGAGGTGGTATAAGATCTAGACCGGACTTGGACAGGAGTGTCTCTGTAGCTTGACTATAGAACCTTGACTGTGGAACATAGCCCCAGAAATACTAATCTGGTGTCCACTTTTATTGTTTAGCCACAAACTAAAACCTTTTTTTCCCTCATGAGCCTTTTCTAAGTGATACTGTAATATATGAGTTGCACTATTGCTATTGGTCTTCATTGTTTAAAAAGCGTTGTATGCTTTTATATGAATGGTTGTTAGCTTGTGTTTTATATTGATCTTTTAATTAATTTGTAAGCAGACCATACCCCAGAAAAGCAGGATATAAATGTTTAAAATAAATGAAAATATTTCTGATGGGTTCATAACCATTTGCATTGCAAATTAAGCTTTCCAGGACCAGATAATATGATTATCACATTTTGTGATGGTACAAAAGAGCAGAGAAATTAGAAACCTTGTCTTCAGTGCTAGTAGATGGAAGAGTTTCTTTCTGTGGTGGGTAAAATGTTGCAAATTGTGCTGCCTTAAGCAGGCCTATGCAGAAGTATGTCCCATCTCATTCAATGGGGCTTCCTCCCAGGGAGTTGTACTTAGGATTGAGCTTTTCACCTAGCCCCATGAAGATTCTGACTCTGGCTCAACTCTTCTTGACCCTTGCTCAGTGGCAGTGGCCCGTTGTGGTTCCATTGGTTTGGCGTTTCCAAGCTATATAACTGAGTGTAAGTTCAAATAGCAGAAAAGTTGTGAATACACCGTGGGTTTCTGTTATCCCTAACAAACAAAGCAACATTTCTACGGTTTATGACTCTAGTTATGAAAGGTATATTTGGGCTTTGAACTTGAAAAGAACAATGTCTTTGGGGGGGATATATAAAGATATCACCAAAGCTGTTTGTATGTGCCAAAAGCTTGTTCATCATGTTGTCAGTACTGTGAATCAAGTTCTAACTTTCCTGTTTTCACCACCAAATGCTAACAGCATTTGGAGGACACAGATAATGATATTGTTGTTGTCTGAATTGTCAGGTTTTCTCAAGGGCAATTCAAAACCGGCTTTGAAGCCATCTTTATGCAACCTGGAAAAAAGCAGAGTAAAAATTTTAAAACCCCAAATGTAAAGGTGTATGCACTGCTTTGCTGTTCACCCTTGACATTTTTTTAAAGAATATTGGGCATTATATTTTAGCATATTTTAAGTATTCATAATTTAAGCAAAAGCGTTAGAAATAAATGAAATAAACGGTTATTCACTTTTTGAGTAGATTCCACCCATTGTACTTGTTTTAATACATTTGTCTAATTTCCTTGATCTTGTTCCCTTAAATGTTAAAGAAGCAATCACAGCAATGCACTTTAAAAATACATTCTTAACCATACTCTTTAAGAACGAAATAATGGGAAAGGGTACTAGATAAACCTAACTTATTATATATATATATATATGTAATAATAGTCTGTAATATAGGAATTTATAGTTCAATCATAAGCAGGTCCTACTGAAGTCTACTCAAGGGACTTACTCCCAGAAAAGTGTTGTTAAGATTTTACTGCTAGAAACTTCAGCCTGAGGCATAAGAGGAAACGAAACCACTATGCAATGTTCAGGTTTGTATTTCAGGCCTTTGGTTGAGGCCAGCGACGCCTTCTTACATCTGCCCAGCACCCTCCCCCTCCTCCCCCAAAACTGAATGATAGTTATGCCATCTTTTTCTTAAAATGTTTTCAAATATTTATTGGTTTAATACATTTGTCTTGTTCTTTAAATGTTTGCAAATATTTATGCTGAATGTTTTAATATTGAATTTTTATGGTTTTGATTGGTTTTATAACGTATTGAGTTATTTTGAAAATAAATAAATAAATAAATAAATAAATAGTGAAATAAATAAATAAATAAATAAATAAATAAATAAGGAATGACAAGGTAAGTTGCAAACTTGGCCCTGGCCTGGGGATCTAGGCTACACTACTGGCAGATAACATTTTTTCATAGATAGTATACTTGAACAGGGCAAGCTGCAATTCAAATTGACAGACACACTATCTATATATCTAATAGCCAAGGCGTCCCAAGGCGCCCCCTGAGTATGGATATCTAAATCCACACATCGGGGGCAAAGAGATTTTCCTGCACATTTGAGGCAATGCCCAGATGTGCAGAAAAATCTGAAAAGTTGAAAAATATATAGGGGGGATACTTAAATCCCCAAAAAAGTAAAAGAGCATTCCCTGCCCGTGTGCAGTGAATACCCTGAGAAATGCCTCGCCGCCCCCGCTTTGGGGGGGGAGGTTGAAGGAGGCTTGGCAGGCTGGTGGCTGTGAACTGCTCAGCCCTTGCTGCCGCCGCCGCCATGGGGGGGAAGTTTGGTGGGCCGAGCTTAGGCCTCGCCACCATTGCTGTGGGGGGCAGGGGAGGTTTGGAAGGCCCAGCAGCTCGGAGCTGCATGGGCCTCACCGTTGGGACCAGGCAGGGGAGGTTTGGTGGGCCCTGCGGCTAGGAGCCACATGGCCCTCACCGTTGGGGCCAGGCGGGGTGGGGGGGAAAGGGAGAAGGCTTACCTGCGGCGGCTTCCTCCTCTGTGTGGAGCTCCCCCCCCCACGAGTATCGAGGGTCACCACTTCTTGTATTTACTTAAAAGGGAGATGAACCTGAATGTGAGATGACCCCCCTCCTAAAAATGTTATACCCAAAAACATTTTATTATTGAACATGACTGTAACTTGTATGCAGATTTAAGACATTGTCCTCTTTTTTGATGGCATATCTGGGGAAAAAACTTTAGTCTTGCATTTGGGCAAACACTGTATGAAATCTAATGATACAGTCCATGCATTTCAGGTGGTAGCACCTCAGTTAAGCAAATCTGAATAGTCCCTAAGGGTGGATCTTAATATTAAAAGAGAGTGAGCTGCTGCTGATCTTTCGTCAGCCTAGTTTAACACTTAGTAAAGTGTGTCCATTCTCATATTATTGGTTGGTGGAGCAGGAAAATATACACAGTTGCACCCTTAGTGAATTACTGTAATGACCACAGTTAAATTTGTTGTGTAAGCAAGGAAATGAAAACTAGATTTGCCAGGTCCAACCCTAGCATTTGGTCCTTGGAGCTCAACTAGCTAATAAGGGCACGACTTGATTTATATGTTTAAGAACGGCTGTATTTACGGTTGACAGCTCTGGGTTGAGAATTTCCTGGTGATTTGGGGGCGGAGCCTGGGAAGGGTGGAATTTGGGTAGCAGAGAGAGCTCAGCAAGGATGTGATGTCATAGAGCAGCGATGGTGAACCTTTTAGAGACCGAGTGCCCAAACTGTGACCCAAAACCCACTTATTTATCGCAAAGTGTCAACACGGCAATTTAACCTGAATACTGAGGTTTTACTTTAGAAAAAACAACTCATACATTAACTTAAGATGATCCAAACAAAGTAAGGAAAGCAATCCGAAATGCTTTCATTTACTTAAAATTATTTGGCAGAGAATTCGACACTTTAATGATGGTCTGGGCCTGGCTGGGGCAATGGCACGCGTGCCCACAGAGAGGGCTCTGAGTGCCACCTCTGGCACCCGTGCCATAGGTTCACCACCACTGTCATAGTGTCTACCCTGCCATTTTCTCTACGGGTACTGATCTCTCTAGTCTGGAGATAACTTGTAATTCTGAGAGAACTCCAGGCTCCACCTGAAGGCTGGCGACCCTAGACCAATGCAACTTGTTTGACTCCATGGCCAACCAGATGTCCTTGAAAGGCCTACAAGGAGGGCCTCTGGATGGGAGGGTGGCCAGAGTCTTCCCCTATTGCTGTCCCTGCTCTAGTGCTGGTATTCAGAAGGGTAAGGCTTCTGGAAATGGAGGTTCCATTTACTTATCATAGCTTATAGCCACTGATGGACTGATCTGTCATGAATGTGTGCAATTTCCTTTTAAAGCCAGCTAAACTAGTGACCATCACTTCATCCTGTGGCAGTGAATATCACCTTTCCACACTGCAAATCAATATCCAGAAGTGATTTAAGTGCAAGAATATGCTTATAATGTGTGACTGAACATGGCTGAATAGAACTTCGGCTTCAGCCGCTTTTGATGACCCAATGCCATACCCTTTATATAACTCCTGCAACTATGAAATAGTAATTGAATACACAGTTACTTTTATGTGGGTTATCATGTTCAACAATCTTGGGGGTGCCCCCCTGATGCGGAAGGAAATATGCAGCCTGTGATTCAGAAGCTGAGAAAGTCTCCTTCGTGTTCTCAACCTGTTATCTGAATTTTGCAAGTCCAGAAGGAAATCCTGCATAAATGTGTGTACATATATGTATGTATTTTTTGTAACAAAATTGAATAGGCCTATATTGGAACACACACCTGGAGCAAAGCTATTAAACAAGAAGGTTCTATAATTGCATAATTGCTGCTCAGAATATCGTTTTTCTAAAAATTATTCAATTAGCATCTGAAGTACTGAGTGAGGTGGAAACAGAGGCAGGTGGTTTGGCGAAAGGTACATGAGAGAAAAGAGGCATGCAGCACTGCTTTTGTCTTCCTGATGTACCACAACATGAAGATTATGCATGGGAAAGAGCAGGTAGAGAAAGAGGTACTTTTCTCCCTTTCTCACAATACAAGAACTCGTGGGCACTCCATGAAATTGCTGAGCGGTCGGGTTAGAACAGATAAAAGGAAGTACTTCTTCACCCAAAGAGTGATTAACCCATGGAATTAGCCCACGGAATTTACTGCCACAGGAAGTGGTGGCAGCTACAAGCATGGACGGCTTCAAAAGGGAATTAGATAAGTATATGGAGCAGATTGACTATATAATTTGCAGTCAAAGATGGAGAAGCTCTATCCAGTCAGTAAAAACAAGACCTGGAGCTGACTGTGGTTCAGATCATGAGCTACTCATTGCAAAATTCAGACTTAAACTGAAGAAAATTGGGAAAACCACGAGGCCATTCAGGTTTGACCTAGATCGCATCCCTGATGAATATACAATAGAGGTGAAGAATAGATTGAAGGGTCTAGATTTGATAGCTGGAGTGCCTGAAGAACTATGGACGGAGGTTCGTGACATTGTACAGGAGGCAGCAATCACCACCATCCCAAAGAAAAAGAAATGCAAGAAAGCAAAGTGGCTTTCTGATGAGGCTTTACAAATAGCAGAGGAAAGAAGAAAAGCGAAAGGCAAAGGCGAAAAGGAAAGATTTACCCAACTGAATGCAGATTTCCAGAGAACAGCAAGGAGAGATAAGGAGGCCTTCCTGAATGAACAGTGCAAAGTAATAGAGGAAAACAATAGAATGTGAAGGACTAGAGATCTCTTCAAGAAAATTGGAGAAATCAAGGGAGCGTTCCATGCAAAGCTTGCCATGATAAAGGACAAAAACGGTAGGGACCTAACAGAAGCAGAAGAGATTAGGAAAAGATGGCAAGAATACACAGAAGAACTATACAAGAAAGACCTCGATGTCCTTGACAACCACGACGGTATAATCACTGACCTCGAGCCAGACATCCTGGAATGTGAAGTTAAATGGGCCTTAGAAAGCATTACTAACAACAAAGCTAGTGGAGGTGATGGTATCCCAGCTGAGCTATTCAAAGTCTTAGAAGAGGATGCTGTTAAAGTTCTGCACTCCATTTGCCAGCAAATTTGGAAAACGCAACAGTGGCCACAGGATTGGAAAAGATCAGTATACATTCCAATCCCAAAGAAGGGCAATGCCAAGGAATGTTCAAACTATCGCACAATTGCACTCATATCACACGCTAGCAAGGTCATGCTCAAGATCCTACAAGCTAGGCTTCAACAGTACGTGGATAGAGAACTACCAGAAGTACAAGCTGGGTTTCGAAGAGGTAGAGGAACTAGAGATCAAATTGCCAACATTCGCTGGATTATGGAGAAAGCAAGAGAGTACCAGAAAAACATCTACTTCTGCTTCATTGACTATGCTAAAGCCTTTGACTGTGTGGATCACAACAAACTATGGCAGGTCCTTAAAGAGATGGGAGTACCAGACCACCTCACATGTCTCTTGAGAAACCTGTATAAGGGCCAAGAAGCGACAGTTAGAACCGGATACGGAACAACTGATTGGTTCAGCATAGGAAAAGGAGTACGACAAGGATGTATACTGTCACCTTGCTTATTTAATATATATGCAGAGTACATCATGCGAAATGCTGGCCTGGATGAATCACAAGCGGGAATTAAGATTGCTGGGGAAAAGATCAACAACCTCAGATATGCAGATGATACCACTCTAATGGCTGAAAGTGAAGAGGATCTAAAGAACCTCTTGCTCAGAGTAAAAGAGGAGAGCGCAAAAGTGGAGTGGTCATGTATGGCTGTGAGAGTTGGACTATAAGGAAGGCCGAGCGCCGAAGAATAGATTCTTTTGAACTATGGTGCTGGAGAAGACTCTTGATAGTCCCTTGGACTGCAAGAAGATCAAATCAGTCAATCCTAAAAGAAATCAACCCTGACTGTTCCCTGGAAGGCCAGATAATGAAACTGAAGCTCAAATACTTTGGCCACCAAATGAGAAGGGAGCACTCCCTGGAGAAGACCCTGATGCTGGGAAAGATTGAAGGTCAAAGAAGACGGAGATGGCAAAGGATGTGATGGTTAGACAGTGTCATAGATGCAACGAACATGAAATTGAGCAAACTTCAGAGGATGGCGGAAGACAGGAGGGTCTGGCGGGATCTGGTCCATGGGGTCGCGAAGATTCGGACTCGACTATGCGACTGAACAACAACAACAAATGGAGCAGAGGTCCATCAGTGGCTATTAGCCACGAGGTATAGATAGGGACTCTGGGGCAAGTGATGCTCTGTCTTCTTGGTGCTTGGGGGGGGGGGGTCAACAGTGGGAAGGCTTTTAATGTCCTGGCCCCACTGGTGGACCTCCTGATGGCGCTGGTATTTCTGGCCACTGTGTGATACAGAGTGTTGGACTGGATGGGCCTTTGGCCTGATCCAACATTGGCGTCTCATATGTTCTTATGTTTTTCAGATGTGCCCAAACACCTGCCTTTTGGCACACTAGTCTCTCTCACACACACTTTTTTTTTGGTAGCCAAGGTATTCAGTGCTCTACAATTCTGTTCTGTTTATGGCTGCCAAATACCAGTTAATATGGAGCTTTGCTACTGTTAAAGAGACTCCCTTGTTATGGTGGCCACCTGCAGACCACAAGAGGGTCACAAAGCTTTAAAAGCTGACCCCACGTGGCCCCAACTCCATGTCAGTCCTTTACTATGGCTGAAATGGGTTTCATATCTCCACCCCCACCTCCCCGCCGAAGAGCCACATGCCATCAAAGCTGATAAGCAAGCAGCTTCAAGAGTCAGGGTATAAATGTACAAGATTTGGTGGTTTAGTACAAAACTCTCAGCAGGGAGAGCCATAATGTGGTGCCAGCATTTTGTCGTCTTTCCTCCCTATAGTAGACAAGAAAACGATCAGTGAAGGGCTATAGCTCAGCGATAGAGTACAAGCTTTGTCTGAATAAGGTCTCATCCTTAGCATCTCTAGATCTCTAAAAGGATCTCAGGTAACAGGAATGGAAATAGGTCTCTGTCTGAAATCTCCTAGTGCCAAGGAGGGAGAGATGTATGAAAGGTTTGACTTAGGCAGGTTCATGAATTCCCCCAGAGGATCAATGCAAGTATAACTTGTGAGTTACTCAGTGCATGCTCCAGAGTAGCAGACCAGAGCTATTTTTTAGACATGCATTTACAATGTGATGCTGGTGCTTCCTATGAGAGAGGGGGGGAAAAGACTTGTGACTAAATATGAGACCTTACATTGCGAGCAATTGCACAATTTCTGTTGCAGTAAGTAGCACTATGACTGAGTCTGAGGATCTTAAACAACATATTCATTCGTTATCTTCAGCACAGCATTACATAAAATTCAGACTAGTTTTCATTTCTTGCCATTTGCATGTCCAGAGATACAAAAATCTGAAAGAGCAAGAATAGGTTTGAGCATTAATTTTTGCAGTGAGATAGAATGGGCAGCCCTGTTTTATATGATGACCAGCAGATGGCGCCATTTATCATTTATTGATGCTCTCAACTTGCGAAACAGCTTCTTTTTTAATTTAGAAAGTATTATAACGAAAAGTGTTTTTGACTTATTATTATGCATGAGTAAAAATCCCATGAATGTGTAAAAATTTCTCCCGCATTTCCCTTTTTATAACATCATTTACATTCCGTATTAATAATTAAAAATCTTCAGGATTTTAATCACTTTTCTCATCACTAAAATATCTAATGGAGAGATCTCTGCCCCCCCAAAGGTGAAATAGAGGGAAACTATTAAGGGGGTGGGGAGGCTGGAATGTCACTTGTTAAAGGTGTGTGGGCAATCCCATCTTGCTTCCTGAGCAAAATTTCTTTTATAAGCAAAATCAACTGAGGTTTACAAAAATCTTAAGATTTCAATAGACTAATGTTAATAGGGGGAAAAACCAACATTTTTGGTGCCCAAGTTTAATTATGGCAGTGTTTGTCTGATAGCTTGTTACTGTAAATAAGGAAAGATAAAAGGAGCCCTTCACTTGAGTAGCTCCAAAGCTGTGAAATATGTACCCAATTAAAACTATTGGTGTAAGAGGCTAATAAAGTACATGTGCCTACTAGATGTCTTATTCTAATGAATCTTGGCTAATTTGCTTTGACTGATGAATTTCGGCTTTAGCAGTAGGGCCTGAATAATTATGGAATTTATCACGAGATACAAGAACTCATTAAGTATTACTCAGGTTCAGCTGAGGATGTTTTCATTGTCAGGAGCACAGGCCCTGACCAGGGCAATTAGAAGGGGCCCCAAAGAGCCCCATTTTCCACACCGATATGACCACATTCACAAGGATGCAAGAGAAGAGGAAGGGAGGCCGGCCGGGCTGCAGCAAGTTGGAGGAGACACCTGGCTCCCATTAGGAGACACTTAAAGGCACAACATATATTCTCCTGAAAGAAATAGTTATTGCAACAACGGTTCCCCTTTAATCCACTCACTGGGAGACTTTTCATCACATTGTGAAGGGGGGAATGGAACGGCAAGAGTGATTTGCTTTCTTGAGTCTTTGAGACTTGGAAAGATTTGATCTCTCGGTTGCCGGCTCAAACTTGTCCTTGTCTGGTGATTTATCTCCCCCCCCGCACTTTAAACAAATCAGTGTTGTTAAGAACATAAGGATGCTGTCTGTTTCTCCAGATAGGGGCATGGTCGGAACCACTCTGACAAGTCCAGAAACTCTTGTCAGGTCCTGCACGATTCTTAGTCTTGCCTTCCCAATCTGCAGTAGCGTTCTTCCCTTCCCTTCCCATTTCCCCATGGACTGACTACCCAGCTACGATTCATTTCTAACCTACCTCTCAAACAGCCTACCTTGTGGTTCTTTAACTAGGTTGGTTGCTGTTGCTTCTCTGACTCAGGGCTGTAACTGCATAGCCTGTTTATCAAATGCATAGATTGCACTGGTCCTGCTAGACCTCATCCCACCTGTTCTAGAGCCAGCATGCTATAGTGGTTAAGAGTCATGGACTCTAATCTGGAGAACCGCGTTTGATTCCTCACTCCTCCACATGAAGCCAGCTGGGTGACCTTGGGTCAGTCACAGCTCTCTCAGAACTCTCTCAGCCCCACCTACCTCACAAGGTGTCTGTTGTGGGAAGAGGAAGGGAAGGCGATTGTAAGCCGCTCTGAGACTCCTTCAGGTAGTGAAGAGCAGGGTATAAAACCAATTCTCCTCCTCCTCCTCCTCCTCCTCCTCCTCCTCCTCACAGGCAGGTATAGGATCTGCATAGAACTGAAGTTGCCAGTGCCAGATGTACAAGGGTCAGATTTACATCCATTGCTCTTCAAACATTGCTAAGCAGCTGTTCCCTCAGGTTCTCATGACTGCATCGAGAAGCACTGAGAACGTTACCACAATGTAAAATGAAATCCTTGGGCAAAATCTGTTCTGTTTCTGATATCCCATATATTTTAAGGTACTTTTCGTTATTTGGGAGGGGGAGATGACGCATGATTTTTGAACACTGGAGGTTGGCAGTGCTAGGACATTCGGTTACTCCAGCTGTCAGGAAGTCTCAGCTAACGAGGGAGGATTTGTCACAATTCCTGACGTTAATTGTCACATTTATCAATTATGTTAATAACAAATGCCATTTATCTCTGGCACTCATCTCTTTCCATTGGCCTGTGGTACTTAACAAGCAACATAGCCCTGATTTAGGAGAAGGAGGTGGGAAATATACATGAGTAATGAAGTCTATGAGCAGTGGTAGGGCTGATCAGCAACTGGCTTGCAAGCAACAGTGGTTGTTTCATGGAGCTAACTGGGACAAAATGGACTTCAATGAAATGAGCATGGACTAAGAGCTGTGAAGTAATCAAGACATGTATTTTAAGACCTTAAGACTGTGGTCAGACGAGCTATTTGATCTGATGTTGCTGTTGTTGCCTTGTGGGTTTAAAATGCACGTTCAGACAGCAACATCTGTGTCCTGTTCCCCAGTTGTTGGCCACCCATTCTCACCCCACTCCAAAATGGATTTATTTGATCTGGGAAAGTCTAGTCTTTATGATGGAACCAGCTTCATCCTGTTTTACAGATGTCTGAACTCTCTTGTCAGTCTCAAGCTGTATGGGAAGTCTGAACCTTCCCTTCTGTTTTTGCGCCCTTTTTTGGAAGGAGTTAGCGATGTATGCATAAGTGCATCCCCAATTGTGGAGCTTCTGCTCATGTGTGAGCAACAAATAATTCTGCTTCATGCTTTGAATGTGTGCTAATGCACATGTCTGGACGACCAATTTCTAAAAAGTTGCCCGCCTGCTCCGTGGATGCTGCATGGCACTAATCACTGGCACTAATCAATGCATGGCACTCTCAGTTTGGGGAAAGTGATGCATTGTATTCTTGGTGCCTGGGGGGGCAACAGTGGGAGAGCTTCTAGTGTCCTGGCCCCACTGCTGGACCTCCTGATGGCACCTGGTATTTTTGGCCACTGTATGACAGAGTGTTGGACTGGATGGGCCATTGGCCTGAACCAACATTGGCTTCTCTTATGTTCTTATGTTATGTAATCTGGATGGGCAACCACAAGGGTGAGTCCACGGTGAGGCAGGTTAGAGGTGGATGTTTGATTGAAATTCTCTGCCACAAAAAACCATGATCAAATTAGAGGCCTGGTCAGAACTTGGAAAGTATGCCATCTGACCTCAGCCTTGGTAACTGTTTTTGGGGCTGAAGGTGATTTCTCAGAGAAACTTCTCCATAGGACAATGACTTCTGCTGTGCTTAGAGAAAGAATGGGAACACCATGCATGAACAGGGGGTGTCATGCCTCACACTTAGATATTCTTACTAGCTTGGACATTCCTTGCACATCAAGAGTCAGTATAGTGTAGGAGTGACAGTGTTAGACTCAGATTTGGGAGATCAAGGTTCAAATCCTCACTCTACTGTAAAGATCACTAGGAGAGCCACAATTATTCAGCCTTGCCCACCACAGAAAGTAGTTCTGAGGGAAAAAATCAAAGGAGAAAGCCAAGTATGCTGTCCTGAGTTCCTTGGCAGAAGGACAAGATGAAATTTTAATGAATTAAAACTGTGGTTTCACACAACACCTAATAGAATGTTGTATTCAGCATAGAATTCCAGCAATGCCCATCCACACAGGCAAGTTCTGTCTAAATCTTATACTGAGTCAGGCCATTTATCTTTCATGGTAAGTACTATGTACTTTGTCTGCTAGCAGCTCTCTAGGGTCTTAGGCAGAGGTCTTTCAGATAATTTACTACCTGGTCTTTTCTAAAGTGGAGATGCCAGATATTGACCGTGAAACCTTTCTGGGTGCAAAGCAGATGCTCTACTGCTGGACCGCAGCCCTTCCCTAGAAAAGGTCCCACTCAGCAAAGGTTCCACTTAGGCTGTAACCATTAAAGCCCTACAGAGGTGGAGTCTGCCGTTCCGAAGGATCATCTCCACTAGTATCAACCTGCATGAGCTGTGAGACTGATGTATGGGGCTTTCTCTCTCTCTCTCTCTCTCTTTTTTAAAGCCCCCAGAGGGGATTTTTATTGCATTTTTTATAACACTACAAACTACAACAGAAAATGGGAGGGGGAACTACATTTATAGGATAAAGAAAGATACCCACTACTGACTAAAAACCCAAGAGAGGAGATCATCCCACCATCTTAACCATCCATTTAGTCTTAATCCCGTTAATCTTACTATCAACTGAGTCAAGTTGTATGGGGCTTTCTCGAGGGAGCCTGCCTTAGTTAGCAGAGGTCTGCAGGAGGAGATTTTCAGCAGTCGTTCCCAATGTATGGAATCCTCTCCCCCAGGAGGTTGTGATAGGCCACCATCACATCACTAGATTAAATCCAGATTAAATACAGTTTTATTCTGGAAACCCTTGGAGGAAATTTTATGACTGCATCCAAGTTTTTAACAATTGCTTGCTTTATTCTTGGTTTTCTGAAGTTATGCATTAATTCACTGCTTTTATTGCTTTTACTGTAACATTTTCTTGACATGCTGCCTTTATTTGTTTTTAATGGTAATTCACTGCATCTTTTATAGAATTTTAGTTTGTCAATTTAAAACATGTATTCAAGATGTGTTTGGTATTGTTTGATAGTTATTTTATGTGATTTTCTTTTTGTGAAAAAGAATGCCCTTGTCTGGTCATAAACTGCATTAAACTACTCACTGCAAGGTTTAGTGAAGTTTCCATGTTCTCCTTTAAGTTTTGTTTACAGTCACTTCTCCCTCTCTGCTTAATTAGTTACTTCCTGTTCACTTGCAGTGGGCATGGCATTCCTGAAGTGATACCTAATTCTTGTTCTGCATGTGTTGGGCTATGCCTGCCTCATCATCCAGAAAGACTAAAAGCTAGACGTGCGCTGTATGTGTGTGTAGATGTGCAGGAGAGTGAGGCAGCAGCCAAACCTATCTTGAATGCATCTATCATATTCATTTGGGAAAATGTGGAGTGAATGTATCCGGAGGCTGGGTTTGGCTGGGGTCACCCACTTTTTTTGGGGGGGGTTCAACCTGCCGCCAGCCAGCTGGCCAGTGGGGGAAACCCCACCACAAGCCCCAACACCCACATCCACTCCTCTCCCTTTTCTCTTGAGAGACAGGAGGGAGAGGGGTGGCTGTGGGCCGCATGCCCAATCTATGCTCAAAGATCAGGTGGGTGGGGGCCTCGCCTCCGGCTGTGTGCACTTAAAGAGAGTCCCTTTAAGTGCAGGCAGCCAGCGGGAAAGGGCCCCACGCACCCAATATCTGAGCTGCGGGGGTGGGGCTTGAAGCCAGGATGTCCCCAATGTGGCATCATCTCATTGGGGATGCCCCTCCCCCTCCAGGAATTGCCACAAAGTCCCCCACTGGGAACAAAGATGGACTTGGAAACCCTAATATTTCCCAACCCAGAGCTGGCAACTCTAACCAGAACCCTTACGATGAACCAAATAATAGAATTAGACTGCTAAAGAGAGATCATTGCACTCAATTGTTCTCTGAGATAATGTATCGCTATCCTGCTTGGTCTCAGAGTAATTTATTGAGCCTGCTAGCACCAGGCCCATTTTATGTGCACTGTGGTAGTAAAATGTCATTCATGAACTGTAGGGTAGATGCTTAGATATATTTGTAACAAGAGTTTGTGAAGTCAGACACATTCTTTTGCATGATTTGTTTAATAGCGAATGCTTGGGATGGGTATGGGGCCATTGCAGTAGTTCTGTGATACAGATCAGGTGGCCAGCTCACCTGCCAATAATACTATGCAGCTATGTTTTCAGTGGTGCAGAATACTGGGCTTGTCTCCCAAGCAGCAGAATGAGATGGTAGACTCAAGAGATGGTAAATTAGGATGGGCAGTGTGCGGGTGGGGGAAACTGTATTTTAAATACTTCATTTTAAATAATGAAAATGGAAAAGCACAGCAGGAAATGGGCTGAACTAGAACTACAGTCCGTCACTCCATTCTGCTGCTTGTAGTGATATGCATCTTTTAGACAGCTTGCAGATTGTTTGATGTTGGTCACGTTCTTATTTGGAAAAAAAAATAACTAAAAAGAAACCACCCCTTTACCTACAGTCTAACACAGATTTCCTTGGGCTCATGTGCCTTTAACTATAAGTTGAGGTTGTGGCATTTATTGTCTCTTCACAATATGCTTTTAGTCAACCGTAAACTTAGAACTGATCAGTCCGTCCAGGCCAGCCTTATGCTTTGCAAGCAGTCCTGATAGCCACAGAAGAGAAAAGTAAATGACAAAAGTATCTACCCACTTGGAAATGAATGGAAATCAACCATATGCTTCCCATACTATTAAATAGCCATCTTTAATTACAATTCACCTAGCTGGGTTTTAACCTATGGCCCCTAGGGAAGCAAGCGCCCCTGTATGGATGCTGAGTTATCTCCTTGTATCTTCTTGTCTCCGGCATAGCCACTTTGGTGCTTTAAAAATACCAGTTTGCTTACTTTCATGAATAAAAAAAGGATTAAATGTCATGTATTTTCTTGAAGGTAAAGGTGGCTGAAGTGGTTAAGACGCTGAACTACAGGCTGGAAGGTCGGTAGTTCAGCAGTTCGAGACCCGAGTTCCACATGACGGAGTGAGCTCCCGTCTCTGGCTCCAGCTCCTGCCAACCTAGCAATTCAAAAGCAAGAAATTGCAAGTAGATAAATAGGTACCACTTTGGTGGGTACACTTCGGTAGGTACACTTCGGCGTTCCATGCGCCTTGGCATTTAGTCATGCCAGCCACATGACTACAGAAATGTCTTTGGGCAGTGCTGGCTCTTCGGCTTGGAAATGGAAATGAGCACTGCAACCCTAGAGTCGGATTCGACTGGCTTTCGAGCAAGGGAAACCTTTACCTAACCTTTACCTATCTTCTTGAAAAATCAGTTCTGACCCTTTGCAGGGCTCGAGATAATTTCGAATGGGGATGGGCCAATCTGTGTTTATTTGGGCTGCATCTGAATGATATATATAGGCTTGGTATCAGCAGTGCTTCTGGGCAGTGTTCCCTCTAAGCTGAGTTAGTGTGAGCTAGCTCACAGTTTTTTAGCCTCCGGCTCACACATTTTTTGCCTTCGCTCAGGAAGGATGGCTCCAGAGCAAACTAATTTATGCAGTAGCCAAATTGTTTGCTCACAACTTTAATGCCGGTAGCTCACAAAGTAGAATTTTTGCTCACAAGACTCCACAGCTTAGAGGGAACATTGCTTCTGGGCAGAAGGATTTCCACTCACAGAGCATGGCTTTCTCCCCTTCCCCTGCTTCTCCAAATGGTCCCCCGAAATGTTGTTCCAGGAGGGTAGGGGGAATCCCCTGATCCAAGGACTCCTCTCCACTAAATCAAAGTTAACACTGCTATTCTCTGGAATGTGGGGGGGGATCCTCCTCTGCTCTGCCTGGTACACTAATGATGTCTCCTGTCTGGGTTCTTATCTGTTTTTGCTTTTCTGACCTTGGGGGTTCCAGCTGCTCCTGACCTGCTGGGAACAAAGGGCTCCCATTTTGCCCCCCCCCCCCCCCACCACAGTGCTTATTGGCTTCTGCTTGTAACGGGGGTGTTTTGAAACTAGTTTGGGCCACTCCTTACAAAAGAAGTTCACGTGTCATAGTTATGACCTACCAATAAACAGAATACGTCTTATGAAGCGCTCTGTGGTGTGATCTGACTGTCGAACCCTGACACAAAGGAAGGCTTCTTAAACTGAAAGATGTGGAAGCAAGTCATTGCATCCAATGTATTAACTGCTCAGTAATCCTTACAGCAACCATGTAAGGTAGGCAGGGGTGATTGCAGTATCAAAAGAGCGCCTGAGACTAGGGTTGCCAGCTCCAGGTTGGGAAATCCCTGGATATTTTGGGGATGGAGCCTGAGGAGGGTGGGTTTGGGAGGGAAGAGACTCTAATGGGGCATAATGTCATAGAGGCCATCTTCCAAAGCAGCCATTGACACCAGGTAAACTGATCTTTGTTGCCTGGAGATCACTTGTAATCCCAGGAGATCTCCAGCCACCACCTGGAGGTTGTCATCCCTCCCTGAGACAACCAGCCTGAGACTGGCTTGCACAGGTCTTCTCAGAGAGTTCAGGGCTGAGCTGAGAATTGATTTGCCAGCTCATGTGGCTAGATATCACTCTGCTATACCACATGGTCGCTTCCCCTAGTGATGGCAGCACTCAGTCGAAATGGGAGGGGTAAATAGCTCATTTGGCAGAGGGGCTTCATGCAGTGGTCTCTGGATTTGTCTCACAGTGGCTGCTTTTCCCATTCGGGTCCAAGCTTCCTTGTCTCTGCATGTGGCAACCAATGAAATGGAGCATGGTTGGGAAGCCCGGACTGTGATGATGATGTGCCATCACCCAGTTTCTTTTACTATGTATTACTGGGCAGACAGGAAGAGGAGGAGGAGGAGGAGGAGGAGAAGGAGGAAATGTGGGCCTGAGCACATCACCCACAATGTCTAGTTTTACCAACAAATTAGGCATTAAGCTGTTTTCTTCATTTGCTCCTATTCCTCCTGTTACCTTTGCTGGTCCCCTCTCTTTGTTGGCTCCATCTATCAACATTCAGATTGAAAGCTCCTTGGGGTTTCTAATGGTGTTTTACACACTGTCATTTTTATCGATAATGTTGTAACCAAGAGTAATAATAACAAATAGATCTGAATGGCAAGTCTGATTAACCACTGGAGACCTTTGACTGGTTGTACCATACAAGGGTGTTTTAGCCCCAGAAATGTATCGCTGCTATTTACAGGTCGCAGCAGCACCCTAGAGATAAGGGATCATCGGGCTAGGGGTGGAGGCTCCTTTGTCAGAAGTTCCTTTCCATCTTCATGCTCTTAAGGAGAGCGCAAGAGGACAAGATCAGACCACCTTGCCTGTTAGACTTTAAAAGGAGCTGCAGTGTGCTTGATAAAGGGGAAACATAAATGAGCTGTGTGGGAGCCTAGCACATTTGTGTTCCCCTCTTAACAAATTAATTCTTGGCTCCTCACAGTAGGGGTTAAGTGCCATATAAATCATCGTCCCTCATCAGCAGCAAGTTAAAGGTGGAAAAGCAACGTTCTTCACCCTCCTCCTTGACTCTTTCCATCAGTCATAAAGTCTGATCCTATTAACACTTTCAGAAACTCCCTTCTCCTTGTGCTCTCCCCAGTTCTATATGATCTTCAATCAGTTTTTAGAAATCCCTTCCCTTCGCTCTTGGGCTGTACTCCGATTCCTCAGAATCATATAGACAGCCAATTAAAATGGGGGATAAAAGGGGACAATGTGGCCCATCTTTCGTTCTCTGACAATCCTAAGCACAGTTAAATCCTTCTAAGGCTTCAGTGGCAGAGTGTTAATTTTGTCTAGGATGGCAACTGTGAGTCCTGAGTTCAAATTGTGTTCTCCCCATGTGGTCTAAGATATGTCCTTCTGTCTTATTCCCACTTCACAGCAACAATTCCGGAGCTCTGATGTTGTTTCTCATCTGTTGGTTTGATCCTGAGGGCCAAATTAAACGTTACATTGTGCTCTCCCAATGTTTTTTTTTAATGTTAAAAAGTAGCTCTCTGTGTGTGAGACAGACAGAGAGGCACACAGATGTACTAGGGCTGCCAACTTCCAGGTAGTGGCCAGAGATCTCCTGCTATTACGACTGATCTTCAGGTGACAGAGATCAGTTCACCTGGAGAAAATGGCTGCATTGAAAGGTGGACCTATGGCATTATACCCCATTGAAGTCCCTCCCCTCTCCAAACCCTGCCCTCCTCAGGCTCCACCCCCCCCAAATCTCCAGGTATTTCCCAACCTGGAGCTGACCACGCTAAGATGTACAGATAGACACCTAGATCAGGGCAATGCTACTAGGGAAGGGGGAGGTTAGCCTTTTCCCCTGCACTGTTTCCCCAGCACAGCCCCCTCCCAATTTCTATTAGCCCCAGGAAGACAAAACATAAGCCAGGTATCATATGGGCAGGTATCATTGTTCTCCACTGCAGCAAACAGCAGTTTTTTGAGTGAGGACTTGTTACAGAGACATTGGAAAGGGTAATGGCCAAATCATGCTTTAGAAAACCACATCCCTAGTTCAAATCATGCTCCTTGCAGCCATTTTTAACATTAAAGAAAACACTGGGAGATCATCTCAGTGATCTCTCACATAACATTCTGTTTGGCCTTGTGTTCCAAACATTCAAGGATCTACTTTAATCATTAGTTGTTGTAGATTTTCCGGGCTGTATGGCTGTGGTCTTGGCATTGTAGTACCTGATGTTTCACCAGCAGCTGTGACTGGCATCCTCAGTGGTATAACACAGAAAGATGGAGTAATCTTTGTGTCAACATGAGGAAAAAAAGGTAGGCAGGTAATTTATATCTACTCAGGAAGGTGGGGTAGGGCACAGTCATCATCTTGTAGGAGTTTCCCAGGCTGTGACATGCTAATGGAGGAGCTTTCCTGAGGAGGTTCTTTTGCATATGGATTGGCTATTGAAATTCTAATCTTATCTGTAGTGCTGTTGTCAGATGTAGAACATTTTGTGTTTTTCAGGACTGGAAACCATGCCCTATTTATTTTTAATCTCTCTTCTTTCCTGTTGAAATTGTATTTATGTTTATGAATTTCAATAGCTTCCCTGTGTAATCTGACATGGTAATTGGATGTGCTGTCCAGCATTTCAGTGTCTTGGAATAAGATACTGTGTTTTGTTTGAGTTAGGCTATGTTTAGCCACTGCAGTGTCTTTCATGTTCTTTTATTCTTGTCTGGATGCTGCATTGTGTGGTCTCAATGTAAACCTGTCAACAACTGCAGGGTATGTGGTATACTCCTGCAGAAGTGAGGTGGTCTCTTCTGTCTTTTGCCAATCGTAGCATTTGTTGTATTTTTCTGGTGGGTCTGAATACTGTTTGTAGGTTGTGTTTTTTCATAAGTTTTCCCATCTGATCAGTGATTCCTTTGATATATGACAAAAACACTTCCTGTGGGAGACTGTTTTTCCTCAGTTGCTTGTTTTACCTTTGGTTTAATTGCTCTTCTGATTTCATTCTTGGAGTAGCCATTTGCTTGAAGTGCGTGGTTTAGATGATTTAGTTCATCGTTGCAAAAGTGTGGTTCACATATCCATCCAACTAATGAACTCTGGCCATGCAAGCCTTTGACAACATATCTATTTTAATCGTATACGAATAATTTCACAATTTACTGGGTCTCTGGAAGACACTTCTTTTTTTGCCTTCCCCTTGGATCTTCCATGCAGCTCACTACTATCTTTTATACATTCTTGGTTATTGTCCTACCTTCCCCCATTACCTATTCTGGTCTAATGTCCTTTGCCGTTTGTTCAGAACCTCATTCAGTTCTACTTTACATTCACCTCATAGTATGATATCATCTACAAATAACACACTCCATGATGCATTTCCTTTGATCCCTGCAGTTAGCACATGCATTACAGTGATAAATCAGATCTCTGATGGACTCCCACTTCAACACTGAGCAGCCATATCTTGCAGTACCTGAGCATTACTTCTCCCACTGAGCTCATATTACAGACAGAAATCTGTTTATAATGTGTGCATCTTGTGGATTTTTGGCATAAATGATTATCAGTGAATCCTGATAAAGGTATAAATGGTTGTTTCCTATCCCTAAAATCTGTAGGTCACAACTATCGTGTCTCTTTAGCAGCCATACATGTATGAAATGAAATGGCTTCTCTCATGGTTCTCCCTTGGTCCCATAGCCTGGCCTCCCTTCATGCGTGTTCCAGGGCAATACAAGACTCCAGCAGACAGGAAACGAAGAGAGTAATGGAACTGAGTGAGAAGCAAGGCAAGAAACACTTGCATCTTCTTTCACATTTGTGGGGCTGTTGGAAAGATAGCTGGAAACCTGTAAAATTATTTGTGCCCTTCTGGATGCACATGAAAATATGAAGCTGCTTTATACTATATCAGGCTGCTGGTTTGTCAGTATCAGTATTGTCTACTGTTATTGGGTCTCCAGGGTCCTTCACATCACCTACTACCTGAACCTTTTTAACTGGAGATGCCAATGAGTGAAACTGGGACCTCCTGCATGGCAAGCAGATGTTCTACCACCGAGTCACAGCCAGGGTTGCCAGCTCTAGGTTGGAAAATCCCTGGAGATTTTGGGGGGTGGAACCTAGGAAGGATGAGGTTTGGAGAGGGGAGGGACCTCAGTGGGCTATAATGCTGTAGAGTCCACCTTCCAAAGCAGCCACTTTCTCCAGAGGAACTGATCTCTGTAACCTAGAAGATCTTCAGCCACAACCTGGAGTCTGGTAACCCTAGTCACAGCCCCACATCTACTTTTTTCACAACACTGTGTTGCACTGCATCCTGCCACTGTCCCCACAGGTCTCAAAATCTTACAGTATAGCTGCTGCTGTATTTTTGGTTGTCTTCCTCAGCTACTCAACATCTGCCATTCTGGGCCAGTAGTGCATCTGCACAGGAAGCTAAGAAGCCCTCTACATAGTCCCACTTCCCCTTTCTCCTTCTTTTTCTCCTGTCACTATGAATGCAACCACAACTTGTTAGATATTGTGCTATCATTACATGATACAATCATTCGTAACTGGCATTTCCAGTGTGGACAACTTCAATCCAGGAAGTGAACACCTGCTGTAGGACAATACCCAATGATGTGTAGTTGCATCCTATCTCTGCAGCTCCTCACAACCTCAGCTCAAGTTGGGTGGAGAGGAAAGCATGACATGCTGTTATGTCTTTCTGTGCTACCTCAGTAACTAAATTTGGCTGAGAATTGCAGGTATAAATGCTTAAAGCAAACAAAAATAATGCTAGTTTGTTGCTTCATCTCAGTGAGAAGTCAGGGCCACCAAGGAAGACTTGATGTGTGCTCATTACAAATTGTGTGCCCTTCCCCACAGTTCTGCTTTTGTAGTGAAGTGCTAAACTATTAGAACTGTGGACTAAATGCAAACTTCACTAAGTGCAAAGATGACATCAGTTCAATTTCTTTTCCAATTAACATGACCTCACTTTCCTCTTCATGACCCCCAAATGACTTTGTTACATTAGCTTGATGTTGCTGTTATTTGCATGATCCTAAATGCCCCCTTAATTCTTTAAAAGAGAGATTATTCTACTACTTCTTTGTGTCTGGCATTGGTTCCTTTTCTACGGCCATGAAGTTGATGCTCTCAGTTAAAAGCAAAATTTAGAGCACAAGCCATTTGGGGAAGGTTCCCATGGATCAAGGTGTGCTTGGAAGACGAAGAAAGTGCAGGACCCTCGAATATCCCTTATATTGAAATATGGAAGCCATATGAGCTCATATATTGGTTCTGCTCATGCCTTCTCCCTTCAACCAAGCTATCATCTATTTGTATTCCAAAAGTAGCATGCTGCTCACCCTTGCTTCAAATAAAGGAACTCTAAAATTGCAACACTGTCCTGGGGTCTACTAGAACCAGATGTTTAGGTTGAATGGGCCACTGTGCAGTGGTAGAGAGCATATGCTTTGGATAAAGAGCCAGGATCAATGCTTGTCACGCTGGGTTTAAAGAATCAGAGGTACCTGGTCTGGGAAAGATCACTCTATGGATCCTTGGTGAGATCTTGCAGTACTGGGTTAGAAGGCCCCAATAGTGCTGTGATGTACTTGACTTATTTTGGCTAAGTATGAGCCAAATTTTGAAAGCAGTCTGATTTGATTTGAATATATCTTATCTGATTTTGTTTCTCCCTTGAGAAAAATGAAACTTATGAGTCTTTGTTTTGCTCTACTTACCTCACGTAAATGGTTTTTGCATTAAAATGAATTGGGATGGGGCCATAGTTCAGTGGGCCCTGACCTGGAGGGATGCCCAGGCTAGCCCAGTCTTGTCAGATCTTGGAAGCTAAGCAGGGTCAGCCCTGATCAGTACCTGGATGGGGGACCACCAAGGAAATCCAGAGTTGTAATGCAGAGATAGGCAATGGCAAAACACCTCTATTTGTCTCTTGCCTTGAACACCCTAAGTCACCCGAGACTTGACGGCACGTTTCACCATCATGGTTCAGTGGTAAAGCATCTCTTCTGCATGCAAAAGGTTCAGTCCTTAGCATCTGTAGGTCATGTGAAAGACTTCTAACTGAGACCCTGGAGAGCTGCTGCCAGTCAGAGTAGACAACACTGACTTTGATAGACCAAATAGTTTGACTCAATATAAAGCAGCTTCATGCACGTAATAATGCTATTTTTGCATCTCTTGTATTTAGACATAAATGGTATAAAAGTGGCCTAAAAGAATCCTCAGCGATGGCAACGAAAATGAGGCAGATACAAATCGATGACAGTGCCTATCAGTGTTCCCTCTAAGCTGAGTTAGTGTGAGCTAGCTCACAGTTTTTAAGCCTCCAGCTCACACACTTTTCTCTTAGCTCAGGAAGGATGGCTCCGAAGCAAACTAATTTATGCAGCAGCCAAATCGCTCACTCACAGCTTTAATGCCAGTAGCTCACAAAGTAGAATTTTTGCTCGCAAGACTTCACAGCTTAGAGGGAACATTGGTGCCTATTGATGCATAAAAAAGAAACAAAAATGTCCATATTGGGACATTTCTGCACTGGCCAGAATTTCCAAGGCTTAGGTAACATGCCACAGTTCACATTTTTAAAAAAGGAGTACTCCATTTGGAGAATTAACAAGATGAGTCTATCTTCTTTTTCATACGTATTGGATATCTAGACAACCCCAAGGAGGGGTAAGGTAGAAATTGTAACCTTCCTGGAAGTCTGTATTTAAAAGCTAATACATTTGTTATGAATCAGCAATGTAGTTCCCTTCTCAAAAGTAGGACCCCGTTCATACTTTCCAAGCTGTAATTGGCCCAGAATCCTGGAGGTATGTAGGTATGATTGGATTTCAAAGGTAAGTCTTTGGAGTTTTAAAAAGGGTCAATCCAGTTGTTCCATACTTTCTATTCCCGCTTTTCAGCATGATGGCAGGGAGATGTGGGACCCAGAAACTATGTACTTGAATTTTAGGCATAGCTGCATGTGGGACTTTGCATGGTAATCTTAACTGATTCAAGCAGTGATTAAAGGCATTCACCTAAGTAATCTCTGTATTTTGCTATTTGAATGCTGTTTCTCTCTGCTTCATCTCTGCAATAAACCATTTTGGTTTTAATAAGAGTTCTGTTTAAAAGGATGTCTAATTTTGCATCGATGGCTTACATCAGAGTGTGCCTGGATTGTTTGGTTACACAGGTATTTTGAAAGACTGTTTATTGCCCAGATCAGCAAGGAGACAACACAGAACTTTGGCTGGCAAAGGGGCACTCCCAGGTCTCAAACTGCTTCTTACCTATGGCTTGTGTTTGTTCTGGGGCACCCAAGTGACCCTGAAAGCTGGCGGGGTGGAAATTTTTTTGGGGGGGGGAAATAGTCCTTGTTAATAGCTAGAACGGATAAAAGGAAGTACTTCTTCACCCAAAGAGTGATTAACACATGGAATTCACTGCCACAGGAAGTGGTGGGTGCTACAAGCATGGACGGCTTCAAAAGGGAATTAGATAAGCATATGGAGCAGAGGTCCATCAGTGGCTATTAGCCACAAGGTATAGCTAGGGGCTCTGGGGCAAGTGATGCTCTGTCTTCTTGGTGCTTGGGGGGGGTCAACAGTGGGAGGGCTTCTAATGTCCTGGCCCCACTGCTGGACCTCCTGATGGCACTGGTATTTCTGGCCACTGTGTGACACAGAGTGTTGGACTGGATGGGCCTTTGGCCTGATCCAACATTGGCGTCTCTTATGTTCTTATGTTCTTAACATTTCTAAAAAGGTTTGGATTGAGTGCTTTGATCTAGTGCATATTCTCCCAGGAATTTAAAAGCAGTGAGATAGGAAATAAGAAAATGTTTATTTATTTGTTTTTTATTTGTTTATCACATTTATATTCTGCCCTCCCAGCCGAAGCCGGCTCAGGTTGGCTTGCATAAAAGAATAAAAACATACATATAAACAGTTTAAATAATCCTAAAACCATATAAAACATCCCAACATTAAAATGTGCTAAATATTAAATAATACTAATAGATTAATATTATTAGATTATTAGATGATGGCAGCCAACCTTCAGAGATTTATCCTAGTGATCAGCCCATAGCTCTAACTTTTGTGCAGCTGGAGCAGGCTGTTTGTGATGACTCCAGGGGACAGGGTTCTCTGCCATTCCAGCTGTTGGGGGGTGGTGGCTCCTAATAAAGGCCTGGTGGAAGAGTTCTGTCTCAGAGGCCCTGCAGAACTGCATGAGGTCCCGCAGGGCCATGATCTCTTCTGGGAGCTCATTCCACCATAGAGGAGCTGGTACCAAGAAAGCCCTTGCTGTAGTCAGCCTTTAGACCGGGGAGGGCCAGTCGATTTTGGGACCCTGATTGCAGTGCTCTCTGGGGAACATGTGGGGAAAGGCGGTCCGTCAGGTATGTAGGTCCCTGACCATAAAGGGCTTTAAAGGTAAGAACCAGCACCTTGAAGCAAATTAGGTATGCTATTCGCAGCCAGTGCAATGTTTTCAGCACAGGCTGAATGTGCTCCCATATTTTGTACTAGCTGTAGCTTCCGGATTTGTGACAAGGGCAGCCCCATGTAGAGAGCATTACAGTAGTCCAATCTTGAGGTGACCATTGTGTGGATCATTGTTGCCAAGTTGTTGTGTTCAAGGAAAGGAGCCAACTGCCTGATCAGTCGAGGATGGTAAAAGGCTGACTTGGCAGTGGCTGCTACCTGAGCCTCCATTGTTAAGGAGGCACCCAGTTGCACTCCCAAGCTCCTAACCTCCAGCGCTGGCACCAGTGGAGCCCCATTGAAGGTTGGGAGTGGGATCCCTACCCTCGGCCCGCCCCGACTCAGGCACAGTACCTCCGTCTTCATTGGATTCAATTTCAGTTGGCTCAGTCTAAGCCATCCAGCCATGTCTTGTAATGTCTGGTCCAGATCTTCCAGTTTGGAGCCAGACTGGTGGCCCAACAACAGATAGAGCTGGGTGTCATCTGCTTACTGGTGACATCCCAGCCCATGTCTCCATGCAATCTGGGCAAGGGGGTGCATGTAGATGTTAACTAGCATTGGGGACAGCACTGTCCCTTGAGGCACTCCACAGTCCATTGGGTGCCTTCAGAATAGCTGTTCCCCCAGCACCACCCTTTGTCCCCGGCCTTGGAGAAAAGAGGAAAGCCATTGAAAGGCAGGCCCCTAGATTCTAGTGTCGGTGAGGTGGTGGATCAGTAGCTGATGGTCGACCATGTTGAATGCTGCTGACAGGTCCAACAACAGCACTGCTGATTTGCCCCAATCCAGATGCCTCTGGAGATCGTCTGTGAGGGCGACCAGTGCCGTCTCCATCCCGTGGCCTGGGCAGAAGCCAGACTGGAAGGGATCCAAAATGGAAACATCATCCAAAAAGCCCTGTAACTGAGTTGCCACAGCCTTCTCTATTATCTTGCCCAAATAGGACAAGTTGGAAACTGGCCAATAGTTCACCAATTTGGCCGGATCCAGAGATGGCTTTTTCAAGAGAGGACAGACCACCACTTCCTTGAGTGCCCCCGGGAACAGCCCCTCCAAGAGGGACTTGTTGACAATTTCCCTTAAGGCACCTCGAAATCACGGCCAGCTTTAATTAGCCACGAAGGGCATAGGTCAAGGGAGCACGTGGTGGGGCGTACAGTTAGGAGCAGTTTGTCGACTTCCTCTAGGCTGAACGGACTGAAATAATCCATAACTTGACCAGAAGATGTGCATAGCCTCAAGTTTACTCACTCACAATTTCTTCCTAAAATAACTACCTTTCTATTGGTCAGCTCATCATAGCACAGTTACTTTTAAAATTAATTAATTAAAGTAATACTTTATACACACACTAGTGGGAAACTGCAAGGATTGTGGGTGGGTGTGTTTCATTTTCCCCTCTCCTGTTATTTTCCCTTTCACATTCCTGAAAGCTCCCTAAGCTATTCCCCTCTCCCCCTTATTCTGGTTCCTTCTCTCCATCCCACACAACAGCCAACCTACCTATATCTACCCTCTGCCTTCACATCCACAGCAGCCCCTACCCAGGAAAACTATGACTGGGCCAGGCCCACTTGCATGGGAGGGAATCCTCAAGGACTTGTTCCCCTGTGACCCCCTCTCCACCATATTCCCCCTTTCCCTCCTCCTGGCATCCCCTATATCCTCTCCCTTTCACTGCCTCTCTTATGATTTGGACATGCAAGATACTTTGAAGCCCATCAGGGAGTTCCTGGGATCTTGACAGCCATTTTTTTTTCCCCAGGGAAGGGAGCCATAAAATGCACAAAGAGGCCATAGATCAGAAGATGTATTCCAGAAAGAGAAAACCATTTGCCTACTGGCCAAGGAGTGCAAGATGAATAGCTGTTGTAAAACATGATATGGGAATGTGCACTCTAGTTTGATTGGGGAAGACTGGGATACACCTCCCCATGTGGGGCAAGTTCCCTATCTCTAGATTGGAAGAGGCTGCCTGCCCACAAAAGGCAGGAAGGATTAAAATGATAGAAAATGTGTTTGTGTTTGTCTAAATGCTTTGTCCAAGTGCTGGGAGCTGGTTTCCCCTGCTGGGTACAGGAGGGGATCTGATGTGCATTTGTTCCACAGACATCCAGGCAGGGATGTCAAAGGTAATTCTTCTGTATTGTTATGTTCATCTTAGCATTATGTTTCTGTTCTGTTAATTAGATCTGTAACCAGAAGGCTTTGATAGCTATTTTCCCTACCTGTGCTTCCTGTTTAAGAATGAAGAACAACAAGAAGAGTTTGATTTATACCTCGTCCTTTACTCAGTGTCTCAGAACAGCTTACAATCTCCTTCCTTTCCTTTCCCATAACAGACACCCTGTGAAGTACGTGGGCTGAAAGAGCTCTGTGAAAACTGTGACTGACCCAAGGTCATCCAGCTGGCTTCATGTGGAGGCTCTGATTCAGCTCCTCCTAATGCATGCCTTAGATCACTCACACACACTTGCACACAGGACTGGAGGAAGTGATTGGGAAACTCTGTCCTTTGTACTTTATTTATTTATGCATTCGATTTATATACCGCTCAGACCCGAAGGTCTCTGAGCGGTTTACAGATGATTTTCCAAATACAGTTAATTCTTAAACTAGGGCCACATGAAACGGGGGTGGGGGCTGCCTACCGGTACCCAGGTGGCGGGATAATTATCCTTCCGGCTTCAGCTCTGGCTGCTTTCTTCCTGACGTCCTCGGGGTCGGTGTTGGCGTCCAAGAGGCAGCCTTTACCAGTGTCCCCCAACTCATTGGTAGTGTGGGAGGCTGGATTTTTTTATCCTGGGATGGTGTCACAACAAAGAGGAACATGCTTTATGTGCACACAGACTTGCACCACTCATATAAGCAAAGAGCCTCATGGTGGATTTATGACAGCCTCATTCTCTCATTCTCAGCCATTCACCAACTTACTTATTATCTGCCTCCCATCTTCAGCTATATTTATTTATTTCAATTATACCTTACCTTTCTCCACAGTGGGGACCAAAGCATCTTACATTATTCTCCTCTCCTCCCTTTTATTCTAACAACCCTGCAGGTTAGACTATGCTGAAAGTATGTGACTGGCAATACATCACCTGGTGAGTTTCCATGTCAGACTAGTGATTTGAACCTGCATCTCCTAGACCCTACTCTAACTGCTACACCACATTGCCTTTTATAGGGTGGCAGCTGTTGAACAGTAGCAAGCAGCCAGGCCTAGGTAAGTCATGCAAGTCAGCTAGTATCAAGTCACCCAGTCGTTGTTGCTAGGCCTGGCCCCAATAAGTTCTCTCCCAAAGGCCAAAACAGCCCTGGAAAGGACCCTGCCCCTTCCCCCGCTTTTTACTCATGGAAACCCAGCCTGGAATGCTATAGTTCCCTACCAAGGCCACTAAAGGAATCTGTTTCTTAAAAGTACAGGGACTCTTTCTATCATTTTGAGTTTTTAATCCCCCACGAATTAAAAAATATATTTTATTTTGCTTTTAATTCCCATAATACAATTCCCATAATACAAAAAAATCATAACAAAGTAAGGAATAAGATTTAAACTAATTTATCAAAGATAATCTACAATATGCCCAAATTGGATTGATTTCTAATATATCTATTGTCCTATCTTTATAATCCACTTGAGAATGTTCCCACAAACATAATGCTACGTTCCAAAAATATATCATTATACAATTCATACATCTTTTGTTTTTCTTACCCCCTTAACCCCAAATTAATTTTTTCAATTGCTATTAATTATTACTTGTCAATTTATTTCTGATGTATAATTTTATTATATAACTATTACAATTAAAGGAAAGCAAGAATTACTGCTGAACACCGAAATTTAATCTTCTAGTGTTTATCTTTGGGACGTGCTGCCCGCTCCGGAATCTTTGGTTCCCCAAAGGAGTCCTTAAAAGAGACTTGCCATTGATGGGCTGTGGATCTTCCCTATACAGTCTTACCCGTGTTGTGCAATATCCCAACTTAAATTTAAGTAAAAGTTTTTTATTCTAGCACTGCCTATTTCGCATCCTTATCAAGTCTAGTCCTGTGAGCCACCGGCAGCCTGCGTAATAGCTGTAATCATTTCCTCTCCCAAAGGTACATCATGGGCTGTCCAAGTCCTTCCCCATTGGGTAACTGTGAGATGGCCCAGAGGTATGGTATTTTTAGTTCTATTAGTCTCTGTACCACTGGATGCATATTTCTTCAAGCCATCAAGATTTCATACGGGAGATCTGGTAATATTTGGGTGATAGCATCATCTAGTTTCAAACCTTTTTGACTATGAGCAGTTTCTAAGATTAATTGCTTTGTTTGAACATCCACAATCTCTGCAATAACATTCGGGATTAAGGCTGGTGACCAGGCTCTACTAGTGTTTAGTCTGTATGCTGTTGTAACCACAGTACCCGGAAGTTTCAGCTCCTCACTCAGCCAAGAATTTAAAGCTGTAGTCAGGTTGGTATTCAGTTCAAAGTTTGGTGGAATCCCACGAATTTTAATTTTCGGCTCACGCACTCTAAGTTTTAATAACATTAATTTACTTTTGGACCAGGCTTCATAATCATGTAGCTCCAAGATGGCTTGTTTGTTATTTTTCACTTCTGCTGCAGCTGAGCCTGCAACAGCTTTAATTTCTTCCATGTTCTTTGTTAATTTGTCTATTTTTGTAGTCATTGGAGTGATAAGACTCTTGATTTCTTCTTTTATTTCTTGTTTCAGTTCTGTAAAAAATTCTTGCATGTTTTTTTTTTTTGAAATGGAGCCTTTGCATTTCCTTTGCCCGAGCCTCCTCTCCTTCTGATTCAAGCAGTGGGGGAGTCTTTGTTAGATAATTCCATTTCTTCCTCCTGGTGGAGGTCTGTGTGTCTTCTTCTTTTGACCTTTGGGTTGTCCCATCTCAGCCTTCAAGATTAGGAGTTATATTATTATTTATGGTAGGCATTTTAAATTCTTTTAGTTTGCAACAATGCAGAGACAGCAATTGGTGCGAGCGTTCTAATCAACGTCCGCTGGAAGCCCCCCCCCCCAATGAAATTTTTAAAGATTTCAGAGATTTTTGGCAAACCTGTGACAGTTTTTAGGTCTGTGGAAAGATCCGTCATGCTGTTTACAGCTCCAATCACCAGATTTAAGTATCCTTAGATTTTGGCTGACTTTGCTATTAGAATATAAGAGTGTGTACCCACGAGACTCATGGGGGGAATCCCATCCCCCCACTTTCTTTCTGGACCCATCATGGCTGTGTTGCAGCCACTGCCGGCCCCACCATGGTTCTGCTTGCGCAGAGAACATTCTTTTATTTTTTAGGAAATTTAACCTCCCCCGGTACTTTTTCAAGAGGCAAGATTTTTCTACAAACCCGGGGTGTCCCCCAAGTTTGTAGAAAAATCCTTTCCCCCTTCTTATCTTACAAGAACTCTGTGTGATAGACTACGTTAACAGATAGTGAGTGGCCAAGATTACCCAGGGAGCCCGTTTGGTGTAGTGGTTAATTGCGCGGACTCTAATCTGGGAGAACAGGGTTTGATTCCCCACTCCTCCAATTGCACCTGCTGATGTGACCTTGGGTCAGTCACAAGCTCTGGCACAACTGTTCTTGAAAAAGAGCAGTTTATGTCAGAGTTCTCTCAGCCCCACCCACCTCACAGGGTGTCTGTTGTGGGGAGGGGAAGGGAAAGGAGTTTGTAAGCCGCTCTGAGTCTCCAAGTGAAGGGCGGGGTATAAATCCAATCTCTTCTCTTCTTTGCAGAAAAGCAAGGATATAAAATGTGGTTTTTATCTCTGAAATAACCCATAAATCAGAACTGTGCATCATTGCCTTGGCTGCAGAGACTAATGTTTTTGTTTCTCTGGGGTTAGTAACCTCTTCCAGTGGATACATAGGGAGAAAACCTTCCCCATTCTTTAAAAACTGAAACTAAACAGCATCTTTTCCTGGAAGCAAAGAGCTGATTCTGGCTTTTCTCCTCCTCCTTAAAGTAAGTGCTTCAGAAGACTCTAGGAGGCATCATCACATCTGCAGGGAGTGCTCATTTGGAAGCAGCTGCTTCCATCACAGGAATGTGTTTGGCTTTAAACATTTTGTAGAATCTTTTAATGTTTTCTGATTGACCCGTTGAAATGGCAGGCATTTTGTCATTGGCTCCAGCCCCCATGGCAGCCGTTTTGTGCTTATACCTTTTTTTTCAAAATTTCCGAAGTGTCCACAGACTCAACAAGGTTAAAGACCACTGAGCTAAAGGGGTAACAAGAGCAACAACCATAGCCTCAGGCCTCTACTCAGCAGCCTTCTCCTTTCCCTTCTAAAGAATGGCTGGCACCTGGTAGAGACCGAGGGGAAGAACAGGTGACAATTGGCCCAGCAGAATGAGGGAAGCCGTCTTTTTCTAGTTTCCTCTCCTTCCGTAGAATTTAAAAAATAGAATTATAAAAACAGTATTTCTATAAAGTGAACACATGCTGTATAAATGGAAAATTCATGTGCTTTGTTCCTAGGCCAAAAGCAAAACTTTTAGAGGACTAAAAGGAACCTTGAGTTAATCCTTTTAGGAGTTCCAGATTTTATTTGCATGTATATGACAGTTTATTTCTTTTCTTTTTTAAACAACCAACTCATGTTTTCTCCAGCATTTCTTTATTAACCCTCCTTAACTTTTCAGGCTGACACCTGTGCTGCTGTATGGCTTATAAAATTTTAAAGCTAATAGTATAACAATCTCAAATAATGACACTGCGGATGTTCACAGGCAACTTGGGAGAAATAACTTAGCAAATCACAGTAGGAGGAAAGAAAGCTTCTCTGTGCTTCTTCTAGTTTGAATCGAGCCTGATGTTTTGCCGCTCCAGAAGCTAAGCAGTGCAGCATCTGAGGACCACTCTGTATAATTACTGCTTAGCACAACAAGATGGCAAGTCTTACTCATTTGTGAACTATAGTCGTGTTTCTGTTCTGCTGATATTTCAGTTTTTGAGCACATGGTCTGCTGTACTGTCCTTGAGCCAGTCATAGACTCTCAGCCTAACCTACCTCATAGGGGTGTTGTGAGGATAAAAAGGAGGCAAGGACAACAATGTAAGTCATCTTGGGTCTGTACTGGGGAGAAAGGCCAGGTATAAATGAAGTAAATAAATACCTCTGAAATATTGCAGCTTCCGTGTATTTGCATGATTAGGATGCATGGGGCAACTGAATGCAAAGGGGAACCAGCTCTTTTACCTTTCGTACCTGCAGGTTTGCTTAGCAATTCCCTGCATGATTCATTTGTTATTTATTTATTTCGGGAGCTTACAGAATAAACTGTAACAAAAAAAACAAAACAAAATTAAAAGTTGTTAATCAAAACCCATCAGTTAAAAACCCAGCCAGAGCATAAAACAATGGAGCTGCTTAGGATTAAGTTTCTAAGCGAAGAGCACACTATGAAAATGATGTATGTTGATAAGTGACATGTGACAACATCCACAATACAATTATTACAGATAAATTAATGCCACGTTTCTTTACTCTGCTTACAGCCCCTTTTGGATAGTTGCCCCAATCCAGCCAGTGGTGTATGGAAGCAGGATTCTAGGGCTAAGTGGTGGTGGGGACTACTCACCCAAGCCCTGGTTGTGCCCTTTGTGAGATACCAGGTGAACCACTGTGGGAAACAGAATGCAGAACTGGATGGTAGATGCAAGCATTCAGATATTAACGAATCAAAACTCTAAACAAAAATATATACCGTATATTGTAACTAATCTGAATTGAAAAATTAATGATCATTGGTAATCAGAAATCTTCAGGACTGGCCATTATTCTGGCAGGCTGGTTTAGAATTCAAGAAGGTCAAGGAGGAGTAGGGAGTAACTCAGCAGATATAAATTCAACATTTGTCATTTTAAAAAATTATTGTAATTTTTAACAAGACAATGCAGGTTAAGAGAGCAGTGAACAATTACAAGTACATATACAGTGTTAGTCAACAATGTGTAAACCATATAAATCTAATCAAGAAACAATATTGTTTAGGAACGGACAAGTACCAGTACAATATGTAGTTACCATAGACACAGATCAGCTATCGCATTAAGTATTCCATCTTATTTTACCAGATAGTTTAGAATTGGGAACCAGGTGGAGACAAAATTAGTTGAAGAGGTTTGTGAATCCAAGTTAGAGATATTGACAGTTAATTTTGCCATGATAAACTGATCCCAAAGCTTCTTATGCCAGAGTGACAAGTTCGGAATTTGATTACTTTTCCAATGGGAGGCTATTGCTGTTTTTGCAGTGAATAAGAGAACTGAGACTATATAGATTGGAAAGGCAGGCAATGTTTCACTTCCCAACCATTAAGAAAAAGGTGGACAGGAGTAGGTAAAATTTCTAGACCTGTTGTTAATATGACAGAGTACAGTTTTCCAGAAGTTTTCTGTATGGGGATTGTGTACCCAACAATGTAGGTAGTTTCCAGTCTTCCCACATTTAAACACCTTTGTCCTTTTCAGACATCATAATGGTGTACATCAGGAGGTCACCAGCCATGTGTACCCACAATTGTCCTGATGTGCATCGTCACTATGTTGTGTGAATGGGGGCAGCAGACATATTTGCCTTTGAAGACAAACTCTGAAAACTCTAGTGGTCAGTTCGCACATACAAAGCTGTATGTAAATACACGGGTTGCCCCATTCACAAAACATATATTGCAGGTAGCATTGCATGCTCCCATTAGGTATGATTATAATGTCTGAAGAGCTCTACAGTTACTCAGAGATCTCACCACTGGGGAGTATTGTGCTGGCTTTCCAAAGCATTATTTACACCAATAGCACTTCTGATTCATTGAACTTAATTCTACATAAGCAGGGTTTGTTGACATTCTGTTCTTTTAGTTGTTAGCAGAGGTCATTTCGGGGGTAACGCGGGGGAACACAGTTCCCCCGGGTGAGGTACAGGGGGGCGGGGCACATGACGAAGCCCCGCCCCCTGCTTCCGGCCGCCCCGCTTCCGGCCCTCATTCAGCCAGGAGGAGGCAGGAGAAGAGGGAGGGTAAGTTGCTTCCTCCCTGCCTCTCCCCACCCCTGACTGCCTGGGGCCAGGGAGGGCCTTCGCGGGGCTTCCTTGCACTCCCGCCGGCCTTGCAGGTCCACTGCCAGACCCCTCATGGGGCTCGGCAGTGGAGCTGCAAGGCCGGCACCGGCGGCCGGGACCGTTGGGGGCGGGGGGTGGGGCCTTATGACACATTTCCGGTGATGTCAGGAGGTGTGGCCTTATGACACACTTCCGGTGATGTCAGGGGGTGTGGCATATGCTAATGAGTTATGCTAATGTTCCCCTAGCTCTTTTTCTACTAAATGACCCCTGGTTGTTAGAGCTAAGACAGCATTTTGCTTGCACATGGTCAAGCAGTCAGCACTACAGACTGGGCAGGGGCTTCAGGCAAATGACACATTTCTCCCCTTCTGCTGACTGGCAGCCCTGCCATGAGGACAAACAGAAGCAAACGTTTGCTTGTACCCCCGTGACCACAAGCAGTGCTGCACATCCAGAGGGAGAGAGAAGCAAATGCTAAACTTCTCTCTGGCTCCCCGCCCCCAGTTGCCAGACAGCATCTGCTGTGTCATCTTCTTTCAATAATATCTGTGCAGTTCCTTAAAAACAGCTGCAAAGTGGCCCAATATCACCTTGCACTGTTTGCATGATGAAATTTCTCCCCAGCTACTCTTAATCCTGGTTAAGGAAATTTTCTTAATTAAACCAAGGTTCAGACTCGATGTGAGGGAGATGGGGTCACCCATAAGTTCACTCATTATATGTAAAGAAAATGGGCCTAGGAGGCCAACTATAAAACCTAAATTAAGCATGACAGTTAGGGGAACTAAACTGCCTGCTCCTATGTCTTATCAAACCCCACTGCTTTCAACATTTTCTCCTCAGTTTGGCTCCAACACCAAACGTGAGTCTGGCTGGAAAAAATAGAGCATAGTGAGGTAAGGCACAGGTAAGGCACAAGGAGAACATAGGCCTGGCTCCAACCGCTTGAAATTTGGTGGGAGGATGTCTTGGGCAATGTTCCCTCTAAGCTGTGGAGTCTCGTGAGCAAAAATTCTACTTTGTGAGCGACTGGCATTAAAGTTGTGAGCGAGCAATTTGCCTGCTGCATAAATTAGCTTGCTCTGGAGCCCTCCTTCCTGAGCGGAAAGAAAAATGTGTGAGCCGGAGGCTGAAAAACTGAGAGCTAGCTCACACTAACTCAGCTTAGAGGGAACAGTGGTCTTGGGTGAGGGATGTAGTCCCTAAGAACTTCATTCCAATTTTATGAAGTTAAAAGAAAATTACAGCAAAAATGTGGTGTTTCAGAGGCTTACTTATGGTGTTGAAGCCAAGCAGGGTGGGTGGGATGCTGAAAGCACTAGAGCTTGACAAGACAAAACAAGAGACGGGAGCAAGCAGTTTAGTTCCCCTTGTTTACATGATGCATTGAGGGTGTGGAGATATAAGGGGAAAGGTGTATCTCTGTGATGAAAGGGGCTAGTAGATCATGGCAACAGATCATTACTGTGCAATTGTAATCAATTGTCAATTATTTCAAAAGCCTGGGGGTGGGAGTGGCAGCCTTGGGGTGCTGAGAGGAGGAAAGTTCAGAGGGAATTCCCATGTGAATGCTGCGGTGCAGCTGTGAATGCCCTCTGCATTTGTAATGGCGAGGAGAGCTACAAAAAATCATTGCTGTAGGGAAGCACCCCAACTTGAGTTTTCATTTGAAATAATATGCACAGTTCTTGTATGGATCAGACTAGGATCCAGGGCTATTTTGGGGCAGGAATG